>NW_020539725.1:62910755-62964345 GCF_003426905.1 Ctenocephalides felis | reverse complement strand
TCATCATCTATGATTGATTATATTTAAGTTGCTTGTCAGTAGAGTCCATTTTTCTATAATCTAGGTTGATGCTTAATTTGCTCGTCAGTAGAGTGAAATGTAAATCATAAATCAATTTATTTCCAGAACATTAACAATCGTCATTTCATTTCGAATTCAATTTCAAAAAAAATAGTTGCCTCTAATTTACACAAAAACAAGCAGAAAGTTCTCTGAATTATTTAAATCGGACCCTTAGTTCTCTCAAAAACTACAATTTTTTTTACATTTAGCTCTGTATCTCCGTAACCGCTGGGCCAACCTTTACCAAAAACTAATAACCACTTTTCCCCGTCATTACGAACTGAATGCTTCTTGGATCATACAAATCGGATGATCCGTTCTCTCAAAAACTCGATTTCTATTTTCTGCACTCTCTGCTACATATCTCCGTAACGGCTGGACCTGCCTTTGCCAAAAACTAATCAGCACATGTCCCATCAATAGGAATCGAATGTTTTTTGAACCATTCAAATCGGTTGATCCGTGCGCCCGAAAATGTGGACGAAAAAATGCGGAATTACAAAACACACATACACACACACATTCATTTAGTTTCTGAGGTATGCCCTTTAAAAATGTTCAGAAACCTTCAAAACGTCGAGAAATGCAAAAATTTTCATTTTCGATTTTCGGCCCATTACTTTAACTATCCTACGGGAAATTAAAGATATTAGAGGAAAGTACATAACTCTATCATGAATCTCTTACCTGTATGTTTCTAAAAATCCGATATTGCTCTCGACAACCGGATTCTTGTCAGCTATCCAATCCCTGTTGCCCTTTTTGTGTGCCTCAAAGAGCCCTTATCAAAACTGATTATGTAATTCTGCAGGATGCTCTTTTGTCTGTCGTTTGAAGCATAATGGATAGCGTCGTTCAGATAAAAAGTGACTTGTTTCAGGAGCTTCGAAAAGTCGCCTCTGGTTACGGTGAAGAGGCAATTTCTGAACTCGTCTTGTGGTAGAGTTATACCTAAAGATTAAATTAAAAAAATAAAATAAAATTATTAGGTCATAAAATATGCTTCATCATTCTTTTTGTTATAAACTAGATGACCCAACAGACGTTGTCCTGTACCCATGTCTACATTTTTTTAATAAAATATACTAATATTTACCGTTTACCTAAAAATAATAATTTTTGTTTTTTAAATTACTATTCACGCAATATATACATTTATAATATGAACGATGTTAAATGTAGAAATGCTTTAAATAAAATTATGAGTCTCAATTCCCATACTATATTGCAAATGGAAATCTTTTAAACGGTATAACATAACCATAACCATAACAGAACACTGGTAATTTACGTTGAATTAAATTAATTTAATTTTTTATTATTTAAAGTATCCAAAATTGCATCTTAAACTTCTCCTAATCGATATCGTGAGGGCCGAATTGTATGTATTCATCTTTATTTTCCCATTTGTTGTTATAAAGTGAAATTTTTACGAATTTTAAAAATATTGCGTAAAGATTAGTAAAAAATGCAAAGAAATTATATATTGAAAGAAAAAACTATATTGAAAATTTAATATCCGAATCTTGTGTTAGCGCCCCCTAAGGCGTGCGCTCGTATTTTTCGTAAGCATGGCATTAAAGGTAGGACCGGCCCTGATTAATACTTAATTTCATATTTTAAGTGAATTAATTTGTCATATCCTGTTAATATGTATATCATTCAAGCTGCCATACATATACTGTATTTTATATTATTTTAATTTCTGGCACATCTCAGCTGCTTTTTGGCAATAATAATGTAGATATTTCATTTTTCTTATTCATAATCATAAATTTATTATACATATTCTAATATTATCTAGGTTCATAAGTAAATTGAAATTATTGGCACATGATAGTTTTCATTTGTCTTCAATGCAAACAATGACATGTCGTTTTTTGCAATTTTTTCCATTTATTTTTACAATATTGCACATACATTCCTTAACAAATTTTAGAAAGATTTATCAAAATCCGAATAATCGTTTAGAAGGAGTATACAGTGAGTGTTTGTAATTTAATATGAACTTTATATAATAGCAATAAAGCTCAAATTGATTCTACGTTTTAGTTAGAAAACGTATGTATGAAAAAGAAAAAGGCTGTTTTTAGAGTTTCCCTGGCAATTATTTGATTTTTTCGCCGTAAGAACCATTCTTGGACTCCAATGAACATTTTAAAAAAAATAATTGGCTAAATCGGTCAGGGCGTTGTTGAGTTATGCGCTTACCAACACATATTGCTATTCATTTTTATATATAAGATATTTACCGGTTTCTGCATCTGTCTGAATAGAAGCAATCCTGATTTCATAAGCAGTTCGTCCTTGTTTATCAGCACATTCATGTTTAAATGTCCTGGTAAGGAAACCTTCCTGTTTTTTGGCAGTCATCCACTCCGACACCAATTCTGCATCCTCGATTGTGCAATTGGCGGAATAGAATTTGGACACACCTTTGTTACCTATACCTAAAAAAAATCATAAGAATGTAATTTTAAAATTAAACATTTCTATCATCCATTGTCTTTTACCAATGGACAGCACACGTTCATCCAGCGAGTACATCGGTTTCTTAACTCGGTCCCATAAATGTTGAATAACATCACGACACTTTGTGTAAGCTTTTGATAATTTAATAACCCTTTCAAAATTGTCTTTGGATATATTTGGAATGAACTTGGTGTCGCCGAAGGTGCGATAGTTGCCGAAGTAGCTGAAGATACCACAGGCGTAGACCAAAAAAGCCTAAGGAAAGATCACAGAAATAAAAATAATTATTGTAATTCAGGGACCGATTCTGCCGCATAACAGATCAATGTTATGGCAAGGCCATGTTATGAAGAACTTTCCATACTGGATATATATTTAAAGTCTTATAATCTAGTTACGTATGTTTTTGTCTGAAGGTCCAAAAGATTCCTTAAAACTATTATATATATTATATTATAGTGTGTCAAATTTATTGGCCATTGGGCCACAACTCGCTTTCAGTTCTATGGGTCAGTTCAAGAAATTTCGAGCCATCCAATAAAGTTTTTTCCACAAAGACATCTCGAAAAAACAACAGTTCTAACACATTTATAAGCAAAACTAGCAAACCCGACGAACTCCGTTTCGCCACCAGATGGTTTCGTGAGAAAGATGAAGAAACTTTTTGTTTGTTTTATATTTTAAAAGGAAAAATTTGATTTTATTATACAACAGTAACGAATTTATTTTGATTACAAAAATGAAGTGTTTTTTAGTTGAACTTCTCTAAGTAAATGAAAATGAATCCGCAAATTATCCATTTATGGAAGTGATCTTTGGTAAACCACATTTTTTGTTTTTTGGTCTGACGTTAACACAAACAAAGCGGATGGTTTTCCAACTCGTGAACAGGCAACGTATAACTGCCCATGTGAAAAACAATGATTTTCTAAATAATCTATTTGAAATTAATCCCGCAAACACTAAGCGATTGGTCTTGCGACTTGTTTGTTGTCATTGCAAACGCAAGGCGAACTGGATATTGCAATCGTTTGAAGTCAAACGCAAGACCAGTCAGAATCATTGGTATGTCACCAAATCGCCAGCAATTTTTGATTGAATGGTGAAATTCAGTGCGTGTACATCATTATTCTTTGCGGCAAGAATTGCTCGTTGACTTAACCAAGCATAATTCTGATAATTCTCACTAATGTCATTACTCGAATTTTTAATTACGGTGTGTGAAGTTCCAGCAGCTTGCATTAAGGCACGATGCCATGCACATCTAATTTTCTTAGCTATAAATCTTGGGGAACCCGAGACCTTTCCAACGAATGCAAAATTGTCCAAAACGGTTCTTGCGTTCTGGAGTTATTTCGTCAGGAAGGAAAACCCAACTTATTTTTATATATATAGAAGATGAATGTATTTGCATCTGTCTATTTCCAACGGTCTAATGTCATGAAAAGTCCAGCGTGTACGTTCAAATCTTCGGTTAGTGCGACCGCTAGACGACAAGTTGTATGACTCGTGCTTTGTAAATGTTTGTGCTATATTTCCACTAGCCGCCACACTAGGCGCATGGTTTGACGAAATTTGAACGTTCATACTAGACTTTTTACGGCTTTTTTTTTTAATAGTACGTAAATTAAAATAAATAAATTTTATGTTGACGTTTTTTGTTGAAATATGTAGTGTTGTATATTTTTTAGACCAATAAGAAAAAAATATGAATAAATTTATAATATAAATCACGAATCATCATTTATCAGTATCAATATCAATATTTTGTTTCGTTTTGTATTAATTTACTGGCGAAAAAATTGTTGTAATATAAGGATAAGAGCCATGCGGTTGCTGTGCAGTCAGGCGTGTTTCTAGGTTGTCAGATAGAAAACCTAACCTAGAAACCGCACAAATGTCAAAAAAACGATCTTAGATGACATGGTCTTTCTGACTCAGCTTCATAACATACGAGTGACGTTGCAGTTTATGTGTAAAACGCCTTAATGCACAGCAATTCAGGCGTTTTACATATTTATAGCTGACATTTTGACAGTATTCAGTATATGATTCAGTAGCATAATGTATGGAAGTTGGAGCCTAACATGGCCTTGCCATAACATTGGTCTGTTGTACAGCAGATTCGGTCCCTTAATAATGAAAATATTTTTCTTTCTTATACTGACTTGAAAATCCTCAGTAGTAATCCCCTGTTTCAGACAATTATTTTTGAGTTCCACTAAAGGTTCAGCTATAAATATCCTGTGGAGCAAGGAAAAAATCAAAGGAGCTTCCGGACTGGACTGCATCAGAGATATTAAACCACCAAACCAACAGGCCTGAAAGACAAATTTTTGACTAATGCTTCAGATTTTAATCATATCAGCAATAATTATGTTTACCTGGCTCAAATAATGTGCATACAATTTCTCCTTCAGAGATAAACCTCCAAATGCCTGCGAGCAAGCCAGGTCTGCAAATGGTTGCTCGTTGGGGAGCACAAACTCTTTTGCATGATCCATCGCTCCCAACAACTAAAGGAAATATAGATTATAAATTTAAACTAAAATTTGGTTATTTATTTTGAAAAAATGTCAAAGTGTACTGTCATGGTGGATGATGATAAATCTAGAAAGCTTTGAAAAATATTAGCCAAAATTTAAATTTTTAACTTTCCCTTAGAGTAAGTTATAGTAATGAACCAAAAATCGAAAATGAAATTTTTTGCATTTCTTCACGTTTCAGAGGTTTCTGAACATTTTGGCATACCTCAGAAAAAATGGATGTGTGTGTGTTTTGTATGTCAGGAACTTTTTCGTCCACATTTTCGGGCGCACGAATCAACCGATTTGAATGGTTCAAAAAATATTCGTTTACCATTGATAGAAAAATGTGCTGATCAGTTTTTGGCAAAGGCAGGTCCAGCCGTTACGGAGATACGAAGCAAAGAGTGCAGAAAATACTAATCGAGTTTTTGAGAGAACGGAGTATCGGATTTGAATGATCTAAAAAACATTCAATTCGTAATGACAGGAAGAAGTGGTGATTAATTTTTGGCAAATGCAGGACTGGCCGTTTCGGAGATACCAAGCTAAATGTGCAAAAAATGGCAGTTTTTTGAGTGAACTAAGCGTCCGATTTAAATGATTCAAAAAAACTTTCTGCTCGTATTGACAAACAATTGCTTTTGAGGATAAAAAATTATTACATCTTTTTTTATTTTCCATAAAATATTTTTGTAATTTTGGATTAAAAATTCAAAAAATGAACCAGGTTAAGCACAGTCTAAGCGCCACTCTGGTGCAAATGTTTACCCAAGTGCGTTTAGACTGTTTCAGTATTGGAGCACTTTTTCAATTTTGTGAAAAAACTATTGAAAAATGTGAAAACGCCGCCAAGCTAAGCACAGTATAAGAGAAAATATCGCACAGAATTGTTTGCAAATGCGTTTAGACTGTGACTATACGGGAGCACTTTTTCAATTTTGTGTAAATTATTATTAATGTTCTGGAGATATTTTGATTTATGATTTATTTAAGATTTGTAATATTATATTTGAAAACGTTTAAAATGTCTCGAAAATTTAGTTTTCGGTACGGAAAGTTCCAGCAATTTGCCTTATGACACGATGCCATACACAACTAGTTACCTTTTTACGTTCTTCCAACATGGCATTATGCAAATACTCTCTGTACTCCATCGCTTTATTATTGGAACAGAAAAACAGCAGCCAGTGTGCTAAATAGTCGACTGCATCTGGAGGCTGCACCTTCACACACTCGGTCAAACCTTTTACTAAAGGTTCGCTTATTTTACCACGATCTTTGGGATCTGAAAATAATAAAACATAATATATACTTTTTGATTAAATTAAATTAAGAAAATTTGTACAATTAAATCTGTAAAGTGTAATCTCCACTTTATTGTTTTTCTAGTATTATACTTTATTATTCAGAAATTTAATTTATTTTATTTATTAATTTTATTTTTATTATTATTTGCTTTTATTTTATATTAAATCATCATACTACGGATATCATTTTACTGAAAATTTTATCCTTTATTTTGTACTCTTTTTTATTTAAATTTATGTTATTGTTTATTATTATTACTAGATGTTAAATTATTTAACAGTTGTAATAAATATTGTAATTAAAACAAAAAAATCTGTGAAGATTCACCTTCTTCATCTTCGCTGTACTCAGATCTGGTTTTCGATTCCTCCAATGTGATGGACTCATCTTCAATACTGGCAGTGATCAAGGCTCGCATTTCGTCCAAAACCTAAAATATTAAATTAAAAACTTCTAGTTATCTTATCAACCAACTTTGCATTATAAAATCGATTCTGCCGCATAACAGAAAAATGTTATGGCAAGGCCATGTTATGAATAACTTTCCATACAAAATAGACCTAAATGTGGTTGCTGTGCAGTCAGTCGTGTTTCTCAGATTGTCAGATAAGAAACCTAATCTAGAAACCACACAAAAGTCTAAAAAACGATCTTAGATAACAAGGTCTTTCTGACCCAGCTTCATAACATACTAGTAACGTTGTGTTTATGTGTAAAACGCCCGAATGCACAGCAAATACACGGCATTTTGATAGTATTCAGTACGATTCAGTAGCATAATGTATGGAAGTTGGAGTGTAACATAAACTTGTATTTTATAAAAGGAAAGGAAAAAAAATGACGCCACTGACGATCAAATTAGAAAAAAACTTTCAAGTTAAAAAAGGACTCTACTGACAAACAAACTGAAATAAAAAATATGAAGAGGAAAAAGGACTCTGCTGACGAGCAAATAAAAAACTACATAGAATATGACAAAAGGACTCTACTGACAAACAAACTGAAATAAAATATATTAAAAGAAAAAAAGGACTCTACCGACGAGCAAACTGAAGTACAACCCTAGGATGAAAAAAGGACTCTACTGACATACAAACTGAAATAAAATATATTAAAAAAAAAGGACTCTACCGACGAGCAAACTGAAGTACAACCCTAGGATGAAAAAAGTACTCTACTGACGAGCAAAATGAAATACAAAATATGAGACAGAAAAAATACAATATAAAAACAGACTCTACTGACCATTAAATTAAATGGCAATTTGAAAAATAAAAAAAGACTCCACTGACGAGCAAATTGTATTTTACAAAAGGAAAGGAAAAAAAAGGATTCTACTGACGATTAAATTAGAAAGAACTTTCAAGATAAAAAAGGACTCTACTGACAAACAAACTGAAATAAAAAATGTGAAGAGGAAAAAGGACTCTACTGACGATCAAATTATAAAGAACTTTCAAGAAAAAAGGACTCTACTGACAAACACACTAAAATAAAATATATTAAAAGAAAAAAGAACTCTACTGACGAGCAAATTAAAAAAACAACTTAGTGGATAAAAAGGGACTCTACTGACGATCAAATTGAACAGCAAATACATGACATTTTGACAGTATTCAGTACGGTTCAGTGGCACAATGTATGCAAGTAGGAGCGTAACATAGCCTTGCCATAACATTTTGCTCTTATGCGGCACAATCAGTCCCTATGTATCAATTTATGTTATCTACTTACTTTTGGTTTCATGAAGTGCAAAATAGCGACCGAAACGTCCAATATATATTCCTCGCTCTCCTTCGGCTCCGTCCTGTAAGTCTTGTGACCTTCCTCATCCAAATAGAACATTTTTCCTTTGGGGTCAGTGTGCACTATCTTGGTACCCAAAGCACGAACTTCTAGAGAAAAATTGAAGATAAACTTACTTAATCATTTACTACAAGTTTTTTGTTGTTTTTTTATCTATTGCTCACTTTCGTTTTTCATTTTCTTCTCCAACAATTCCTCAAGTGTCTTCAATTTGTTTTCTATGGCGATCCTTTGTTCGGGAGAAAGATCAGTCAACAAAAGTTTTCTTAGATCATAAATTTGTCTTTGGATCTTTTCGCATTCTATTGCTGCCATTTTTACCCGGATTAAAGATTGATCCGAGGGACTTCCTGAAAAAAAAGTAAAAAATCGCATCTAAATTGAAAATATTGCACACTATAAAGAATTTTTGGAGCAAGATTGTTTGAAGGAAGAATTATTGAACAAGACAAAACTGGTTCAACAATTTAACATTCTAAGACTTAGAGACTGATTCTGCCGCATAACAGACCAATGTTGTGGCAAGGCCTTGTTATGCTCCAATCAGGGGCGTATCAAAACTTGTTTGCGGGCCCCCTTAAGAAGGATAATGATTTTTCAAAAAATATAAAAAATGCATAAAATTAAAGGAATATTTATTTATCCTCATAAATCTGTAAATTTTCTGAAATGTATCCAAACATATATTTACTTTTCTTGCCTTTTTTCTAAAAACGGATTTATTAAGTTATTACAGTTTTTGCCTTTAGGGACAATAGTGACAGGTCTCATAGACGCTTCTCTCTTAATGTTCTTAGGTTTATAATTTCGAAAAAAAATATTATTAAATATAGCGCAGAAAAATATGAATTTTCTAAAGCGTTGGGCTTAAAAGTTGAATTCAGAAACTGAAATAAAATTCAATACTTTTTGATAAAGGTAAATGCTAACTATGCGATAGTATAATTTTTTTTCTAAAAATCATTTTTTGGCTTTAAAGTTTTTATCCATTTTTGCTTTCGCCCGTTTGGAGCCCTTTGACACGGGGCCCCCATATAATTGATATGGCTGATACGGCGGTAGCTACGCCTCTGGTTCCAACTTCCATATATAATGCTACTGAATCGTACTGAATACTGTCAAAATGTCATGTATTTGCTGTGCATTCAGGCGTTTTACACATACACTGGAACGTGAAGCTGAGTCAGAAAGACCCTGTTATCTAACATCGCTTTTTCGACATTTGTACGGTTTCTAGGTTAGATTTTCTACCTGACAACCTGAGAAATACGCCTGACTGCGCAGCAACCGCATGACTTTTTACTATTTTTAGAACGATTTGGTATGAAAAGTTCTACATGACAAAAAATCACAAAATATGTAGCAGAGGAAGAAATATTTGTTTAAATGTACATACAAACAAAATATTTGTTATCTGGTAATAATGCTGTATTCTAGTTATTTTTTCAAATATAGAACTTATCATTTTTAGGTATTTTGTGGTATATAATTCAACATTCAATATACTTTGTTATAGTTTCGTAGGCATTTTTTTTCAATTTAACTTCTGTAACGTGATTTAATTTGTTTTCAAATATTTTGTAGATTTTGGCATAACTAGTGGAAGACAAGTAGCGGAACAATCATGCGCGTTTTCTTTTGAATCCAGTTCTCGGATGTCAGGAATTTTTACATCCCCAAATTTTCCGGGTTCGTATCCTCGTATAGTAAGATAACACGTATATTTATTTTTTCCCTGTATTTCTTAAAATAAATTCAAAATTTTTTACAATTTTACAAGCGATTAGAAAAAAAATTAAAAGAAATATTGGTTAAATTCAATTACATAGATCCAGTCAAATTAGAAATAACCAAGTGTATGTTACTAATGAGGGCTGTATCTTCAACAACAGTTTCATCTCCGGCAGAGTTGATCATTTTATAAGCATTATTATTTTATTCTAGGTACAATTTTATTAAGAATGTTTGACATAGTAACTAATAAAGCAAATCTGTTCTTGGATTGAGTTAATATAGTTTCTTTAGTAGTAATAGGTTTCTTTAGTAGACTAAAACTATAGGTGGTACGACTATGGCAATTAGGCACCTTAATTGTAACCAAAGTATATTTTTGATAAACGTAGAAATATATTTTTTCCTCGATCACGTGATTAATGAGCGGCCCCTTGCCATAACATTGGTCTGTTATGCGGCAGAATCGCTCACAATATCATGTAAAGACAAAATTTACCTTTCATCATCTGTCGCCTTAGTTCCTGATACTCTGCCAACAGGCCAATATCGATGATGTCCTGTTCCAACAGTTCTTCAGTGTGGCAGGCCTCTAGTAAGTTCTGACAAAGTTCCATGTCTCTTTGGAAGGTCTCGGCCTGAGTTCTTAACTGCTTTTCTAACTCTTCTATAAAAACCCTAAAAGAAAACAAACATAAATATTTCACCGTCACCATCAATATTAATTTACTTCTTATCCACTTACTTCTTCTCATACTTGGACAGTTCCTCATCGTCTTTAATCGCCTGAATCTCGTCCAAGAGCTGCTGTCGCCTCGAATTGTAGTGGGTGGTCTTGGCTTCGATCAAAGCATTCAGATAGCACACTCTGTTCCTGATGTTCTCGATGCTCATCATGAGTCTGCGTAAGGTGACTCTCCTTCCGTACAATTCGTCACGAATTGTCTTGCTGATCTTCTCAGACTGGACGATCTCCATCTCCAAATGTTCTATCTTCTCGTTTATGGAGTCGATTGGGGCGATGGCGCGCTGCATTAGCTGCTTCTGGGCCTGAGTCTGGGGGTAAAGGATACAGGTAATGGTGATAATTAAATTTAGATGTATTCTTGTAACTTTTATAATGATGACAAATTTAAAAGTTGGGTCTTCTGACCTTTATACTGTCTGTGGATAGTATTTCGAAAGCGTATCTCCTAGCTTCCTTCTCGATCTCTTCTAGTTCAGATATTTGGCTCATGGCTGCTGTGCTGACATCGCGGAGTATGGAAGCTTTTTCTTCGACCAGGATGTCCCGGTATTCCTTCAGGCCGTTCAGGGCTCTTTCCTGGGTTCGGACGCTGGACACGATGCCGCTGACAGCTTTGTTGATCTTGTTGTCGATTTCAGTTAGAACCTGAAGAAGAAAATGGATAGTCATGTAAAATTTATGTATATCTAAGATTATTCCAATACTTCTTCCTCTGATAGAGACGCATCATCCATCACAGCATCAATCGATATATTTATAAATATATAATTTTATCTTAATATTAAGCTTAATTAAAATTAATATGTACTGTAGATAAGTTTATGTCAATTTGACAGTTTAGTATTTAGATTTCTAATTTTCTACCGTTTGCCCTTATCGAGTTTTATAAAATGGCTCTTCAATTTTTGTAATCGATGTAGCCGTTTTCGAAAAAATACCACGAAATGTCAACAGAAAATAGTAAGGCTGGCTGTGCAAAAATGTGAAAGCAAGATGGAAACTAGTGGTGTATGGCATCTTAAGGCAAATTTGCAGGAACTTCCCATACCAAAAACTAAATTTTTTTAAAAAAAAACTTCAAAATAAAAAAAAAATCAGATTTTTGTGAAAATTTGAATTTTTTTTTTAAAAAATGTCTTTTTTGAAAAATTTGATTTTTTTTATATTTCGATTTTTTCTGTATTTTGATTTTTTCAAATTTTGAAGATTTTTTTAAGCAATCGCGCTGCATAGCTGATTTGGAGTGAAAATATCAAAGCGCGTAAGCGCTGCGTAGTCGTCTAACGTGTAAACATTAGTACGGAACCCATATAAATGTACACAAAATTTGTATATATTATTATAATCTTGCATTATAACATATAACATATCTGATAATGCGATGTACATATATATAATATGTCTAAAGTTCATTTTTGACCGCCAAATGGCATAATATTTTACTTTTTTTATTGGATCTCCGAAACCGCTAAACCTGTCGTCATGAAAATTTGATAAATTCTTCATTTTGGCAATACAACTAGAATGTTTTTTGAATCATTCAAATCCGATACTACGTTCTCTCAAAAACTCAATTTTTATTTTCTGCACTCTTTGCCCCGTATCTGCGAAACGGCTAAACCTGCCTTTGTCAAAAACTAATCAGCACGTTTCCTTATCAATACGAATCGAATGTTTTTTGAATTATTAAAATCGGATCATCCGTGTTCGCGAAATCGTCGACGAAAATTTGTATCCGCACATACACATACATAGACGCACACGCACACACACATACATCCATTTTTTCTAGGGTATGTCAAAATGTTCAGAAACCTCTGAAGCGTAAAGATATATAAAAATTTTAATTTTCCTTCACCATACGGATACCTAATTATCATAATAATAAAGTATATATAGTTGCAGATCTAAAGACCTCTAAATTCGTTATCCGAGTAATAAATAAGACATTAGATATTTTATTTATTGGTTAGTTTAATAAATTCCTAAATACGTTAAAATTCTCAAAATAAACCTTTTTGCAATAACAATTTTTCGTTAATCATTTTTGTAACATGTTCGTAACTATTATACAGAAAGACATTTTTTATATTAGGTGGCGTCCATTAATCATGTGATCGATTTTTAAGGATATTTGGACCCCCTCTCCCTCTTGGTGACACATGGTAATATTCAAAAGCACCCCCTCCCCCATCGTGTATTTTTAGTTACGAGAAAAAATTGTAAAATTTTTGATATTTTTTGAAAATGTTTGGATTTTTTAAAAATAACATGAGGTGGTAAATAAATACACGTTATATCTTACTATACATATATTTTTTTCCATATTTGTCTTTAGTTTTTTTTATATATTATATATTAACTGTAGTAGATACGCCTCCCTGCTAAATGTAATTATTTTTATAGATTGCAGAATGAAAATAAAATAAAATAAAAAAAATATATCTTACTATACCCCTTCCCCCCACGTAATATTTTGTGATTTTTTGTCTAACCTCTCCTTCCCCTAAAAATCTCACGCGATATGAATATATATTTTAATAAATACTAAAAACTAGTTTAAAAAATGTTTATTTTTCATATATATAACAACATTCAATCCGTTTCAACAGCA
The DNA here is from genome assembly GCF_003426905.1 of Ctenocephalides felis. NCBI lineage: Eukaryota > Metazoa > Arthropoda > Insecta > Siphonaptera > Pulicidae > Ctenocephalides > Ctenocephalides felis. The sequence continues at coordinate 62,951,075 of NW_020539725.1, read as the reverse complement.
AATATTCATTCTTCGTCCACTCTCCTTGCTCGCCTCACATTTGGAATAAAAGCATTGGGCTCACCCATCAAACTTTATTCGTCTGCCAATTTATTCATCGATTGTGACATCAATCAGATTGGGGTTCCTCTTGTTGACGTCGTACAATTTGGCGATGTCGTCAGCGGTCTGGTTGCATCTTCTCAAATTATAAATGTAAACCTTAAGAAGAAGACAATTGTAAAAAAATAATAATATAATATATGTACTATAGCGGGTCGGTTTGTATGGGTCAAAAAAAGTCGCTTAGGCACACATGATTTTCGGATACTAGGGATCAAAATAAGATAATTTGCTGAAGAAAGTATACCTCTGAAATGAATTCCGATGTCTCGTGCATTGACCTAAAGACAAGGGTTGGAATTTGGAAAATTCCACTTTGACCCATTTAGAGTGCCACAATCGCGTCCAAATGTATGACCAACCCTCATTAACTTTGGAAAGCCGGTTCACCCATGTTCGTGGTCCATCCCCCGGGACCTCCCCTGAGCGGTTTTTCAACATTCAACCCTTATTTTTGGGTCAACGCACGGGACATCAGAATTCATTTCAGAGGTATGGTTTCTTCAGCAAAGTATCTTATTTTGATCCCCAGTATCCGAAAATCATATGTGCCTAAGTGACCTTTAAATCGATCCGCCCTAATATGTATATATCTTTTATTACCTTTACATGAGTGTGAGGCATATCAGGCTTCAGCATCGGCTCATGGTTGCAGTCGAGGTACTTCTTGTAGGGCATCTCCCACACAAGGGTCATGCCGATCTTCTCGGCCATCTGGGCGGCATAAAGAGAGGTGCAGTCCAATCTGGCAATCTTGTAGCCCAGGTCCCTGGCTATAAAAAGCGACTGCCTGACTAATCTTTCGCCGATGCCTCGACGACGGGCGCAGTTGTCCACCGACAGCATCGACATCTCGAAGACTTTAAGGGTGTGATAGCGCTCGTGAAGGGCGGGTTGTCTTTTGATGTGGGCGTAGAAGTGAACCTGGGGGAAAAAAGAGTTATACCAGACAGACAGACATATAAAAGTATTTATTACAATAATTGAGCATACTGTTCTGTAATAACATGATTGTACGTGTTTTTAATAAAAATATAAATTTATTGTTCAATGTTAATAAAAGTCCAAGATCTTTACATGAACACGGAAGCACGCCATTCTGGGAAATTGTCACGTCCAATACATAATATATAGAGTCAAAATTATCTGTGTAAACTAGTGATGTCTTAGGCAAGAGTCTAGCCGAGTGATGTCTTAGGCAAGAGTCTAGCCAAGTGATTATGTCTTGAGAGTAGTCTTAGAATATCATAAGTGAAGATTATGTCTGTTAATTAGAAGAAATAAACACAGTGTATAATATTACGAGTGGATTTTATATTGGAAACCAGAAGTCTATATCTCTTTCAGCAAATACCTTACTGAAAGGACCCACTATTCTGAAGAGATCTATTATCAAACCAGTAAATCAAACATTACTCCTACTGCTCGACCCAAGGCACCAGAAAAGGGTTGGACGAATTATTACTATTGATCTGAAGCGTGAATCTACCAACATCGGACCTCGAACCCATACCTAAACCCTACTACCAACCACGTTATATCATTTCAATCTTTAATACATATTTGTCTACCCTTGTAAACTTTATATATCATATTTGATCTTAATATATACAGTGAATATTGATTGTGAGTACAGTGCAGTGGCGTACCTAGGGGGGGGCGGTGGGGGCGCTCCGCCCCGGGCGGCACTTATTTTGGGGCGGCATTTTTCAGTTTATTTATACATAGTTGTGAAAAGCAACTTATTCATTTCATATTTATTACCTTCCGTAGGGTAAGTCATAGTAATGGACCGAAAATCGAAAATGAAATTTTTTACATTTCTTCACGTTTTGAAGGTTTCTGAACATTTTGGCATACCTCAGAAAAAATGGAAGTGTGTGTGTTTTGTGTGTCCGCATTTTTTCGTTCACGTTTTCGGGCGCCCCGATCAACCGATTTGATGGTACAGAAAATAGAAATCGAGTTTTTGAGAGAATGAAACATCCGATTTGATTGATGCAAAAAACTTCAATTTGTAATGTTCAAATGCTCACTTATATACTTGAAATAAATAATTTTAACTTTGTAATTCAGTTTATATATTTCTTATAAATATTAGACAATGCCCTTCATTTCAAATTTGATTGATTGAGTTTTGTTTATTTACTTTTCTGTAAACATATATAAGTTACAGTATTTATAATTATATATTTGAAAACATTTAATTTTTCTCGAATATATCATTACAGTACGGGAAGTTCCAGCAATTTGCCTTAACTTACAATGCCATACACCACTAGTTAACTTCTCCAAGGAGAAGTTTATGTTTTTATCAGAAAATCCGAATCGCTAATTTTATGTTTTCTCGACGTTTCAAGCCATTCTGAATCGAATGAGCCCAAATTTGGAAAAAGTATGTGTGTGTATGTGAACAGATTTTTTGTCGTAAATCGTCGTTTTTTCAAAAACGGCTAGACCGATTTCAAAAATTTAAAAGCCACTCGATGTATCTCGATGAGGACTATTATTTGTCAGTTTTGTGCGACGATCGGCCAAGCTGTTTCTTCATAAATCGCAGAAAAGTGAAAATTTTTCGTCTACGTTTTAGCCTGCAATTCTGAATTGATTTTGAAAATTCAAAAACCGTTCGAAAGATATTGGTCGGGAATCGTGCTGATTAGTTTTTGGTAGAGATCGGCCGGGCCGTTTTTTTAATAAAATTTATAAAAGAAAATTTCAACGATTTTTATGATTATTTTTTTGACGATAGATACCATAGTCTTCTAGATCATACTAAAATATAACCGCCCTAAGGCAACTCGTTTAGCTTTAAAAATTCGTCAAAGTTTGCAAAAATTAGTATGGTCTTTTTGGCATTTGTCAAAATTAGAACCTTCATCGACGTTTGCTCAAAAACGCCTGAACCGATTTCAGAAATTTAAAAGCCATTTGATGTATCTCGATGAGGCATATCGTTTCTCAGTTTTGTGCGACGATCGTCCGAGCCGTTTCTTTGTAATTTGGAAAGAAGTGTTAAACTTTTCGTCCACATTTAAGCTCATACTACCGAACCAATTTTAAAAAATTAAAAACTGTTCGAAAGATATTAGTTGGGATTGATACTGATCAGTTTTAGGTGAAAATCTACCGAGCCGTTTTCTTGTAATTAACTGTTGAAAAAAAATTTAAGCCGATTTTTATGAAACTTTCTTTGGCGATGTAAATCATTGCCTTATAAAACTTACTGAATTATTACGGCCTTACGACAAGTAGTTTAATTTTAAAAATTTATCAAAGTTAGAGAAAATAGTTTTTTTGACGTTTGTTAAAAATAAAATTAGATGATTTAGTTGGTATAACGATAGTAAACTTGGTCTTGAACATAGTAAACCATTAAAATCCTACGGAAACTGGTTCAATTATAATTATTGATTAATTAAAATTATTGAATTTTTGAAAATTTGCTTTTAGAAAATACTCCGAGTTAACGTGTTCGTTCGTTCGTTTGCAATGATGTGTAATAAATCCACTCGGAATACTTTCAATCACTCATAAATTAATTTATTTTTTATTGATTAAGTCGATTATTTACACATTTCGGGAAGTTCATGTGACTTGCCTCAAGGCAAAATACCAGTACCAACTAGTTTTCTTTCTTGAATTATAAATTGATCATTATGATTGTTATTATTGTCAATATTTGATTTATATAAATTATGATTAACCATATGATTTAGAATTTTATTCCTCGGTGTATATAAATGTATATTAGTGTAAATTTTGAATTCCAATTTAAGAACAGGTTAATAATTTTATTTTATTGTATTCATTAAAATTCGTTGAATTCGTATAAGCATCTTTACGATTTTGTTCAGCGATTTTTCCTATTTTTTTATATCAGCTTATAAATGTCATTTTTTTTTTGAAAAGTTTATATGATTACTTTGAAGTGATTTATCAATATTTTTTTAAATCATCAATTTTTCTTTTGAAAATCAGGGCTGGCAGAAGGCGGGGTCTGCAAGGTCTGCAAAGCCTTAGGGCATTATATAAATATGTTGACGAGTGCATATAAATATGTCTGAAAAAAATTACTCTATGTATTAATTAATATTGATTAAATAATTTAATAATTTTTTAACTTCCGTAGGGTAAGTTATATATAGTAATCGCAAAAATGTCGAAAGTGAAAATTTTTATATATCTTTACGTTTCAGAGGTTTCTGAATTTTGGCAAATCTTAGAAAAAATGGATGTGTGTGTGTGTTTCGATACAAACTTTCATCGATAACAGTAGGAACACGCATCAACCTATTTGAACAAAACATTCAATTCGTACTGATAAAACGTGCTAATTAGTTTTTGGCAAAACGGGTCCAGGCGTTTCAAAGATACGGGGCAAAAAAGCCAAAAATTGTAATTTAGTTCTTGAGAGAACGAAGTGTCCGTTTTGAGTAATTCAAAAAACATCTTATTTGTACTGACTAAACGAAGAACTGTTTTTGGGATGACAGGTCTAGAGGTCTAGCGATTACGGAGAATCAAAAATAAAAAGTAAAAAAATGACATATTTGGCGGTCCAAAATGATCATTAGACATATCCACGTCAAATTATCTGATATTTTCTAGAGATTTTAATAATAAGAACAAATTTAATTTACATTTCTATGGGTTCCGTATCAATGTCTAGCCGTTTCGCTTCGATATTTCGTCTCCAAAACGCGATTGATTTGAAAAAAAGTTACAAATTTTCAAAAAATTCCAAAATATAAATCAAAAAAGTCATTTTTTTCAAAATTTTCGGAATTCTCAAAAATATATTTTTTTCAGATTTCAAAAAAAATTTAATCTTTTTTAAAAATTTTATGTTTCGGTACGGGAAGTGCCAGCAATTTGCCTTATGGCACGATGCCATGCACCACTAGTTTATTTGTATTAATTTATGAAAACTACTATTTGACTGACTTATAATTGAAAGGGCGGCAATCTGGAGACCGCCCCGGGCGGCGAAAGTTCTAGGTACGCCACTGGTACAGTGAGATGTGTGACAAATTGTGTGGCAAAAACAGAGGAAAGAAAACTCTTCCTCCCAAAAAAAACACAAAGCAATATTTGTAATAATAGTTAATTACACCAATAAAAAAAACAAAATAAAAGATTTATTCGCTCTGAAGAAAAATCTGTGTCAAGCCATGTATCATTTGCCGCTATTGGTCGATCAGTATATAGTTTGGCATGGCGTGATTGCCATACCAAATTACGTCTCTATACATTTATATAATTATAAATTATATATTTATAATAGCATTAAAATCATGTATAATATTTACAAACAATAATGCAATTAAGGTCATACTTCAAATATGACATGATCGGTTTGTCATTGTAATTAGCATTTAGGACTTGAATCTTTATTAGAGAAATGAAGTAATTGCTGATTAATAAATTCTATAATATTTGTTCACACAGTGGATTATGTTAAACAACGCCTAAACAAATATTGTTTTCGCAACTTCACTCATCATGTAATAATTGTGTTTGAAGAACTTCATGCAATTAAAATTAACATACATTCATTGACTGCTTGTATTTTTTTTACTTTTTCGCTGGCGATATAATCTCATTCTTTCAACAGCTGTAATATATGTCTTGCCTAAAAATATTTTCCATTCTAATAACTTCAAAGATTTATAGAAACTACAAGTCCATTCTTGATTTTATTTTTAGTTTTGCTCGTCAGTAGAGTACCTTTTCAATGTTATTTTTAGATTGCTCGTCAGTAGAGTCCCTTTTTCTTTAGTTTTTAATTTAATCATCAGTAGTCTCTTTGAATTTTATTTGTGTTTTGCTCGTCAGTAGAGTCCCCCTTCCTTTTTCATTTTAAGTTTGGTCGTCAGTAGAGTTAATTTTTCTTTAATTTTTAGTTTGGTCGTCAGTAGAGTCCCATTTTCTTCCATTTTTAATTTAATTATCAGTAAAGTTTATTTTTCTTTTATTTTTAGTTTTGCTCGTCAGTAGAGTCCCTTTTTAATGTTATTTTTAGTATGCTCGTCAGTATAGTCCCTTTTACCTTTAATTTTAATTTTCATCAGTAGAGTCTCTTTGAATTTTATTTTTATTTTGGTCGTCAGTAGAGTCCCCCTCCTTTTTTCATTTTTAGTTTGATCGTCAGTAGAGTCCCTTTTTATTTACAAATAATGAAATGAAAAATATGATTCGAGAAAAAAGGACTCTACTGACAAGCAAATTGTGTTTTAAAAGACACGAAGATGGAATTAAAAACCAATTTAGAAGTTTAAAAGGGACTCTACTATCGTGCAAATTGCTTTTTAATAGACATAAAAAAGGACTCTACTGATGAGCAGATTTAAAAAAAACTTAGGTGATAAAAAAGGGACTCTACTGACGATCTAATTGATTTTTAAACTCATAAAAAAAACTCTACTGACGAGCAGATTTAAAAACAATTCAGAAAACTAAAAGGAACTCTACTGACGATCTAATTGATATTTAAACTCATAAAAAAGAACTCTACTGACGGGCAAATTAAAAAACAATTCAGAAGATAAGAAGGGACTCTACTGACGAACAAATTGGTTCTCAAAATCATGAAAAGGAACTATATTGACGATCTAACTGATTTTTAAACTCATAAAAAGGACTATACTAATAGGCAATTTAAATGGTATTTAGAGAAAGAACTCTACTGACGAGCAAATTAAAAAACAACCTAGAAGATTAAAAGGGACTTCAAAGTTTTTGTACTACGATGTAACTTTAAAATGTTTATTTATCTATGCCGATTTCCTTGTTGATATCGGTACGCATACAACGTTGATGCCGGTACGCATACAAGGACAGATCTCTATACACATACGCGACGACTAATCACAATCGACCCGTATTGAAATGATATCGAGAGCGAATGACGAATCATTGGCACTCGACTATTACCTTTTCTTACCTGCCGTAACGCATTTGTACGGATTTACACCCTAGTCGCGCCTAAATAAATTTTACTTCAAGGACTAGATGGCAATCTATTTATATTTCTTTCTACTTACCAGTTTCCTGGTGTGCGGGCACTTTATGCACTCGGCAAAAAGATCCAATCTGTCGGCGTCCCATGGGCACGAAGAGCGATTGATGATGACTCCGACTATCCTGTTTTTGTCGCAGACAGGAACCCCGATTTTGGAGAGACCTTCGGCAATATCGTTCTCGGCGAAGCTCTCGAAGACAGGGTTACTACCGCTGATACCTTAAAAAACAAACCGAGGAAATTAAAAAAAATGAACAAACATAAGGTGACCATACGCCGGGACAGTCCCAATTTTTCGCCTGGCGTTCCGGCTTCTTCTAAAAGAAATATTTGTCCCGGTTTCAGGTGTTCTGTCCCGGATTTTTAAAAATGTTTTGATTGCCAATATTTCTTTAAAAGGTTTCAACTAGAAAATTTGAACCAAAAAACACACATTCTAATCCGTCCCGGATTTACAAAATAAACATACAAAAAAATATGATCACCTTAACAAACAAGACTTTTATCATCTACGAGGTCTGTTCAAAAAGTACCCGGAATTACTAATAATTAAATTTCGCGGGTCTGGAGTGTCTGATTGTCAAATTTTTTTTTTTATTGTGTTGGTATACATGCCCCTAAAGTATGATGAAATTTTCAGCTATATTCACTGTTTACTTTGTCTGTGGTAGTCGCTAAGGTTCGACGTGTTTTTCTGAGCTCGGCGATTTTTACAATGGAAGAATTGAAAAGTCAAAGAATTTGTATTAAATTTTGCGTAAAAAATGAAATAAAGTGTTGCAAAGTGCAAAAATTCACCAGATATGGCTCCGTGTGACTTTTTCCTATTCCCAAAGTTGAAGAGACCCATGAAAGGACGGCGGTTTTCCTCGATTGAAGAAATAAAGGCCGAATCGCTGAGAGTGCTCAAGGACATATCAAAAAGTGAATATCAAGGGTGCTTCGAAAATTGGAAAAAACGCTGGCATAAGTGTATTATATCTGGGGGGGACTACTTTGAAGGGGACCACATTAATGTAGACGAATAAATAAATATTTTTTTGAAAAAACGATGTATTCTTACCCAGTGATCTCATCAAGGGTTCCTCAAAAAAGTAGTTTAGCCTCATATGCTGCACGATGTTCGGCACATCGTCTAACTTCGCTCTCCTGACTCTGACAGGATCCTTGTACTTCCTGGTTTTGCAGCAGGCTCCTCTTATGTCCTGGACGATGACTCGTCTACTGGTTGTCGTCCTGATCGATCTCTTCGCCATACATTCGATAACAATCGGTTTTGCCAGAGACGTCGCCGCCAAACCGGCTCTGTTTCTAAAGATCGATGTTAAAGTTGCGTACATGGTGGTAGTTTTTTTGTTAAATTTTTTATGATGGTTTTGCGATTTTTTTGGATTTTTTTTTCAAGTGCTAATGGTGCATTATACTATTTTTTTGGATTTTTGAAAAGTTAAATTTTGTATTTTTTTTTTGGGGTGTTGACTGTAAATGTCACACGCGGGTTATGGTTTTTGTTTCAGATTTTTTGTACATCAAACAGTTGAAAATTACATGTAAATAATCTAATATTCTAAATACTTATGGGTTAATTCGGTTATCTTAAGGCAAAATGCCACAAACTAGTTATAATTATAAAATGATCGCAATATTAGGTTTATCATTATGTTATTTTCCCAATCAATATACAAACACTAGTAGCTAGTAATAATTTAAAAATTTATAAATATATAAGTATATATTTATAATTTATAAGTTAATTATTCAATAAGAATTTGTAGCAAACAATTGTATGAATGGCATCTGGCCTTATGATGTATGTCAAAAGTCAATACATAAAAAAAATATCATTCAAATTCCAACGGAAAAATTGACAGCTCGTACACAGAAACAAAATTATGACGATTTTACAACAAAAAGCATGCGAGCTCTAACGAGCAAACAAAATACAAATTATATTACGAAACGGAAACAAAATTTTGTACAAATTCAAAAATTAATCCAACGTTTTTTCGAAATTTTAGTAAATCAATATTATAGTGCTTCAAAATTCACTCAGTGTACTGTTTATTAATCCAAGGAATATAATACGCTGCAAGTAAATGTAAGTATTTAATATAAACATTTATTCATATATATATATATATATATATATATATATATATACATATATATATATATATAATTAACAATAATAATACATTTAAATATATTGGTTTCAAGGTTTCAAAATGTAAAATATTCGGGTTTAGGAAATCAATGTTATGTCGAAGGTTATTGATGTGTTCTGTGAGCATTGTTTTATTCTGATTCTTATTTTTTAAATATGAATTTTCTTTTCTAAATGAATTATAAAAAACTTTTTAGTTTTCCACTGAATGATGGTATATATATATATATATATATATATATATATATATATATATATGTAAATATTTATTTATTTATTTCAATAATTATTCAAATATTATTCACTAGTAATCATGTTCACATTGCACATTATATAAATTATACAAATCACTTTTATTCACTTCATTAAACTTGTATCACTATTAACAATAATTCATTTTGATTCACTATTATTTATTATTATTAGTCACAATTTATGGTATTCACAATTCCTATCATTATTATTATTATTTATTATTGTTATTATTTATTATTGTTATTATTCATTATTTAATTCACTTACTAATACTCGCTAAGGCTTATCGTTTTTTGAAAACCGGTTTTAAATTTTTCAAAAATTTGAAACCGGCTGAAACCGTTTTTTGAAAAAATACTTTTCGAAAACCGGTTTTGTAAAATGTCGGATATGCCTATCGGAAAAATCTTTTGGAAACTATGTCGATAAATTTGTAGTGAAGTAGTTTTTCCATGATATAAAAAATTCGCAACGTCAGTTGTTTTTTCCAAAAAAATAAACGCAGTAACCGGTTGGTCAAATTTTGAGAACAAAATCCTAACGACTAAACAAACGGAAACAAAATTTTAAACGTTGATTTGAATTTGAAAATATTTTTCCGGATTTAAAATTTCGGTTTCAAAATTTATCGTGATTACTTAATAGTTTTAAATTTAATAATGATTTCGTGTAACAGTTGTGTAAAGAATTGGATGCATTAAACGTGAGTAAATAGAAATATAATTTAAATAAAAAAGTGAATTTTTTGTGCGATTCGAAAGGCTTTCAAGGAGTGTAAGGTTGCTGACTATTTTTGTATTTGTTTCTTATTGTACTTTGCCCTGTTTAAATTATAATAAATTATACCTTTTTTATTTTCTACTTTTGTATTAAATTTGTATGATTATTGTTAGTCACTTTTTTACATTTATATTAGGGTGGTCCTTAATAAAGATTTTTTCGAATTTCTTTACATCCAGGGGCTCAAATGCTTCCAAATTGATAAAAAAAATTCTCTGAAAGCTCATTAACTCTAACATAATCCGAACTCCAAACAAAGTTTTTTTGGTTTTTCTTCTTAAGTGAACACTTATTTTAAGAATTACATCAAATTTTTATTGTAAACTTTGTATTTACGATCAAAATAAGCAAATACAATGTTATTCTTAAAATTTTGAAACACTTGTCGCTAAGTTATAAAATAAATGGAATATTACACATTTTATTTCCATAGAAACTTTGGTTGGAGTGCGGACTATCCTAAAGTTAATATTAAAAGCTAAAAATTTCAGAGAAATTCTTTTTAACATTTTGGAAGAATTCAAGCCCCTAGGAGCAAGGAAATTCGAAAACATCCATATTAAGGACCACCCTAATATATATAAGATTGAAATTTTGTTTTGTTGGACGTTCAGACATATTCTTGAAATGTTAATTTGCAGCCAATCGTCAAAATAAAAGAACGATAAATAAATAAATAGATCATTATTCATTGTTCTTTTAATTCGACGATGTATATATATATATATATATATATATATATAATTTATAAAATATAAATCAAGTTTATATACAAAATAATATTTATTATAAAATTTCCAATTAAAACTTATTTTCGTTTAAATTAAAATTACATTTTGTAAAATATATATAAAATAATCGTTTGCACAACTCGCTCGTGGATTTGTTTTCAAAATCAAAATTAATAATATTAATTAAATATATATACACATTATAATTTTGTCAATTGCTATATATAATATAGATATATCGATATACTTTCTAATAGAACTTAGATTGTCAAATTTTTACTCCTAAAGCCCTTTTGTGCAATGTTTTTATTTCCATTGAAACAAATTATTAATAATTTAATATATATAAATATATATTGTAAAATAAAATAAAATTACTCGGTATTAAATTGTTTCAAGCATTTAGTGATTGTCACATGGTCCAAAAATGTAATGTAAATAATTTAATTACAAAATAAATAATTTTGTTGAATTTTTTTCAGGTAATGCGGTCACAGTCACAACTCACAAGTGACCATATAGAATTAATACAATAAAAAAAAACTGCAGATGCAAAGATAAAAAATAACAACTGCCAAAAATTTGACGCCCATCAGTTGGAACAGAACATCATATAAAACCGGTCGATATTGAACAAAAATTACACCAAGTGATTAAGTCAAAAACAAGCAACAGGAAACAGGAATTAAAATCCTAAATAAAGTTACGAGAGATGCTGAAAAAGCCTATGATCTGACAATAAACTTAAAGTATAAATGCATTATATTTACTAGGCTTCCGAGAAATTATATCAGTATAAATATAGACACGACACAAATTAATAATAATGGAGGACATCAAAATTCTAGGGATACAAAATTAACTTTCAACGTGAAAAAAGAATTAATATCCTCAAACGAGCAAGTGACACCAGTTTGGGTGCACATCCTAATGTGTGTCTATTGTTATATAAATCCGTTATTAGCTGCCATTTCGATTTTCTGTACACATTTCCTGTTTACACACAATGGGTTCACACTAATCCGGTTCACAAATACTAGAACATCCTACGGTAAAAGAGAAATGCATAAAAAATCGGCGTATCTAAAATGAGACGATGAAGATATTCCAGGAAATGTCGCCAGATGATCAAAGATAAAATTCAAGTGGATAGACATCTAATGTCGCCGTTTGAAAGACATTGATACGCCTCTTGGATCTAAAAATTCCTGGGTGGATAAAACTTTATAACAAACTGTTGGTTTAGAGCCAGAGAGCTTGAAACCAAAAACATAATCCTAATGTTGATACGGATTGGACTTGCATCATTCAAGAAAATGCTGGCCTAGATAAGAGACATTGCTGAGGTCAACGAAACTTCTAGTGTTTCGAATCCTATCTGACGTCTAGTAACAAAAATTTATGTGGTGTCTTCGACACCGACAGACAAGATCGAGAGGTCTCCGAATATTTGAATAATGATGATTCCGACATATGCCAAAATTTTTTTGGCATCAAATCCAAACTGTTCGGTTATTCTTTCATTCAGAAACAACTGAATCAAAATTCATTTTCAGTTGGCAGTTAGTAATTGACCAATTGTTAAACAAGGAGTTCCAACATGTTTTTATGGTGTAGGTAGATAATTCCTTTTTAAAGACGACGTCAGGTAAAGGACGATATAACAACGTCACTACAAGGTCTAGAATAGAAGACATTGCCGAAGTTCAACAAAAGTACTCCTGTTTGGTATCCCATCTGACATCTAGTAAAAAAAATTTGTGTGGTGTCTTTGACACCAACAGACAAGATCGAGAGGTCTCCGAATATTTGATTAATGATGATTCCGACATATGCCAACAATTTTTTTGGCATCAAATCCAAACACTTCGATTATTCTTTCATTCAAACTGAATCAAAGTTCATTTTCAGTTGGCAGCTAGTAATTGACCAATTGTTAAACAAGGTAACAAAAATTTGTGTGGTGTCTTCAACAGACACAATGATGAGTCAGACATATGCCAAAAATTTTTTGGCATCAGATCATAACAGTTCGATTCTTCTTTCATTCAAACAACTGAATCAAAATTCATTTTCAGTTGACAGTCAGTAATTGACCAGTTGTTAAACAAGGAACCCAAAACGGAGGAAGTAAGGATGTAACAGTCAAACAATACCTTCAACAAAACTACTAATGACCCATCAATTATGTTGGCATCAAATCCAAACAGTTCGGTCATTCGAAACAACTGAATCAAAATTCATTTTCAGTTGGCAGTTAGTAATTGACCAGTTGTTAAACAAGGAACCCCAAACGGAGGAAGTAAGGATGTAACAGCCACCAAAAGATCTAGAACAAGTCATTGCAGGGCTCAATACCTTCATAAAAACTACTACTGACCCATTAATTCTGTTGGCATCAAATCCAAACAATTCGATTGTTCTCTCATTCTAACAACTAAATTAAAATTCATTTTTAGTTGGCATCAATCTGGAGATCAATTGTTAAACAAGGAACCCAAAGCGGATGAAAACCTAATTCATGCGTTTATGTAGATAATTCCTTTATAAAGATACGACAGGTGAAGGATGATATAACAAAGTCGCCACAAGGTCCAAAATAGAAGATATTGCAGGGCTCAATACCTTCAACAAAACTACTACCAACCCATCAATTATGTTGGCATCAAATCCCAACAGTTTGGTTACTCTTTCATCTAGAATCAAAATTCATTTTTAGTTGGCATCAATCTGGAGATCAATTGTTAAACAAGGAACCCAAAGCGGATGAAAACCTAATTCAGGCTTCTTGTGTGGATAATTCCTTTATAAAGACGACGTCAGATAAAAGATGATATAACAAAGTCATCACAGAGTCTAGAATAAAAGATATTGCAGGGCTCAATACCTTCAACAAAACTACTACCGACCCATTAATTCTGTTGGCATCAAATCCAAACAGTTTGGTTGTTTTTTCATTCAGAAACAACTGAATCAAAATTCATTTTCAGTTGTCAGCTAGTGATTGACCAATTATTAAACAAGAAGCTCAAAGCGCAGGAAAATCCAACATACTTTCATGCTTCTTGTGTAGATAATTCCTTTATGTTGAAGGTAAAAAATGATAAAATGAAGTCGCCACCGATTAAAATCGCCAGAAAGTGGTTATCAAAAAGGAGCCAAAAAATACAAAGTGATAAAGGACACAAGAACCTAAGCCAGATTTGGCAAGATAAGTATTGGTGATCTTCTAAGATGTTAGAAGGTATGAAAGAAACGACTAAGACTAAAAATTCAACAATCAAAATTTACTATTTATCTAGAAACAACTGAATCAAAATTCATTTACAGTTGGCAGTGTTAGCAATTGACTAATTATTAAACAAGAAACTCAAAGCGCAGGAAAATCCAACATATTTTCATGCTTTCTGTGTAGACAATTTCTTTATACTGACGGCAAAAAAAGATGATGAAACGAAGTCACCACCGATTAAACTCGCCAGAAAGTGGTTATCGAAAAGGAGCTAAAAAATATAAAGTGATAAAGGACACAAGAACCTAAGCCAGATTTGGCAAGATGAGCATTGGTGATCTTCTACTACGACTAAGACAAATGGATGTCCAAAAATCCAACAATTAAAATTTACTATTAACTCTAAACGTGTTTCGTGAAATCCCTGAAATTTGCCTCAAAAAGACGAGAAATAGATGAAATACCAGTCATGACAAGTGTCTAACATGAGACCATCAATGTTTCGTTTTTAAGAAGGTGGGCAACATCGAAACAGACTTCAACAGCGTCCTTACATCAGCAAGAAGTTCAACATATTATTTTGTGATGTAAAAAACGCCATTGTGTCAGATGGCACTCGTCTACAGCCAGTCAAGAATCAAGATCGTCTGAGAATCTTCAGAAAACATTCGACAACTAAATGTACATTCCACTTTCCGTCCTTCAATTAATTTATTTCGCATCCTATAAACCTACAAATTGCAATTTTGCAAAACAACTAAATTTACGTTCCACTTTCCACCCATCAATTAATTAACTTCGCATCCTATAAACCTACAAATTGCAATTTTGCGAAACAACTAAATTTACGTTCCACTTTCCGTCCATCAATTAATTTATTTCGCATCCTATAAACCTACAAATTGCGATTTTGCAAAACAACTAAATTTACGTTCCACTTTCCACCCATCAATTAATTTACTTCGCATCCTATAAACCTACAAATTGCGATTTTGCGAAACAACTAAATTTACGTTCCACTTTCCACCCATCAATTAATTTATTTCGCAGCCAATAAACCGAAACAAATTGCGATCACCATCAATCAAGTAGTCTGGCACACCACTTGATATGATAGAAGTTGCAACATTTGTATCTTTCTAGAATCAATCCTAGAAATATTTGAAGTTTCATCAAATCGAGATCAGGTAGTCTTGCACACCACTTGGTCCGAAAAGATCAAACTCTACTTTGATCGTTGTTTGTATTTAAGTCATTTTTTAAATAAAAATGACATCAGATGGATTGGACATAACAAGAGAAAGTGTCACGATTGGCGAGGTAAACAATCTTATATGAGACCATCAATGTTTCATTTTTAAGAAGGTGGGCAACATCGAAACTCAAATTTGGAACTAAAGTGGAAAGTTGCTGCAAGGGTATGTTCTGTTCCGCATGAGTAATGAGAAAAACAACGGCGTTGCATCGACAACCACTTATTAAAATATTGTAGAAAAGCAGGTAAAATATTATAGAAAACAGTTAAAATTCGAGGACTTCGATCTACTCTAATTTGAAAGATTGAAAGGAATTTAGTCGCGCTTAGAGAGAGCCTTGGCCCAAATATAACACATGAGACCATCAATGTTTCTGTGTTGACTAGTTGCCCATCAGAATTCAAATTTGGAATCTACAGATTGGAGTAAAGTGGAAAGTTGCTCCAAAAGAATGTTCTGTTCCAAATGAGTAATCTGATAAATAACAACGGCTTATGAAGAACAAAATATAACAGAAAAAAAATCAAAAGACAAGGACTTACGCACCTCGATTTATTGATGTCAGTATCTGAAACTCGCTTTCAGGTAAAACAGAGCTTTCAAATACTGTTACTAAAAGCTCAATTATGAAAAGGACAGTTATTATAAATTCGGTAGAAGTAATCTCGATAACTTGAAAGGTGAAACGTGACAGAATTAATTTTTGGACATGTCACAGATGTCATAATTAACAATCACCAGATGCAGCATGCCAAAATGTTTGGCACTTGGACAATAAAATTCTTGGTGATTAAAATGCAAAGATGTCCAAAAGAATGTTCTTGAGTAATCTGATACGGCGTTACATCGACAACGACTTACTAAGAACAAAAAGTGACCCCTAAACAATCAGAAGGCAATGACTCTATTAATTTTGGCATCTAGTTCATCAGACCTAATAGAAGCTTATTGTGTATTCGCGACATTGTAAATTTTGAAAAAATATTTACGACGGTTATTATAAATTCGGTAGAAGTAATCTAGACAACTTGAAAGAGAAACCAGACAAAATGGACTTTTGGACATGTCACAGATGTCAAATTAATAAGAATCAGACACAGACACAGCATGCCCAAATGTTTGGCATTTGGACAACAAAATTCTTGGTGAATAAAATGGAAGGAAACTCCAAGATAATGTTCTGTTCCAGTTCAGTAATGAGATAAATAACAACGGCGTTGCACCAACAACCACTTATAAAGAACAAAATATTATAGCAAAGCAGGTAAAAGTCAAGGACTGCGATTTATTCCAATTTGAAAGATTAAAAAGAATTTAGATGCGTTTGGAGAGAGCCCTTCGCGTTGGTATGTGGAAGAAGAAAGCTCTCCAATACTGTTACTAAAAACTGAATTACGCAAAGGACGGTTATTATAAATTCGGTAGAAGTAATCTCTACAACTTGAAAGGTAAAACGTGACAAAATAGATTTTTGGACATGTCACAGATGCTATGTTAATAAGAATGACCAGATGCAGCATGCCCAAATGTTTTGCATTTGGACAACAAAACTCTTGTCGATTAAAATCCAAAAGAATGTTCTCGAGTAATCTGATACGGCGTTACATCGACAACGACATATGAAGAACACAAAGTGACTCCAAAACGATCAAATGACGAGATTTTGGGCACCTCTATTTATTGTAATCGTCTCTAATTTGAAAGAATGAAAGGAATTTAGACACGTTTGAACAGAGACCTTTATTTTGGCATCTTGTTCATCAGACCTGATAGAAGCTTATTGTGTATTCTTGTCATTGAAAATTTTGAAAAAAGATTTACGACAAAAAAGAGGAACGTTGCAAAATAGATTACTATTACTAAAAGCTCAATTATTACGGTTATTATAAATTCGGTAGAAGTAATCTCGATAACTTGAAAGAGAACCAGACAGAATGGATTTTTGGACATGTCACAGATGCCTTGTTAATAAGAATCACCAGATGCAGAAAAATGGAATCATCAGAAACGTGACAAAATTGATTTTTGGACATGTCACAGATGTCAAAATAATAACAATCACCAGATGCAGCATGTCCAAATGATTTGCATTCGGACAACAAAATTTGTGGTGATTAAAATGGAAAGAAACTCCAAGATAATGTTCTGTTCCAGATGAGTAATGAGATAAATACACTCATAAAGTGTAATAAAATCACTTATAAAGAACCAAATATTGTAGAAAAACAGGTAAAGGTCAAGCACTTCGATTTATTCTAATTTGAAAGATTGAAAGGAATTTAGACGCGTTTGGAGAGAGCCCTTTGCCTTGGCTCAAATATAACATGAGACCATCAATGTTTCTGTGTTGAGAACAGTAGCCCATCAGAACTCAAATTTGGAATCTACAGATTGGAGTAAAGTGGAAAGTTGCTCCAAAAGAATGTTCTGTTCCAGATGAATAATCTGATAAATAATAACGGCATATAAAGAACCAAATCTAACAGAAAAAAATCAAAAGACAAGGACTTAGGCACCTCGATTTATTGACGTCAGTAACTGAAACTTGCTTTCAGGTAAAACAGAGCTTTCAAATACTGTTAACTAAAAGCTCAATTATGCAAAGGACGATTATTATAAATTCGGTAGAAGTAATCTGGACAACTTAAAAAAGAAACGTGACAAAATAGATTTTTGGACAAGTCACAGGTGCCATATTAAAAAGAATCACCAGATGCAGAAAAATGGAATCACCAGAAACGTGACCAAATAGATTTTTGGACATGTCACAGATGTCAAAATAATAAGAATCAACAGATGCAGCATGCCCAAATGTTTTGCATCCGTACAACAAAATCTGATACGTCGTTACATCGACAACGACATAAGAACAAAAAGAGACCTCAAAACAATCAGAAGGCAATGACTCTATTAATTCTAATTTGAAAGATCGAAAGGAATTTAGACGCGTTTGGACAGAGCCCTTTGCCTCGGCATGTGGAAGAAGTGATGTCACTATTTGAAACTCCATCTGAGGTAAAACAGAGCTTTCCAATACTCTTACTAAAAGCTCAATTATGCAAAGGACAGTTATTATAAATTCGGTAGAAGTAATCTTGACAAAAAGCTCGATTATTTCGATTATTATAAATTCGGTAGAAGTAATCTCGACAAAAAGCTTAATTATTACGGTTGAAACTTGAAAGAGAACAAGTGGAAGCTTCAAAGAGAACAAGTGGAAGCGTCAAAGAGAACAAGTGGAAGCTTCAAAGAGAAACATGTCCAAAAATGATTTTTGGACATGTCACAGATGTCAGATAAATAACAATCACCAGGGACAAGAAAATTCGTGGCGATTCAAATCGGAATCTGCAAGTTTTGCACACAGTACATTTCGGAAGGAAAATACCACTCTTCAAGAATGGTTCTTGTAAGTGCTGACAAAACATAAAACAGAGTCAGAAGCCAAATCCACAGTTTTATTATTATCTCAGCATCTGCATTTTGTGGAGCAACAATAGCGCCAAAAGCATAATCCAATGCAAGAGACCGATCACGCCTCAAAGGCTTTACGAAAATTTTTTGTCGATATAAAAATAACATTCAGATTTTCTTTTCTACAATTGAATTTTTGATCAAACCCAGCAGCTTCAAAACGACGAGCCAAATATGAATATTACCATCAAAAATAACTGCAGATTGGAGAAATATAGGTATAAATTCATCAAAATCTATTTATCTATCTTGGGCGCAGATAATAAATTCAGGCAAAAGAACTACCCCATTTTTGAGACCATTGATCAATATCTCTACTGAAGAATATTAGAATGAAAACATTGCAAGGATCCATAACAGACAATGCAAGTTCAAAATGTTTTTTTTATATATAAATATATATAAATAACTTGTTAACCCATCATAGTTAAGTAAATAAAATTATTACCCGGCGAGTTGCGCAACACGTGTTTCTTTTTGGTTTGATAAATAGTAAAATTTTATAAAATTTCTATAAAATAGCCTCTGGCAAAAATCTCGTTGCCATTTGTCGTAAAACTTAAAACTACAGTATAAAATTTCAGATTATAAAACTAAGTTTTGTCGACGAAACTTGCGTCTGTTCCGTGAGGAGCCTTTGATTTTTTTTTTAATTATCGCGGCCTTTTAAAAAGGCTGAGTCGTTTCTTCGGCGAGTCATTCTGGAAAGAAAAGAATAATTATTTTTCATATCTAGTCATAGATATGATGGTCGGTTATATGTTAATATAGGTAAGAGTGTTGTAGTAGAAGGGTGAAAATTGGGGGTTAAAATAATGGAACAATTTAATTTTATCAAGGATTGTCCACTCCTAACACTTTTTTAAGATTATCTTGGATCAATTTGCTTCAAATATTAAATTCAATTTTCAATATTTTAATATTGAAAAATACGTGCAAGCTCAAATTTTCACCCTCCTACTGCAAGTATGGTGATATTGATATTTCTAATAAGCGCCCACTACAGACTAATTATTATAATAGAAACGTAATTATAAGGTAACATGTGCAATTTTTATAGTAAGATCTTTCCAAAATGAAAACATAAAAGAAAACTAGATCTAGAAAATTGGGAATTCACTGAAAATAAATGTTTTTTCAAGTATAATTTCTTTAGGCGCGACTAGAGAGTAAATCTGTGCAAATGCAACGGAAGAGAGTTACGGCCAAGTGTATACGGGTCGATTGTGATTAGTCGTCGTGTCATGTGCGAGATTAGATTAGATTAGATTGGATTTTAAGGTTA
Organism: Ctenocephalides felis; assembly: GCF_003426905.1. Lineage (NCBI taxonomy): Eukaryota > Metazoa > Arthropoda > Insecta > Siphonaptera > Pulicidae > Ctenocephalides > Ctenocephalides felis. The sequence continues at coordinate 62,930,772 of NW_020539725.1, read as the reverse complement.
CATCGTAGTACAAATCTTGATTTAATAAAAAAAAAATCTGAATCAAAAGAATATTTTACCCCGTCTCCCGTAAATAATTAGAGTGAAAATAATAAAACAGAACATTTGGGCCGCGTAAGAAACGTAAGTATATTGAAATCATTTTTATATTATTCGTAGTTTCTTTAAATCTTTGAGGTTATTAAAATAGAAAATATTTTTATAGACAAGACAGATATTACAGATGGTCAAAGAATGAGACTGTAGCGCCAGCGAAAAAGAACAGTTAATGAATGTACACGTTTTACCAATTTGTAGTCTAGGAGTCTAAAGAAGTTTTACTTCAAAATTTGTAAATTGTATCTTATCGCTTGTGGGGTATCATTTAAAAGGTCTCGACAAGTAGAAAACAATTCACCCAAAAACATGACAATATTGTAATAACAATGTAAAACCATATTTTGTTGCAAGAAATTATAGAATGTTGATTTTTTTTAATAATTGAGGTGTAGCAATTACTAAATTGTCGACTAAATACTGATTTATCCTCTAAATATATACTTTTTACGAATTTGTAGCAGAGGAGCCTAAAGAAGTTTAGAAGTTGTTTAACATAATGATTCTATGCATTTTTATAGATATTAAAGAATATTAAAGCAACCCAACTTTATTCTATCTTGCCGAAGATTTAACTTTTTTAGAATTATATTTCAGAATCTTTTGGAAGTTTTGAGGAAGTTTACATATTTTTCTTTTAACTACTTAATGCATTCTAGTAGCACCTCTTTCTACTATAGCTCTTGAAAGTAATGAAATTAATGAACAAGGTTAAAGTCAAAATCTTATATTATTTAGTCGAGGGAAAGCTATATCTTGGGCACCTAGTATTAATGAAACTAATCAATTTCCAAAACCGCAAATTAAATTCAAAATTTTATATGATGCATTTATTTTTACAAATTTATTTTTTTAAATGCCATCTTGTACAATAGCAAAAAAGTTTTACTTCAATCGCGTGTGAACCTTACGCGCACTCTTTTTTTAAAATTAGGATAAAAGTTTTAAAATAGACGACTTAAATTTTTTTCAACAATTGCTACATACAGTAATGTTATTTTATTGGATAAAGTTTTATGTAAAAAAATTAAAATAAAAAACAGATACTGCAAGTAACTAAAAAACAAGTTTTCCACATTACAATTATAAATAAAACAGCAAATATTTTTACTCAAACCGTATATTATGTATTAAATTTTAAAAATATATAATATATACATATATACAACAATTACTACATCAATGATCACAATTTTAAAAACAAATATACAGAATCAATACAAATTATGAATGAATGCATCAACAATAAAATGATAGATTATTAAGTATAATTTATAATAAATAAAATTCGTAATAATAATCAAACTCAAAGATTATTATTGCAGTAATAGGTTAAAATTATTTTAAACAGCTACTTTTGGTTGGCACAATATATCACAGTATTTATTCAAATATTTAAATTAAAAGAATTAATTTATACTGGTTTGTAATACAACATATAACCACGCTTATTATAATATAACCAAGAATAATAATTTAATAAAATTTGAATACTGATTTAATTACCAAATTAATCATCACATTATAAAAACACAAAGCAAACTCTTAATTTCTTTCATATCACATTTCACAGAAAACTTGGTGTAAGCCATATGGTGCCATTCCTTTTGCTTATCTCAATCCTTCGTTTGATATTTGTAGTAAACCAGAACCGAAGCAAACACCACTAAAATAACAGCAACCAACATCATCGTCACCATATTCTCCTCAAATAATCGATTTCGTCCACTAAGTACTATCTGCTCCTGTTCGCTGTATGTAATGACCGTCCTGTGACCAGCACTACTCGGCAATGACAACCTCGATCTTCTAATCGAAGGCAGATCGATCACCACATGATTGGGATTGGGACTGGTAAAAGATTGGGAAATTCTAGGAGTCGACGACCTGATGCTCAAAACTTGGCGAACGAGATTTTGCGGAGTTTGGGCATCCGCTGGTGTTTGTTGCTCGATGATAGGGGTCAGGATAAAGTTGCTAGTGACGAGGTTTTGGCGATCGTCTGTCTGGATACGCAAAACTTCTGTTGGAGAGTCAACTTTCACACTGCAAGATGCTGTAGGTTTCTGATCATCCAGCAAAGTTTTCCTGTCCAACTTTTTCGGCGTCGACTGTGCACCAATGCGATTTCTTCTCCTCAAACTCAACTTTGTCTCGAATCCTTCTTTTAATAAATCCACGTAGTATTTTAAATCTTCAGTGAAAACTCCAAAGTCGTCCACACCATGTGAGACGTTGTTCGATGCGACAGAAACATCATCATCATCATCATCATCATCGGTGGTACTCGACGAAAACGAGTCGATAATCGACTTCTTCGGCTCCCTCCAAGATGCAATCGCGCCAGGTTTGGGCGCGGACGCAATACGCTTCCTTTGCTGGTGTTTTTCGATGCCGGATGAGTCCGAGGAGATTTCCGAAGCGATCGAGTTGTTACGTAAACAACGAAATGATGTTTTCAATTTCCTACTGATATTCAAACTGATGCGACGACGAGACTTGCGACGGAACTGCGGAAGACGAAAACGAAACGATACTATGACGTAAGGCTGAGGTAACAATAACACAGGACTACAAAACATTTTTGTTTGTTTGGTGCATAAAATGTTAGAGCTGATTCTTATAGTATTTTTTGCGCTGATTTCAAATCTGCAAACCATTTTGTTGTATCAGCTCTAAATTTGAACTTACAAAGAAGTTGCCGAAACCAGGTCCATACTAGGTCGTCACGGAAAAGAACTTTTCACAGTGTCAACTAATGTCCCAACAAAGGCCGGATGGGTCTTGTAAGTTTGTATGTACGAGTAGGCTTATCTCATTAAAATAACATTCTGAATTGTATTACTATTTTGTACTTTCATTCCTTATATATCATATATATCATATCTTGAAAACTAAAGCTCATAGAAAAAAAACCAATGCCATTTTTGAAATCAGCGCCCCAAATATACTTAAAAACTGCATTAAAATCGTTTGCACCATTTTCTTTGTTGGCCTGTGTAATAAATGATAGTCTGCCCGAAGGCAGATGCATGGTGCGAGAGCATCAGAAATGACTCCCTTTCCCATGCTTCCTTGTTAACTTTCTGTAGAGTAAGTTATAGTAATCGCAAAAAAATTGAAAATGAAAACTTTTATATATATTCACGTTTTAGGGGTTTTTGAATATGTTGGCATACCTTAAAAGAAATAGATGCATGTGTGTGTTTATGCGGATACAAATTTTCGTCGACGATTTCGGGAACACCGATTTGAATAGTTCAAAAAAAAACATTCGATTCGCATTGATAAAGAGACGTGCTGATTCATTTTTGGCAAAGGCAAGTCTAGCCGTTTCGGAGTTCTAGTAAAAAAAAAGTGAAAATTAGTAGTGCATGGCATCGTGGCTTAAGGCAAATTGCTGGAACTTGTACCAGAATTAAAAATTCAAGGAAAAAAATCAGTAATCAATAAATAATGATCAATGATTAATAACATTTGTTTTAAACATTTTCAAATAGATAATTATAATCAAGCACTATATATTTTATCGCTCATAAAATATACAATGACCACCTTATCGTCCAAATCACTTGAAAATCTTTACATTCGCAAGAGGTGCCGAACGAATCCATCTGAGGATATAATTCTTACGATCAGAATAACGCATTTGAAATATATACATTTTCAAACTAAATTATAAATTTAAAATTCATATTTGAAGTATATTTAAAAAAAAAAATTAAAATTTTGAAATTTGTTTGGATCGTTAAAAGTAAGCTTTAAAAATTAACAATCATGGTACGGACCCCAACAAAATTGTAACAAAACTAGCTGTAAGTGGAATTCTGTCTTAAGGCAATTAGGGCATCGTGCCTTAAGGCAAATTGCTGGAACTTCCCGTACCAAAAATTATTATTTTTTTAAAAAACGATCAACATTTTTGAAAAAAAATTTACTTTGAAAAAATAAGATTTTTGAGAAACTATAAATTGGACAAAAAATTACTTTTTTTGAAAAAAAAAATATTTGAAAAATTTTTTTTTTTAAAAAAATAATTTTTTTTTAATTTTTTTTTTTTTTTGAAAAAAAATTTTTTTTCTTTATTTTGACATATTGTGGAAGATCTGAACTTTCTTTTCAAAGCAATCGTACTGCTTTAACTGCATAGGGACAAAATATAAAGCGCGTAAGCCCCGCGTCAATGTCTAACGCATAAGCGTTGGTACGGAACCCATAGGAATGTTAACAAAATGTATACTTATTGTTAAAATCTCTATAAAATATCTGATATTTTGATGTGCATATGTCTAATGATCATTTTTGACCGCCAAATGGCTCATTTTTTTACTTTTTCCTCCATATCTCCGAAACCGCTAGACCTACCTTCATGAAAATTTTATCGATTCTTCATCTTGTCAATACAAGTGAAATGTTTTTTGAATTATTCAAATCGGACGCTCCGTTCTCTTAAAAACTGAGTTACCGTTTTCGGCACTTTTTGCCCCGTATCTTCGGAACGGCTAGACCTGCCTTCGCCAAAAACTAATCAGCACGTCTCCTTATCAATACGAATCGAATGTTTTTTGAATTATTCAAATCGGTTGATCCGTGTTCCCGAAATCGTCGACGAAAATTTGTATCCGCACATACATACACACACATACATACATACACACACACATACACACACACACACACACACACACACACACATACATCCATTTTTTCTAAGGTATGCCAAAATGTTCAGAAACCTCTGAAACGTAAAGATATATAAAAATTTTCATTTTTGATTTTTTTGCGATTACTATAACTTGCCCTACGGGAAGTTAATTAGTACTCATTTTTAAAAATTTTATCAAATATATGATAATACGATGTACATATGTCTAATGATCATTTTTGACCGCCAAATATCTTATTTTTACTTTTTCCTCTGTATCTCCGAAACCGCCAGATCTGCCTTACCAAAAATTTCATCAATTCTTCATTTCGTATCTCCAAAATGCCTGAACCTGCCTTTATCAAAAACTAATCAGCACGTCTCTTTATCAATAGGAATCGAATGCTTTTTGAAATGTTCAAATCGGTTGATCCGTGTTTGCGAAATCGTCGACGAAAATTTGTGTCCGCACACACACACACGCACGCAACCACATACGTACACACACATACATACATTCATTTTATCTAAGGTATGTCAGTAAAATGATCAGAAATTTTTGAAGCGTGAAGATATATAAAAATTTTGATTTTCGATTTTTTGCGATTAATTTAACGTACCCCATGGAAAGTTTAAAAGCTCAAAAAATGGCGGTTTTTAAGAAAACTAAGCTTCCGATTTGAATGATTCAAATAAGTTTCTAAAAAAGATTTTTTTTTTCATTTTTTTTTAATCTCCAAAAAAATGTTATTTTGTAATATCAGAAATAATTCGGATTTCAATTCAAATTCAAATAAGTAGTCTTAACATTGCAATTCAGTTTATATAATACTTATGAATATTAGACAATGTTCTTCATTTTAAATCCGATGTTTTGTTTATTTACTTTTTATAAAACTACACTATTCTGATCATCGGAAAGTGTCATTACTTCAACAACTTAGTCAACCACAAACTATTGACAATTCATTTACAGACATTCTTTAATATACTGTAAATACCTTGTCAAATCACAAATGCAACTGTAATGTCTCTCATTGTACTAATGGTGACAGTATGGGTACCAACAATGAATTGACATAAAAACCAACAGACTACCAATAACTTGTAGTTTTGTTCAAGGACCATAATAGTATTTAAAACCCTTATATGCACACAATAAATGGCTGGGTGACAATTCTCTAGAAAACACACCTTTTATAAGCATTAGACTAAGAGACCAATTTTGCCACATAACAGAAAAATGTTATGGCAAGATCATTTCATGAACTTTCCATACTAATTTTGACAAAAGCCATGCGGTTGGTGTGCAGCCAGGCGAATTTCTCGGGAAAACAACCTAAAAGCCGCACAAATGCCGCAAAAAAGCGATGTTAGATAACAGTGTGTTTCTCATACAGCTCCATAACATACGAGTGACGTTGCAGTTTATGTGTGAATCGCCTGAATGCACAGCAAATACATTACATTTTGACAGTATTCAGTATGATTCAGTAGCATAATGTATGCAAGTTGCAGCGTAACATGGCCTTGCCATAACATTTTTCTAATATGCAGCATAATAAGTCCCTAAATCTTGCTCTCAAAATCAATCATGTACAATTTCTCCCCCATCTCCATCACAATTCTCTCGTCCATCCCTTATCATAAGTCTCCATCTCATAAGACAATACCCGACCACTTTCAACAACATTGTATATAACACACGAGACATAAAACCTGTCCTACTACAGTTACATACCTCGTTATTCTGTTGCGTTTTGGATCCCCCAAACATGGCCTTTATTCTGTTCGGAGTGCTGGCTTTCGCTTTCTTAACAGCACCGGTGTTGGTGGATTTATTGTCATTCTTCTCCTTCAAAATGTCCCTGGGAAGATCGGAACTCTACAAAAGAGGAAAAAGAATTAGTACAAAAAACAATCTAGTACTAGAAGTATCATCATTGTGATTGGTGCTCACATGAAGACTATTTCTGCCACCGATGCTGTTCCTTCCGGCGTGTTTGCTGGGTGTCGGAGGACCTGGTTTTCGATAGCTGGTGCCCTGGCCGCGATCCTTGTTCCATTTCAGGCCAGATGAGGATAATGTCGATCGTCTGCCGGTTGTTACGTTGTCTGATGGCAGGAGGTGAGTTGCACTCGTGTCCACAGACTGGTAAAAAAAGTATATTAATATAATAAGTGAATTTGCTTCTGAGATTGATATCTTTGGTCTGTTGGTGACAAATAGAAAAAATCAAACCAGAAAAATTATCCTCAAAAGACTGTCTTAGCTAGTGATTTATAGTTTATTAAATGTTTAATTTTATTAGTTTTTATTTAATGTTATACGAGGTCTGTTCAAAAAGTTTTCGTAATTTTCGTTTTTTCAAAAAAATATTTATTTATTCGTCTACATTAATGTGGTCCCCTTCAAAGTAGTCCCCCCCAGATATAATACACTTATGCCAGCGTTTTTTCCAATTTTCGAAGCACCCTTGATATTCACTTTTTGATATGTCCTTGAGCACTCTCAGCGATTCGGCCTTTATTTCTTCAATCGAGGAAAACCGCCGTCCTTTCATGGGTCTCTTCAACTTTGGGAATAGGAAAAAGTCACACGGAGCCATATCTGGTGAATTTTTGCACTTTGCAACACTTTATTTCATTTTTTACGCAAAATTTAATACAAATTCTTTGACTTTTCAATTCTTCCATTGTAAAAATCGCCGAGCTCAGAAAAACACGTCGAACCTTAGCGACTACCACAGACAAAGTAAACAGTGAATATAGCTGAAAATTTCATCATACTTTAGGGGCATGTATACCAACACAATAAAAAAAAAATTTTGACAATCAGACACTCCAGACCCGCGAAATTTAATTATTAGTAATTCCGGGTACTTTTTGAACAGACCATGTATATTTGTAGTTTATATTAAGTGTTATGTATATGTGGCGGAATGAAAATGTTATTGACAGATGTCAGTTGATTGACGCCAATGTGATGACTAAACTACACAGCACATTTGGAGCTACGCTGATGCGAATATCGCATCTAGCAAGCTATAGCGAGATTATTGTTTTCACGATCGAAAAATTGTTCTCTCGGTTTTAGTTTGCGATCAATTGTCGGGCTAATAAATTGATATCAAAATTTATATCATATCAGTTTCGTTGTAAATTGAGTTATCAATAAACTCACATTATCATCGAGTCTACAACAGTTAATTGCGGTTTCACTTCTAAATAATAATATTTAATATCGAATGGCCATCAACGCCATATATATATATACAGAGCTATCTATCTCTTTAGTTTATAATTTGTACACTTTAAAATATAACTATATTGTATTATTGCCTTGGGCGTTGAATAAATAAATAAATAAATATCCATTAGTTATTAGTTAACTCAGTAATTAATTGAGTAGATTTGTTCCAAATTTTGACAATTATTTTTCATCCTTACCTTAACCTCATTCTCCCTGAACTCTTCCAGGCCGGTCTCGGTGGCGTAGGAGCTCCTCAGGTGTGGGGGGCACATAGAATTCCTCCATCTCAGCTCCGACAGCCTTTTGAAATTCGACTCGTCCTTATTGTTGGCCAAATTTTCGCAACTCTTGAATGTCGTGCTGGTACCGGGTACTTCGCAACGGCCCGCCTTCAGGTCCATCAAGTAGGTGTTATTGAAGACCTCATCTTCGTCTTCCATAAAGATATTCGAACCTGGGATAATGGAATGAGATAAGAAATTAATTACACTAGCAATGAGAAAAATTCTATATGAGCAGCAATACAGGAAAATGTTCAAACAAGTTATTTATAATTATTATTTATTATTGGTTATTGTTTTTATTATTAATACTATGATTTTAATTATTCTTTATTCATTAATTTATTCTATTTCTTTTCTTGAATTCCTTGTTCTATTTTTTTTTTCTTTCAATACCATAAGTTTTAACTTATAGATTGTATTGTAATCTGATTGTTAAAATAAGCAAAAAAAATGAGCAGCAATGAGAAAATATTCGAACAAACATTAAGAAATTATTTATACAAAATTAATACAAGCTATGGAAAACTATGTATACGAGTATACAAGCAATAAAAAATCTTTTATCTGAGTATACAATCAATGAGACGTCATTATATGAGCAATGAGAAATAATTTATATGAATAATAAGGAAAAAATCTATACGAGCAGCAGCAATGAGAAAATCATTCTAACGAGCATTGAGAAATTATTTATACAAGATTAATACAAGCTATGAAAAATTATGTACACAAGTATACAAGCAATAAAAAATCATTTATATGATTATACAAGCAATGAGAATTTTTTTATACTTTAAAAATCACTTATGTGAGTATAAGTTTTCCATATGAGCAATGAGAAATAATTTATATAAGCGATTAGAAAAAAACCTATACAAGCAGCAATGAAAAAATATTCAAACGAACAATGAAAAATTATTTATACGAGTATACAAGCAATAAAAAATCATGTATACAAGTGTATGAGCAATGAAAAATTATTCATAGTAGCAATGTAAGAAATATTTATATGAGCAATGAGAATTAAATTATTTGAACAACAAAAAAAAAATCTATACAAGCAGCAATGACAAAAATTCAAACGAGTAATGAGATAATATATATACAAGGAACGAGAAAAATTTTACATATCGAATGTCTTTAGAACATAATTATTTTGTTTCTACCAAAACCAAATAATCAATCAATTGAATAATAAGAACAAATATATATATATGTATAGATGTATAATTTGGTCAAAACTGAAATCTTTCATAACTACTTTTTATGCATACACTCAATTATTAAACGTAGTAAAATAATATGTACACATACCCTAAAGCATTTTAAATCATCACTGCAATTTATAGCAATAGCCTTTTTCATAAAAAATTAACACCAAAAATTAAAACCAATTACTTTTGTTAACATAAATTAGTTAAAAACAAATGAATGAGGTTATGCGCACTTGCCCTGCACAATTCTAAAATCAAGCTTGCTATTGGTCAACGATAAGCGGAACGAACCGAACTGCACGAAGATGACGGAAATTAATTTACATTCTTATTTTTGCTTATAAAACTATATCTTGGGTATTAATTCATCAATTTGTATATAAACTAATTATACACAAACATCTCGTTACACTCGATAAGTAATTCATTCATTTAATATTTAATTTACTTTTGAATAACCTCTCCGACAAAAGCAAGTACAAATCAAACTGTACAAAACTATATAGAGTAGCCCTAATACATATTCATCTACCATTATTAAACACAGTACAATATGATTTATATTACCTAAGGCTTCGTAAATTCCTCATTTTAACTTTTAAGCACCAAAAACTTAAAAATGTTAATCATCAAAAACACAAAACCAATTACTTTTACAAAAACAAATGAATTTGGTTATGCGCATTTGCACTGCACAATTCTTAAATGAAGCTTGCTATTGGTCAACGATACGCGGAACGAACCGAACATGCACGAAGACGACAGAAATTTATTTATATACGTATTTTCGCTTATAAAACTTGATCTTGGGTATTAATACATCAATTTATATATAAACTAAATAAAAATCTCTTTACACTCGCTAAGTAATTTATTCAACGTTTAATTTACTTTTGAACGAAATAAAACATCTTTGCCAAAAGCAAACACAGATCAAACTGTACAAAACTATTTAGAGAAGCCCTAAACACATTTATCTACCCTTATTAAACACAGTACAATAAAATTTATATTACCTAAGGCTTCGTAAATTCCTCATTTTGATTTTAAGCACCAAAAAAACTTAAAAAATCTACATCGAAAATACAAAATCAATTACTTTTACAAAACAAATGAATTTGGTTATGCGCACTTGCACCTGCACAATTCTAAAATCAAAGCTTGCTATTGGTCAACGATCAGCGGAACGAACCGAACATGCACGAAGATGACAAATTTATTTACATACTTATTTTTACTTATAAAACTAAATCTTGGGTATTAATACATCAATTTATATATAGAATGATTAAAAATCTCTTTACACTCGCTAAGTAATTTATTCAATGTTTAATTTACTTTTGAACAAAATAAAACATCTCTGCCAAAAGCAAGTACAAATCAAACTGTACAAAACTATTTAGAGTAGCTTTAATACATATTCATCTACCATTATTAAACACAGTACAATATGATTTATATTACCTAAGGCTTCTTAAATTCCTCATTTTGATTTTAAGCACCAAAAAAACTTAAAAAATCTACATCGAAAATACAAAATCAATTACTTTTACAAAAACAAATGAATTTGGTTATGCGCACTTGCACCTGCACAATTCTAAAATCGAAGCTTTGCTATTGGTCAACGATAAGCGGAACGAACCGAACATGTACGATAACGAACGAAGACGACAGAAATTTATATTTTATTTTTACTTATAAAAATTAAAAGGTTCGATATTAATATTTGTATCTGTATAAACTACTAGTAAATCAATAAGCGATTGTTTTAATTAGTGTTTAATTTATTTTTTTAAATGGAGGCAAATACCTTCAAGCCGTAGAGTACCTTCAATTTAGACTTTTCATTTTAAACATAGTGAAATAAAATTTACATTACCTAAAGCCGAACGCGTTCGATAACGTACTTCCTAAACTCCACATTTCAGTTAGGAAAACCAAACACTTTTTTTTAAATAACACCAAATAAATTAACAACAATTAAAAAAACAACCACATTTCACAATTTACGATTATGTTTATGACAAAAACAAATGAATTAGGTTAAGGGCACTTGCACTGCACGTATTCAGAATCCGAGCATACTATTGGTCAATGATACGCGGAACGAGCCGAACATGTTCGATAACGTACGAAGACGACAGAAATTTATATTTTATTTTTACTTATAAATAATTAATAGGTTGGATATTAATATTTGTATCTATGTAAACTACTAGTAAATCAATAAGCGATTGTTCTAATTAATTTTTTTAATAACTTTTATGATAAAGGCAAATACAGCACAAATTTGAGAACAGATAAGTAAACTACGTAGAGTACCTTTATTTTAGTAATACCTTTATTTTCCTAAACTCCACATTTCAATTTGTAAACCAAACACTTTTTTTTAAATAACACCAAATAAATTAACAACAATTAAAAAACCAACCACATTTCACAATTTACGATTATGTTTATGACAAAAACAAATGAATTAGGTTATGCGCACTTGAACTGCACGTATCCAGAATCCGAGCATACTATTGGACATCGAAAAGCGGAAAGAGCCGAACATGTTCGATGATGTCCGAAGTCGACAAATTGCTTATTTTTAGTTATTGATTAAAGATTATAGCAAAAACTTAAAATTTAACATTTTTACGATAAATTAGAACAAATTTCAAATTAAATTAATTTAAATAATTAATTAATATAATGAATTGCCAAACGATATTAAGATGACCAATGATGACGATAAACTTAAAAGAAAAATAAAGAAATATTATAAGGAAATTGAAGACAAAGAAGACTGAAGAGTTATATATAAAGATAGATTTATTTTAATTATAATAGATATTATATTAAAGAAATAGTCAAATGAAATGTATATATTATATGAAAACTGTTTTTCATAATCTCTCATACCAGACACCTCTGTCTGTCTGAGATATGAAAATAATGTATATATATGTATATATAAATAAATAAAAAAAATATGATAATAAAAAGCACTTTGATTTACATTACTATGGCTTTAAAAAGAAGCTTTCAAAACCCTATCAAATGCTTTGATAATAGAACATCTCTATATTAATTGTATAGAAATTGCTTTTCACGCGATGGGTTCATAAAGACTTAAAAAACTATTAATAAAACGATAAAAGATAGGAGCAAAAAATACCACGAAAATTAACCAGGCCACCCAAACAAATATTTGAAAGAATTAAGCGAGGAATCTCCTACTCGAAGATTGAAAAAAATGGCCATCGATCTTAAATAAAATGTCGAAAAAAGGAAGTATCTCATAGAAGATAATTTCTTTAAATGCATTTACACCCAGCATATAGTTTTAAAAAAATATGCTATTTTGATTGGCAAAGAGAAAAAACGCGATGGGTTTATATTTACTTTAATGAATATACAAGGAGTAAGTTTAAATGAATCCGAATAAGATGTCCGACTGCAAAACAGACAAATGAACTATCCGCAGTACCTAATCATTTTTGGCACACAACTATTTCTCCAATTAGTAAACATAATAACAGAATAATAAGTATATTACCTAAAGCTCCATAAATTCCTCATTTCGGACACTTTTAAACAAAAAACTTTACTATAAAACTACAAAACTAAAATCAATCAGTTTTGTTAATATACATTAGTTAAAAACAAGTGAATTAGGTTACGCACTTGCCCTGCACAACTCTGTAATTCTAAGCATGCTATTGGTCAACGATAAACGAAACGAGCCGAACATGGTCGATAACGTACGAAGACTATAAAGAGCTTATTTTTTGCTTATAGATTAAAGTAAATATTAAAATTAAATAAATTAAATTAACAAATACCATTTGTTTTAATTTCATTAAATTGAAGCACAAATTTAGAAGTGCGTTAACAAAATATAGATAGATTGCTTTACAAAAACTTTGAAAAGACTCACGAGAGTCTTCGATACTAATAAATTTATATAAACTATTCAAAAATTCACTTTTGAGTTGAGTAATGGTATTAATAAATGCTCAAGTAATAAGTTTATACAACTTCAATTACTTTCCGGATAAGATCTTTGCTTTGTAAAATACAACATAGCTGTTATGAAAGAAAAGTAAGGCAAGTAAACTAACTTCGTGTAATATAACTCATTCGTGTAACTTTTAACTATTTTTGCAAACAACTATTTCTAGTTGTGTTAGCATAGATGATTGGTTTACAAAGACTTTGAAAAGACACCTGAGAGTCTTCAATGAGATAAGAGTGAAATACGAGTAACATCTAATGCTAATCTTCGATACTAATACATTTATATAAACTATTTATAAATCGCTTTTAAGTCGAGTAATTATTTTAATAAATGCTCGAGTAATAAGTTTATAGAAATTCTATTACTTTCCTAATAAGATCTTTGCTTTGTAAATTACAAGATGGCTTCGAAAGAAAAGCAAGGCAAGTAAACTAACACTAATATATCCTTAAACAATTTTACAAACAACTATTTCTAATAGCAAAATAATGTGGGCATTACCTAAAGTTCCATAAATTCCTCATTTCGGACACTTTTAACTAAAAAACTTTATTAAAAAACTACAAAACTAGATGCAATCACTTTTGTTAACATACATTAGTTAAAAACAAATGAATTAGGTTATGCGCACTTGCTCTGCACAATTCTTAAATCAAAGCATGCTATTGGTCAACGATAAACGAGACGAGCCGAACACGTCCGATGAAGTCCGAAAGAGCTTTACAACAAAATATTAAAATTTTACATTTTTTGTCGTAATTTTATTAAATTGAAGCACAAATTTAGGAGTGTGTTAACAAAACACTCCTGTACTAATGATAATAAAAAAATATATTAGTTTACAAAGACTTTGAAAAGACACACAAAAGTCTTCGATGAGACTCCCGAAGACTTTAAAGTGACTCCCGAGAGTCTTCAAACAAAATGGCTCACTTGCTTCTAACCTAAAGCTTCGATATTATTAATCGAGTTATTATTTTAATAATTGTACAAGTAATAAGTTCAAAGTGTGTATCTATTTAGTGTTTCATTTACTTTCCTTGCTGAAGGCAAAATACAACCCAACTGTGATACAGGCAAGTGTTTCACCATTTTTTTAAAACTATTTCTCAATTATTAAACATAATAGTATAGTAATATGTACATTACCTAAAGCTCCTTAAACTCTTCATTTCTGACACTTTTAACCAAAAACTTTATTAAAAAAACTACAGAACTAAAACCAATCACTTTTGTTAACATAAATTAGTTAAAAACAAATGAATTAGGTTATGCGCACTTGCACTGCACAACTCTTAAATCAAAGGTTGCTATTGGTCGACGATAAACGAGACGAGCCGAACACGTTCGAAGACGTCCGAATGAGCTTATTTTTTGCTTAAATATTAATAATCATGACAAAATAATAAAATTTAACATCTTTAACGATTAATTTGAGAGCATAAATTTAGGAGTGTGTTAACAAAACATAAATGATTGGTTTATAAACACTTTGAAAAGACTCCCGAGAGTCTTCGAAGAGATAAGAATGAAATATGAGTAACATCTAATGTAAATCTTCGACACTAATACATTTATATAAACTATTTAAAACATCGCTTTCAAGTTGAGTAATTATTTTAATAAATGCTTGAGTAATAAGTTTAAAGAACTTCTATTACTTTCCGAATAAAATCTTTGCTTTGTAAAATACAAGATGGCTTCGAAAGAAAAGTAAGGCAAGTAAACTAACTATGGTATAACTTTAATCATTTTTGCAAACAAGTATTTCTAAAAGCAAAATAATATGTACATTACCTAAAGCTTCTTAAACTCCTCATTTCTGACACTTTTAACCAAAAAACTTTATTAAAAAACTACGAAACTAAAACCAATCACTTTTGTTAACATACATAAGTTAAAAACAAATGAATTAGGTTATGCGCACTTGCTCTGCACAATTCTTAAATCAAAGCATGCTATTGGTCAGCGATAAACGAAGGAAACCGAACGTGTTCGATGACGTCCGAAAGAGCTTATTTTTTGCTTATAGATTAAAGTGCACAACAAATTATTAAAATTTTACATCTTTTGTCTTAAATTTATTAAACTGATGCACAAATTAATAAAACAAATAGAATGCTTTACAAAGACTTTAAAAGGACTCTTGAGAGTCTTCAATGAGATGAGGGTGAAATTCTGTTCCTTCTAATATAAAGCTTCGATATTACTAATCGAGTTATTTTAATAAGTATATAATAATTTTAAATATATTTATTTATTTTTATAAATTTTAATAATATTTTTTTTAATAATCTACAAGTGATAAGTTTAAGAGTGTATTAACAAAACGCTACTGTACCAAGACAATATAAATATATATTGGTTTACAAAGATTTTAAAGTGACTCCCGAGAGTCTTCAAACAAAATGGCTCACTTGCTTCTAATCTAAAGCTTCAATATAACTAATCGAGTTATTATTTTAATAAATGTACAAGCGATAAAATTCAAAGTGTGTATCTATCTAGTGTTTCATTTACATTCCTGGCTGAAGGTAAAATACAACACGACTGTGATACAGGCAAGTACCATTCACCATTTTTTTAGAACTATTTCTCAATTATTAAACATAATAGTAGAATTATATGTACATTACCTAAAGCTCCATAAACTCTTCATTTCGGACACTTTTAACCAAAAAACTTTAATAAAAAAAATTACAAAACTAAAATCAATCACTTTTGTTAACATAAATTAGTTAAAAACAAAAGAATTAGGTTATGCGCACTTGCTCTGCACAATTCTTAAATCAAAGCATGCTATTGGTCAACGATAAACGGAACGAGCCGAACACGTTCGAAGACGTCCGAAAAAGCTTATTTTTGCTTAGGGATTAAAGTTCATAATAAAATAATAAAATTTTACATCTTTTGTCTTAATTTGATTAAATTAGAAGCACAAATTTAAGAGTGTGTTAACAAAACATAGATATATTGCTTTACAAAGCTTTTAAAAAGACTCTCAAGAGTCTTCGATACTGATACATTTATAGAAACTATTTATCAATCGCTTTAAGTTGAGTAATTTTGATTATAGATTAAAGTGCTTAACAAAATTAAATAAAAATTGTTAAATTTTAAATTAGGAGCACAAATTTAGGAGTGTATTAACAAAGAACTCCTGTACCAATGACAATAGAAAGAAATATGGGTTTACAAAGATTTTGAAAAGACTCCCAAGTGTCTTCAATACTAATAAATGTATATAAACTATTCAAAAAATCACTTTTAAGTTGAGTAATATTATATATTATTTAAATAAATGCTTGAATAATAAGTTTATAGAACTTATATTACTTTTCAGATAAGATCTTTGCTTTGTAAAATACAAGATGGCTTCGAAAGAAAAGTAGGGCAAGTAAACTAACTATCATGTAAAGGATCTGCCATCTAATTTTTTCTTATTGGTAGCAAGTTAGATTTTTTTGGCAGTCATTTAAAATGATGGGCATCTATCTCAATGAAATAATTTTTCATTATTAGCCGAAAGAATTATACTTTCAAATAAAAAAAAGAAATTTAAGATTGAGAAAATATTCAGTAGTTTTTTATAGCATTTTCAAGAAAAAAGTTATTTGACGGACCCTATATCTTTAACTATTTTTGCAAACAACTATTTCTAAAAGCAAAATAATATGTGCATTACCTAAAGCTCCATAAACTCCTCATTTCGGAACTTTACTAAAAAACTACAAGACTAAAACCACTCACTTTTGTTAAAAACAAATGAATTAGGTTATGCGCACTTGTACTGCACAATTCTTAAATCGAAGGTTGCTATTGGTCAACGATCAGCGGAACGAACCGAACACGATCGAAAAAGTCCGAAGAGCTTATTTTTGTTTGCAAATTAAAATTTATACCAGAAAATTAAAAATATTCAACTAATTAATATTAATAAACTAGTAGCTTTTGTTAAAGACTAATTAATGCAATTGATATTTTTTAAACAAACATATCTGTAACATATTTGCATTAATTGAATTTATCACATACGTACATATTTAATAATTAAAAGAATCATTTTTGCAGATTTTTTATACAAAGGAATAAATTAAGATAATAAAAAGCACTTTGGTTTAAATTACTTTGGCTTTAAATTTTTTACATGAAGGAATAAAATCCTTAGGACATACTCGGTGTATGTCCTAAGAATGGAGACCGTAATTCATGATTTTATTAAACTATTATGAACTATGAAAAGTTTCAAATTTAATTGAAAATTTACTTATTAATATTTGGTCCAAACTATGAAATATTTTTAATTTAAATTAAAATGATTATATAAATAAACCAGATCACAGACTTTGGACTAAATTTTGGCTCATTTATTCTGCTCATAATTTCTGATTATTATATCGATATCAAACGGTTCGGAACAACTTGTAGTCTCAAAAAAAAAAAAAAAAAAATTAGCAGATCATATTTTCTGTCGACAACATAACCTTTTCCTTTTCCTTCTCCTGGTCAAATAATTATAATAAAGTAAAAAATCAAATTGAAACTTACCAACACTCGATACAGGCTTAACAGTACGTGTCGTGGTGGTTGTTATTTCTTCGATGACATGATTACCACCTTCTGGTTTCACTACCTTTGACGTTGACTTCTGAGCAACTCTTGGAAATGTTGACCTCTTTGCCATCTCGCTCTAAAAAAATAAAAAAACAAATAGTAAATAATAACACTCATCCTCTTAACTCTTTCAATCCCAACCCTGGTTTTGTTTTTATATTCCACTAGCTTCACACTAAAATTACGTTTTTTGTAAAAGATATTTTTATATCTAAAATATTAACAGCATATTTATTAGTTTTTCATTACATTCATTCGTGATTCAAACATTTTAGTAACAAAAATCCCTCCTGTTTTAAAATTTTTAAAAGCAAAAAGAGATATTACACCATGTCGAGTATCACTTGGCAGTGGAGCTAGTGGAACAAAATCAGTTTGTTTTCAAAAAGAATTCTGTATCTCAATCAAAACAATATTAACATATTAACTTTTAAACAAATACAAGTTTAATGACATATTCAAGTTTTGATACCCACTAGTATGTGCTAACTTTGCAATTGAATGGAACATTTGCAAGAATGTGGTATTATTTTCAAATAACTTTTTTGAGATTAAAAATAAACGTGTTAAGAAATAATAGCATTGGAAAATTGATTTTTGCGGCAGAAATGATTTGAAAATGGGCATATTTTTTAAAGCTGTAAAATTGAAATAGTATTGTTTAAGATAAATTATAAACACTTTGATACAGTCTCTCAGTTTCTCAATGTCAAGTGACATTCGACATTGGAGTGAAAAAGGTTTATTCAATATATTATGTTACCCTTACATTCTACTGTATCTATTATTTTACTTACCAGTTCATCGCTAGCCAATTGATTGTTATGAGAGGACAAAAATGCCTCAAATTCTTTGCTCTTGAGCTGGCGCAGCTCCTGTCTCAAAATCGAGATTTCATTTTGCAGCAAACTGTTCTTGTCTTGTTCTTCGACAAACTTTTCACCCATTTCATAAAGCTGCTTGCTGAGTTGCTCGATGTGATCTTTGTAGTCTTCAATCTAAAAGATAATTATTTATGAGTATAAATAAACAAATTTAATGAAATTAGTTTATTAAAAAATAAAATATTTACGTTTCAGAACTTGGTATGTGTCATCAAATTATACCAGAAAGTACATAATAAAAAACTAGTGGTGTATGGAATCGCGCCTTGAGGCAAATTGCTGGAATATACTGTACCGAATTAAAATTAAGAAAGTCCGAATTATTTATAATATTAAAAAAAATATTTTTTCTTTTTCCAAAAAAATCGTTTAGTCAACACAAACAGAATGTTTTTTGAATCATTCAAACCGAATGCATATTTCTCTCAAAACTGCTATTATTTGGCACATTTAGCTACGTATCTCCGAAACGGCTGGACTTGCCTTTGCCAAAAACTAATCAGCACATCTCCCTATCAATAGAAATCGAATGTTTTTTAAACCATTCAAAACGGTTGATCCGTGCGCCCGATAACGTGGACGTAAAATTGTATTTAAACACACACATCAAATTTTTCTAAGGTATGCCAAAATGTTCAGAAACCTCTTAAACGTGAAGATATGCAAAAATTTTCAATTTCGATTTTTGGACGATTACAATAACTTACCCTACAAAAGGTTAACAAATGTGAAATAAAATCTATTCCTTCTCTCTTTCACATTGTTGAAAAATTGTAACAAAATGTTACATACAAATTGTAAATATTAAACTTGGTGTTCCACAAGGTTCAATTCATGGTTCATTATCATTTCTTATCTATATAAACCTTGAAACTATTCTGCCAAATCCTTGTAAATTAATGTCTATAGTATAATTATAAAAGTAAATTCACTTGATGAAAAGAAATTACAAGTGAAGATGTGCAAGTAAGTATGTATTAGCAACGTTTCGGAAGTAGTTTTGTTCCATCATAAGGATTTT
>NW_020539725.1:62888033-62909755 GCF_003426905.1 Ctenocephalides felis | reverse complement strand
TGTTGAAAATTTTTAACAAATATTAAGCTTGGTGTTCCACAAGGTTCAATTCTTGGTCTATTATTATTTCGTATCTATATAAACCTTGAAACTATTCTGCCAAATCCTTATAAATTAATGTCTATAGTATGATTATAAAAGTAAATTCACTTGATGAAAGGAAATTACAAGTAAAGGTGTGTAAGTGAGTATTTAAGAGCAATGTTTCGGAAGTAGTTTTGTTCCATCAGAAGATTTTTATTAAGAAAGAAATATTAGGTTGTCAAATATCTCCCTTCCGCTTTTTTGCTCTTGGTTTAATACAAAAAGGCGGAAGGGAGATATTTGACAACCTATTATGTATATATGTAGATAATATAATGAACATAATTGCAAGAACATAAAAAGGAATTATAAAAATTGTGCGAAGAGATTTTATTAACAAAAACCATTATAAACCAAGCCACTAATTATTTCAATAAATATAAATTTAGGAGCCGATTCTCTGGTAAAACAGACGATAACATAGCGTTGTTGTGGCGACGCTATTTTACCTTCCTTCTTGCTGTACGATCAGGCGTATTTTACATATAAAGGAACCTATAAAGAATGTTATGATAACTGCATCTTTGTGATGCGCATTTATAACATACGGTTTTATATGTAAAATTAAGGTGACCATATTTTGAAATAATAAATGCTACTTAACGATACAATGAGGAACAACTTTTTTACGAACCAATTTTTTTAATCAGAATTGCGGACTTCTGGTAAGAACCTTATTATTCGATTATATATAATACTTTTGTACCTTTATTATGTTATTTCTTATATTTTCCGATCTGTTTTTTGCTTTTGGGCTTTGTAGAAAATTCTATTCAATTTCTTTTTGTTCTCATAATTTTTGTTAGTTTGCCTATTAATTTTCGAAAAAAAAACGGTACAAAAGATCTAAATCCGGGACAATTATTGCTTTTAGAAAAACCCGGGACACAAGGTGAAAATCAGGGAATAATGTTATGATAACAGAATTCTAGATGGTGCAGTTATCATAACATTATTCCTAGTTTTGTTTATATGTAAAATACGCCTGATCGCACGACAAATGATATTTTTACAGTTTCACTGCCAATAAACAAGCATAACATAGCGTTAAAGCTATTTTATAAGGCAGAATTGCCCCATTACTTTTGTTTAATAATTGTACTAAAGTCAATGATAAGTATAATTATATATTACATTAATTATAACAGAAACGACATAACATGCAATAAAATAAAAAAATCCTAACTTGTTTATTATTCCAAACAAAATAGTAATAGTAATTAAAAAAGTGATAAAGTTGATCCTCTTTCATTAGTATAGCTACTAAAACCTCTACAGTTAATTTCTTTATCAGGTGCTGTAAAAAACACTATTTTTATGTCGTAGATTCATAGAATTTGCAAAAATTGCAAAATAAAACTTTAATAAAATCCCTAATAATTTTTTAGTATTCTTCCAAGACCTAACTAATGTTTATTTTTCCCTTAAACTAGCACTTACCTTGCTCTTATAGTTGTCGAGAACCTGTTCCAAACCCGATCTCTCCTCCTGCATCTTCGATTCTAATTTAGCAACCTCTTTGTTGTAGAGTTCTTTCTAAAATGCAAAATATAAAGAAAAATTTAAAATAGATTCAAGATTTTTTTTCAAATCCCAACACCAAAAAAATTTGAAAAAATTAAATTTGATTGAAAATAGATTGAAGATGATTTTCATCTCATTGGAAATATTTTGATTTCGAAAAAATTCTACAACACTTCTACTGGAAATTTAGTATTTCAAAAATAACAGCCTCGTATGTTTGTATACTAATTTGTGTTTATTATTAGTAATATAAAACTATAAAATATTTATATATGTATATGTATATAGATATAGCAGTCTTTGTGAAATACTTTAAAAATAGATATCACAAAAAAATATTTTAGTAACTAGTATAACGTAGAAATGATGTAAATTTTTTATTATACATTTTTACAACCATAAAATACAGAATTCGATTTGGGTAACAGAATGTTACGTAAAAGTAACATCAATCTAACGTAGTTGCATATATGTTACGTATATTTAACGTTAAAGTAACGTTGAATACATAACGGACAAACTATTCTTGTATTAACCCTTTTATTTGACGACCTGTGTGTACGAGTGTCGCCTATAGACGACTTCAAGTGTAAAAAAATATCAATAATGAAATTTAAAATTGTTTTTGTGGTTTTTAGATCTTTAAAAAACAGATTTTTATTTCTGATTATTGAAAAGTCTTTGTAAGAAATTCTGGGAAGAAATATTCTCTTAGCAAAAGGGTTAATTATAAAAACTGCAATAACCATTTGATTATTATGTTAGATATGTTTGGCAAATTTGTTAAAAATTAGATAATTTCCGACATTGCCAAACTTTGGGCCAAATTTTGGCTCTCCTATATTTTACTTCTAATTTCGATATCAAAAGGTTTAGAACAATTTAAAAACTCAAGAAAAAACGAAATTAGCAGATCAGATTTTCTGTCGACCATTAGAATATTATGGTTGATGTGTTTGGCAAATCCGTTGAAAATTAAATAATTTACAACATTGCCTAACAGCAGAAACAAGTCAGTCTACTAGTAAAAAAAAATGAAAACTTAAAAACTAATAAAAATTCATAAATGTTCTTTATAAAAGAACTTGATCAATTATTATAAAATTCATTTAAATTGTAACACGTATATATCATAAATGTTTATTTGCAGCCAAATAATCGTAATGAAATAAATAATTTAGCTACTTATAGACATATAGGGTGGTCCTTAACATGGACATTATGGAATTTCCTTGCTCCCAAGTGCTCAAATGCTTCTAAAATAATAAAAAAATATTCTCTGAAAGTTTTAGCTCTCAATATTAACATTTAGATAGTCCGCAATCCAAATGAAAGTTTCGTGTATTTATTATTAAGTAAATTCCTGCGCCATCTGTGATAGACTTGTAATTTAGATGGCAATTTATTACTGATAATTTAAACAATTAAATAAATATATTGTTGCAAAATTAATCTTGAATAAATATTTTATTATGGATTTAATTAAAGGTTAAGTGGTTTATAAATATTTTTAAGTGTCGTAATATTTGAGTTCACAAATGCTGTCACAGCTGGCGCAAGAATATATGGTAATAATTAATATACGAAACTTTTAATTGAATTGCGGAGTATCTAAATGTTAATATTAAGAGCTAAAATTTCCTGAGAATTTTTTTTAATTATTTTGGAAGCTTTTGAGCCCCTGGGAGCGTAGAAATTCGAAAATGTCCATATTAAAGACCACCCTAATATATATATATATGTATATAAGTAGCTAAATTATTTATTTTATTTCGTCCATTTGGCTGCAAATAAACATTTCAAGTCTATGTATAAAATTTGTTATTTATTATTATCAAATAGGTGGTTTTCCATAAAATCCGCACTCGACCATCCGTCTGCCCGATATAACAAACCAATAAAACAAATGATACAAAAATCCAAAAACCAACAACAACACACGACTACGTACCATTTGATTCTTCATCTTCAACAATTTCGCCTCGTACTCCACCCTAGTCTCCTTAACTTTGGCCTCGACTTGGGCATCAACATCCTCAGTTTTGGAATCGAGCTCCACCTTCAATTGCTTAATCATCTTACTTTTCTTGTCATCGAACTCGATATACTTCAACTTGGCCATACTGTATTTATTCTCCAGCAAATCGTAGTCTTTTTGCAGTTTTTCGTTGTCAGCGCGAGCTTGTAACAGATGCTGAGTCTGGTCCTCGAGTTGCTGGAACAGACCGGCGATTTGTTTTTGGAGTTTTGTGTTCTCCTCGAGCACAACATCAACGTTGTATTTGGATGATATCTCGTTGTACTTGTCTTGAACTGCTTGGTATTTAATTTTCAAGTCGTTCAATTCTTTGCACACGGCCTGGTGCACTTCGGTTAAAGACTTGTACGACAATTTTAGCCGCGGAGTGGAAAAATGTTTCAAGTGGACGTTTGTTGGTGTTGCATCTAACTCAGGACTTGTTGCAACCTCGATCAAGTCGTTGGAGTAATCTGTGTTGTCCTGGGAACTCGGCATATCAGACGAAACATCGAGGCCTGCGTACTGGTCTTCTATATCCTGCATATCTTTTAACATTTGTTCAACGCCAGGAAGTACAACACTCGGCGCACTTGTGTGCAAAACAAGTTGCACATACTCGTCAACCAGGGTGGAATTTAAATTAGACAATTTGTCATCCAGGTCTAACTTTGGAGACTTCATTAAACGCTTGGACAAACCAAGCAAATGATCAAACTTAGTTTTCAAGTCGACTACTTTTTGCGCCAAGTCAACTTGTGGTGAATCAATTTTAGCCAAATTTGCATCCACCAACACACGTAAATCGTCGTCGCTCCTTGCATTGTTGATGAATTTGTTGTAACACTTGTTATGTGCTAAAATTGTATCTGATTGTGTCTTCAACGTTTCGTACTTGATTTCCAAATCATGTTTTTCTTTGGAGACCGTCAGTAAAAGTTTGTAAGTGCTCATAAAGTGTTCGATATTGGTTTTGGTACGTTCTAGCTCCTCCGACAAGTCTTTCAGCGCCAAAGCATTTGTGGAGTCATCAGTATCAACAAAAGTTTTGGATTTAAACAAAACTTCAACTTCAACATCTTGTTGCGCAACTTGTTTCAAGGTATCATTAATACTTTGAACAGTTTTCCAAGTATTTTGAAGTAACTCTTGGTCCTGGGCTTTTTTAACTTTATCGTTGTCGATGACGTCTTCCAAATCAAATATCTTGTTAGTCAATTCCAAAATGTTGTCATCGCTATCCTTTTGCAGTTTATTATACTTCGCGACCAAATTCTTAATCTCGTTTTGAAGTTTGCGCATTTCTTCCTGCGAAGTTTTCAAAAAATCTTCATGTTTCTGGACTTTACTTTCGTACGCCTGGTGAACGGATTTTAGTTCCAACAAAGTGTTATCAAGACGTTCAGATAAAATTTCATTCTGCTTGTGCAAATTTAATTTATCTTCCAAATCCGATTGTGACTTCTTAAGCAAAATATCATGCTCCGATGTCAACTTGTGCAAGTTGACATCAGCTGCGGATATTTGTGCAGTGAAATCATCAATTTTAGAAGACAAATCATTGTTCTGTTGTTGCAAATTTGCACAAGTTTCAAATTTTGTTCTTTTTCTGCCAACAACACTTTGTTAACATCTTGTTCCCGGTTTAATTTTGTTTTTAAATCTTCAAGTTCCAACAAGTACTTGTCCACTTCTAATTTGTTTTCTTGCAAGATATCCTGATGCTCCTGGACCAATATATCTTTTTGTTTCAACTCTTCTTGTAACAGTTGTTCTTGTCGTTGTAACTTGGATAGCAGTTCTGCACACTGAGTGCTTAAAGTACCTTTATCCAAATCAGCACGTTCTAATTTTATACCCAAAACTATCAATTGTGCCTCCAAGTCACCGTTACCGCTTTTCAAACCATCAATTTCCTTCCTCAAACTACTGATGTTATTTTGGAGAGCATCAATGGTGTCTTCTTTGTCTTTTATTTGTTTTGACCAAGTCTCGCTCAAAACATTGTGCAATTCACGAGTCTCCATCAATTTACTTGCGCATTCCTGATAATCAAACGTTAGTTTGAACTTATCGCCCTCCAAATGGGTTCAAATCGTCTTCCAATGATGCGATTTTATCCTGGTATTTTTGGATATCCAGCGCGATGACTTTTTTGTAGTCCTCGTACTCTTGTACAAGTACCAAATTTCGGTGTAACTCATTTTCTTGTTTTTGCAATTTCGTTTGCAACTCCTCGATGCGCGATTTTAATTCGTCGTCGGAAGATTTTTTGTCTAAAGTTAAAACTTCGATTTCAGATTGTAGACGCGTGTTGGATATTTTCAAATCCGCGATGGTGTGTTTAGAAGCATCCAAATCATTTTGTAATTTGTTTTGGACGCTGGTGAATTCGCTAAACAACTCGGATTTTTCCGTGAGCAATTTTAAATTTTCGTCGTTCAACATTTTGATTTCGCACATCAGTTGTTTGCATTCTTGTTTACTGCCAACATCCAGCTCGTGGTACTTTTTGGTCAAGTCTTCATTCTGTTTTTTGACGTCCACAAAATCTTTGGTCAAACTATCGTAAGTTTTCGCCAGATCACATTTTTCGTCGAGGATGTCTTGAAGCTCTTTCGTTTTGGCGTTCAAAGTTTCGGTAAGTTTTTGGAGATCGTTTTGACTTTGCAAATATTGATTTGATAAACTTTGCTCCAACTGTGCAATTTTAGAGTTCAAGTCTAAGATTTGCGTTTTGGCTTCGTTGTAGTCTGTTGTTGTCGCATCCAAGTCGGCGTGTAGTTGTTTGTTATCGGTTTGGATTTGCGACAATTGCGTGCGCAAATTCGTGTTTTCCTGATTTGTGTCGGAAATCAAATTATTTAAACGGTCAATCTCTTGTTGGTTTTGGGCGTTTAGGGCTTGTGCGTGCTCCTTGGCACTTGACAAATCTTGTATACATTTTTTGTCATCCTTTTGCGCGTCCATCAATTCGGTGACCCAAGCATCCAACGTCGAAATCTGCAAATCTTGTCCACCCACCAAAGCATTCAAAGCAACGATGTCACTCTGTTTTTGCTCATTGGATAGACACTCACTATCCAACCTATCTTTTAGTGCATCCAAATTCTGCAGCAGCCTCTCATTATCCTCTTGCACTTTGGACAACTCCTCAATCCTCAATCTGTATTTCTCTGATAAACTCTGGAAATCCAGCATACTCCTCGTCGTCTTGTCCAACTCTTTAGTGACATTTTCGATCTCCGTTTTGCTGATGGTGTTCAATTTATCCAAATCCTCGACTTTTTGCGACATGGCGCTCAAGTTGATTTTTAGGCCGTCGACTTCTCCAACGAGATTGCAATTCGAGTCGACGATGGTTTTGACTTTGTGGACAATGTCCTGTATGAAATCAGCGGATTCGGTTATTGTCAATTTGTTAAAAGGCTGATCGTCTCCCAAGATTTGTTTGAGGTTGCCAATTTGGGTGTTCAAGGAAGATTCGGCCTGGGAAATAGAAAGATAAAAGATGTAGAGCATTTTGGGGAACTCAACAAAGTTTTTAGAACTGTTTATAAATTAATATTAAACTAGTTGTAAGTGACATTTCGCCTTGCAAGTTGCATTAACTTCCCTAACTTAATAAATGGGAATTGATATTCAGATATTTAAGTTAAAAATATTGGGAAACAAATTTTCTAATACACTAACTAATAATTAATGCGATTCCAATTGACGTCTTTCGAACATACATGGTGTATGTCCTAAGGGTGCAATTTCATAAATTAATAGTAAGAAACAGAAAAGGAACTCTACTGACGAGCAAGAAACAAAAAAGAACGCTCCTGACGAGCAATCTCATAAATTATTAGCAAAAAACGAGGAAAAAAAGAACTCTACTGACGAGCAATTATAAATTATTAGCAAAAAAAAACAGAAAAAAAGAAACTCTACTGATGAGCAATTTCATAAATTAATAGAAAAAAAACAGAAAAGGAACTCTACTGACGAGCAAGAAACAAAAAAGAACGCTACTGACGAGCAATTTCATAAATTATTAGTAATAAACAAAAAAGGGACTCTACTGAAGAGCAAAATCAAATTATTAGCAAGGAAAAAGAAACTCTACTAACGAGCAATTGCTTAAATTATTAGCAAGAAACAGAAAAGGAACTCTACCGGCGAGCAAATTTTGTAAGATTTTTTAAATGTTTTATAATTAAAAAGACTAAAAATTAAAACAATGTTAAACCCTATATTAGATAACAAAAGAACTCTACTGACGAGCAAATTAAGGAAAAGTGATGAAAACTTTTCTGATCAACAAATTAGAAAAAAGAAGTAAAACGAACTCTACCGGCGAGCAAATTTTGTAAAGAATTTATCTTATAGCTAGAGAGCAAAATTAAGTAGTATTTCAGGAAAAAGGGACTCTACTAACGAGCAAATTCAGAAAAAAATTACAAATATAAAATTTGTTACAAACTCCTAACAAGTTTAATATTTTTTAGTATGACTTACCAAAGAGACTCGTTCACCAATTTCCTTATTAAAACATTCCAAAGCATGAATTTTGTGCATGCCATCTTGCAAACTGGATTTCATACTCTCCAGTTGTCCCTTCAAATTGAAATTCTCATCCCTTTGTTCACTATTGGACTTCTCGAGTGACTCGATTGTATTTGTTTGCTCCTAAACCAACCAACGAATTATAAACATATAAGGCATCGTGTCTTAAGGCAAATTGCTGGAACTTCATGTACCGTAAATAAACATTTGAGGAATGAAAATAATCAATTGTTGGAAAAACTCGATTATTTAAATATAGAATTTGGAAATTTTTGAAAATTCTCAAATTTTGGTAAGATTTCCATTTTTTATAGAAATTCGAAATTTTTTGGAATTCCTGGAAAAAAATGTATTGGAGAATTTGTAAATTCTTGAAAATATCCTTTTTTTACTTTGGAAATATTCTCAAATTTTTGTGAGAAATCGATCTTTTTTAATTAGAAATTTTTAGGAATTTTTGAAAAAAGGAAAAGGATTTTTTTAATCGAGAATTTGGAAATTTTTGGAAAATTTCGAAATATTCTCAATTTTTTTTTTTTTTTTTGTTAAATTCGAAATTTTTTGGAACTTTTGGAAAAATTCGCTTTCTTTAATCGAGAATTTGGAAATTTTTGAAAATATTCGATTTATTTGAAAAATTTCGAAATATTCTCAATTTTTTGTAAGAAATCGATTTATTTTAGAAATCTGAAATTTTTGGAATAAAATGATTTTTTTAATCAATAATTTGAAATTTTTTGGAAATACCGATTTTTTTTGAAAATTTAGAAATACTCTCAAATTATTGAGAGATCGTTTTTTAATTCAAATTTTTTTGGATTTTTTGGACAAAATCGATTTTTTTTAATCTAGAATTTGGAAATTTTTAAAAATGCTCGATTTTTTTTAAAATTTCGAAATATTCTCAAATTTTTGTTTCTCAATTCTCAAATCTCAAACATTCGTTTTTTGTAATCTGAAATTTTTGGAAAAAATTGATTTTTTTTAATTCATAATTTGAAATTTTTTGAAATATGGAAATATTTGAAAATTTTTGCAAAAAATCATTTTTTTATTTATTTTGTGATGTTTTCTGAAATGATTTAAAAGTCAACACGATAAAAAATTTCAAAATTTTGAATTTTTTGAAACTATAACCGCTGGACCTGCATTTCCAAAAATTTCATCAGTTCTTCATTTCGTCAATACGTAAAAAATGTTTTTTGAATTATTCAAATCGGACGCTCCGGTTCTCTTAAAAATTTAATTACGATTTTTGGCACTTTTTGCCTCGTATCTTCGAAACGATTAGACCTGCCTTTGCCAAAAATTAATCAGCACGCCACACATCAATCAATACAAATCGAACGGTAAATGAATCATTCAAATCGGTTAACCCGTGTTCCCAAAATCGTCGACGAAAATTTGTATCCGGACACAAATACATTTTTTTTTTCTAAGGTATGCCGGGATGTTCAGAAACCATTGAAACGTAAAAATATATAAAATCTCTCATTTCATTTACACTACGGAAAGTTAAAAATTAATTCAAATTTTTATTGTTAATACCTTAATAAATTGTATTCGTTCCGACAGTTCATTTCGTATAGAATCACGTTCCTGTGAGACTTCTTGGTGAAGATTTTGAATTTCGGGAGCTTTTGTATCGAGATCGGATTTGTCTTGTTCCAATTCCGCAGTCTAAAACAAACACAACAAGAATATGAATACAAGTAGCAATGTTTATTATAATCTTGATCTAAATTACCTTTGCTTCTAATTTTTCATTTCTATTTTTCCACTCCTCGTTCTCCTGCTGAAGTTGATTCAATTCCTTTGTGATTTTATCCAATTCTTTTTTTGTATCGTTTAAAACCTCCTGCAATTGATCCACCTCAGTTTCCTTTTCTCGCAGTTGGACATCGACAACGGTCTGAGCCAAAGTCTCTTCCATGTAACGACTCTGAACTTCTGTAATAACAAAATCAGTAAACCAAATTTTCTAACAAAAATGTTACAAATATTTTTTTTTGTATCTTTTACCTATGGGTAAATTTGAGAAGGACATATCCAGCTCATCCATA
Source organism: Ctenocephalides felis (assembly GCF_003426905.1). Classification (NCBI taxonomy): domain Eukaryota; kingdom Metazoa; phylum Arthropoda; class Insecta; order Siphonaptera; family Pulicidae; genus Ctenocephalides; species Ctenocephalides felis. Next base: position 62,899,516 of record NW_020539725.1, on the reverse strand, counting down.
CTTTTATCCTTCTTGTTCATGTCCTTCAATTGTTCGATTGTTAAATTTAATTCTCCACAAATCTCCTTCATTCGCTCAACTTCCAAATTTCTGTCATCGAGACTAACTTGCAGACGATCATTTTTCAGCTGCAGCTCTGCGGCTGTGCTCTCGAGCATTTCTATATTAGTAGTCATGGCTTCGAGCTAAAAAATAAATTAATGAAGAATTAATTATACTTCTAATTCATAAACTGACATATATCATGTTTATTATTTAAACGAAGTTAAAAAACAATTAAATCTACATAAGAGGGGATGACTAATTGTAAGCAAAAACTGCCCGAATACATTTTGGCAAATTTTATCAATATACTAGCAGAATCATTTCAAAACGTTCTTTATAGTACAAAAACGTTCCTTTCAGTTAACAAACGTTCCGTTCAGTTAAGAAACGTTATTTTCAGTTGAGAAACGTTATTTTCAGTTTAAAAAACGTTCTTTTCAGTTTAAAAAAACTGTTCTTTTCAGTTAAGAAACGTTATTTTCAGTTAAGAAACGTTATTTTCAGTTAAGAAACGTTATTTTCAGTTAAGAAACGTTCTTTTCAGTTAAACGTTCATTTCAGTTAAAAAAACTGTTGTTTTCAGTTTAAAAAAACTGTCGTTTTCAGTTAAAAAAACTGTCGTTTTCAGTTAAAAAAAACTGTCGTTTTCAGTTTAAAAAAACGTTCATTTCAGTTAAAAAAACTGTCGTTTTCAGTTTAAAAAAACTGTTGTTTTCAGTTTAAAAAAACGTTCTTTTCAGTTAAGAAACGTTCTTTTCAGTTAAGAAACGTTATTTTCAGTTAAACGTTCTTTCAGTTAAACGTTCATTTCAGTAAAAAAAAACTGTTGTTTTCAGTTTAAAAAAACTGTCGTTTTCAGTTTAAAAAAACTGTCGTTTTCAGTTTAAAAAAAGTTCATTTCAGTTAAAAAAAACTGTTGTTTTCAGTTTAAAAAAACTGTTGTTTTCAGTTTAAAAAAAACTGTTGTTTTCAGTTTAAAAAAAACTGTTGTTTTCAGTTTAAAAAAACTGTTGTTTTCAGTTTAAAAAAACTGTTGTTTTCAGTTAAGAAACGTTCTTTTCAGTTAAGAAACGTTACTTTCAGTTAAGAAACGTTCTTTTCAGTTTAAAAAAACGTTCTTTTCAGTTAAGAAAACTTATTTTCAGTTTAAAAAAACGTTATGTTCAGTTTAAAAAAACGTTATGTTCAGTTTAAAAAAACGTTATGTTCAGTTTAAAAAAACGTTATGTTCAGTTTAAAAAAACGTTATGTTCAGTTTAAAAAAACGTTATGTTCAGTTTAAAAAAACGTTATGTTCAGTTTAAAAAAACGTTATGTTCAGTTTAAAAAAACGTTATGTTCAGTTAAGAAACGTTCGTTTCAGTTATAAAAAACGTTCTTTTCAGTTATAAAAAACGTTCTTTTCAGTTTAAAAAACGTTCTTTTCAGTTTAAAAAAACGTTCTTTTCAGTTTAAAAAAACGTTCTTTTCAGTTTAAAAAAACGTTCTTTTCAGTTTAAAAAAACGTTCTTTTCAGTTTTAAAAAAAAGTTCTTTTCAGTTTAAAAAAAACGTCGTTTTCAGTTTAAAAAAACGTTGTTTTCAGTTAAGAAACGTTATTTTCAGTTTAAAAAAACGTTCCTTTCAGTTAGAAAACGTTCCTTTCAGTTTAAAAAATGTCATGTTCAGTTAAGAAACGTTATGTTCAGTTTAAAAAAACTGTTCTTTTCAGTTAAACGTTATTTTCAGTCAAAAAAACGTTCGTTTCAGTCAAAAAAACGTTCGTTTCAGTTAAAAAAACGTTCGTTTCAGTTAAAAAAACGTTCGTTTCAGTTAAAAAAACGTTCGTTTCAGTTAAAAAAACGTTCGTTTCAGTTATAAAAAACTGTTCTTTTCAGTTAAGAAACGTTATTTTCAGTTAAACGTTATTTTCAGTTAAGAAACGTTCGTTTCAGTTTAAAAAAAACGTCCTTTTCAGTTAAAAAAACGTGCTTTTCAGTTAAAAAACGTGCTTTTCAGTTAAAAAAACGGTTCTTATCAGTTAAAAAAAACGGTTCTTTTCAGTTAAAAAAAACGGTTCTTTTCAGTTAAAAAAAAAACGGTTCTTTTCAGTTAAAAAACTTTCTTTTTCTAAATGTTTCAAATAGTGCAAAAACGTTTCAAATATCCCAAAAATGATTAATATACTCGTAAAATCATCTCAAAACGTTCTACTTAGTCCAAAAACGTTATTATTCGAAAAAACGTTCTTATTAGTCAAAAAAACGATCTTTTCAGTCCAAAAAACGATCTTATTAGTCCAAAAAACTATCTTATTAGGCCAAAAAACGATCTTATTAGTCCAAAAACGTTCTTTTTAATCTCTAAACGTTCTTATTAGTCCAAAAACGTTCTTTTCAGTTAAAAAACGTTCTTTTTAATCTCTAAACGTGCTTATTAGTCGAAAAAACGTTCTTATTAGTCCAAAAAACGGATCTTTTCAGTCCAAAAAATGATCTTTTCAGTGCAAAAAACATTCTTTTTAATCTCTAAACGTTTCAAATAGTCCAAAAACTTTCTATTTGATCTCAAAACGTTCCACATAGTACAAAAACGTTCTTTTTATGCCAAAAACATTATTTTCAGTCCAAAAAACGTACTACATAGCCATTTTAAAAACATTTCAAATAGTACAAAAACATTCTTGTTAGTCCAGCCATTATATCTTCATATTTGTGATATAAATTTATAGAAATACCAACAATTTTTATTTACCTTTGATTCCATTTTATGTTTTTCGATCTCGTAGTGTTCAATTTCAAGCTGAAGCTTCTCAATTTCTTCGTTCTTTGACTGTATCTCGCTTTTCAGTTTAGTGACCTGCGTCAATACATCTGTCGTATCAACATTCTTCTTTGGCGATTTGTTCTCCCTGTCTAATTCTTCAAGATTCTCTTTCAATTTTTTAATCTCTGATAAATGTCTTTCTTTTTCAGAAGCTGGAAATAGAAATAAAAATAACAATTAAAATAGTATAACCTAAAACTAAAAAAACTAAAAACCTAACCTATAAATATTTATTTTAAGCAGAAACAACCATCAACGTTACTAACTAACTAGATGTAAGTGGAATTCTGTCTTAAGGCAATTAAGGCATCGTGCCTTAAGGCAAATTGCTGGAACTTCCCGTGCCAAACATTATTAATTTTTTTAAATTTTACTTCGAAAAAATAAGATTTTTTAGAAATTTTAAATTGGACAAAAAATTACTTTTTTGAAATTTTTTTTTTGGAAAAAATGTTATCTTCATTTTGACATATTTTGGAAGATCTGAACTTTTTTTCAAAGCAATCGTACTGCTTTAACTGCATAGAGACAAAATATAAAGCGCGTAAGCGCCGCGTCGCTGTCTAACGGATAAAAATTGGTACGGAACCCATCGGAATGTTAACAAAATGTATACTTATTGTTAAAATCTCTATAAAATATCTGATAATTTGATGTGCATATGTCTAATGTCTAATGATTATTGTTGACCGCCAAATGTTATTTTTTTTTAGTTTTTTTTACTATATCTCCGAAACCGCTAGACCTATCTTGATGAAAATTTGATCAAATCTTCATCTTGTTAATACAAGTAAAATGTTTTTTGAACTATACAAATCGGACGCTCCGTTCTCTTAAAAACTGAGTTACCGTTTTTGGCCCTTTTTGCCCACATACATCAATTTTCTCCAAGGTATGCCAACATATTCAGAAACCTCTGAAACGTGAAGATATATAAAAATTTTCATTTTCGATTTTTTTGCGATTACTTACCCTATGGAAAGTTAATTATAAATAAATCAATTTATCATCTCCAGAACATTAACAATCGTCATTTCATTTCGAATCAAATTCCAAAAAAAATATAGTTGCCAAATTTACACAAAATTGAAAAAGTGCTCCCGCATAGTCACAGTCTAAACGCATTTGCAAATAATTCTGTGCGACATTTTCACTTATACTGTGCTCAGCTTGGCGGCATTTCCACATTTTTCAATAATTTTCACAAAATTGGAAAAGTGCTCCAGTACACAAACAGTCTAAACGCACTTGGGTAAACATTTGTACCAGAGTGGCGCTTAGACTGTGCTTAGCTTGGGTGATTTTTTGAATTTTTAATCCAAAATTACAAAAAAATTTTTAAAAAAAAAAAATTAGAAACAAAATTTTTTTTTTCCAAAATCAATTATTTTGTTGAAAAAAGCTGAAAGTTCTTTGAATCATTTAAATCGGACGTTTAGTTCTCTCAAAAACAGCCATTTTTTTTAAATTTAGCTCTGTATCTCCGAAACCTCTGGGCCTACCTTTGCCAAAAACTAATCAGCACATCTCCCTATCAATAGGAATCGAATGTTTTTTAGATCATTCAAATCGGATACTCCGTTCTCTCAAAAACTCGCTTTCTATTTTTTGCACTCTTTGCTCCATATCTCCGTAACGCTTGGACCTGCCTTCGCCAAAAACTAATCAGCACGTCTCCTTATCAATACGAATGGAATGTTTTTTGAATTATTCAAATCGGTTGATCCGTGTTCCCGAAATCGTCGACGAAAATTTGTATCCGCACATACATACACACACATACATACACACACGTACATACATACATACATACACACACACACACACACATACATCCATTTTTTCTAAGGTATGCCAAAATGTTCAGAAACCTCTGAAACGTAAAGATATATAAAAATTTTCATTTTTGATTTTTTTGCGATTACTATAACTTGCCCTACGGGAAGTTAAAAACTAAAAACCTAACCTATAAATATTGATTTTAAGCAGAAACAACCATCAACGTTACTAACTAAATAAAATAACCTATAAATAATTGACCAATTTTAACGTAAATCTGAACAATAATAATAAATTTAATAACGTAAATCTGAATAATAATATGTATAATAATAATAAATCTGTATAATTCATTCTACTTTTTTTAGACTCATAACTTTTTAAAAAAAACTCGTTTGAATAATTGATTTAGGCTAATTATTAATAACTTCAGACGTCTCTTTCTAAAAAGTATGTAAGTTCATCAATGTAAACTTAAAATTAACTCTCGTTTACCTAATTCATTATATTTCTCAGTCAAATCTTTAAGAGATTCTTCCAGATAAAATATTTCCGACAATTTAGTCTTCAAATCCTCCTGCACCCTCTGCAGCTGCCCCGAATATTTCTGTTGGTTGGGTGTACAAGGTGACAGAGACAAACTGGGCGAATCGAAATGCATATCTATAAAAAAAATGTATATAAAAAAGTAACTGTCAGTTATTGTTTTGTTTTCACAATATTATTTATTTATTAATTTACCTGTTTCTATAGGTATTGACAAAGCAATCATCTCCCTTGTCAATGCATTGTGTTGCATGACGTTTTGTAAATATTTATATATATCTATTTGACACGTCTCGTCTAAACTGATCATTAGGTTTTTGAATGGTGTATTTGTGTCGTTTAGTCTGATGACACAATAGTGGAGCAGCAGGGCGCTTATGTAAACACAGTCTTCGGGTATGAATGTGTTTGAAGACGGGCTTTTGAGTGTAAAATCTGGATAAGTTTCTGCAAGGAAAAAAGAATAATAATTATTTTATTTATTTATATATTATTTTCATATCTCAGTCAGACAGGGGTAAATGGTATGAGAGATTATGAAGCAATTTTCTTATTTTATATATACATATCATCATTTGTCTATTTCATTATATTACAATATAATATTTATTATAATTAAAATATCTATGCAGTCTTCAATTTCCTTATAATATTTCTTTTTAACTTCCCGTAGAGTAAGTTATTCTAATGGGCCGAAAATCAAAAATGAAAATTTTTGCATTTCTCGACGTTTTGAAGGTTTCTGAACATTTTTAAGGGGCATACTTCAGAAAAAATGGATGTGTGTGTGTGTGTGTGTGTATGTATGTATGGATACAAATTTCCAGTCACGTTTTCGGGCGCACGGATCAACCGATTTGAATGGTTCAAAAAACATTCGATTCCTATTGATAGGAAAAAGGGTTGATTAGTTTTTGGCAAAGGCAGGTTCAGCCGTTTCGGAGATCCGGAGCAACGAGTGCAGAAAATAGAAATCGAGTTTTTGAGAGAACGGAGTATCCGATTTGCATGATTTAAAAAACATTCAATTAGTAATGATTGGGAGAAGTGTTTATTAGTTTTTGGCAAAAGCAGGCCAAGCCATTTTGAAGATACAGAGCTAAATGTGCAAAAAATGATAGTTTTTGAGTGAACTAAGCTTCCGATTTGAATGATTCAAAAATCTTTCTTCTTGTTTCAACAAAATAATTACTTTTGGAAGAAAAAATTCTAAAAAGTTTCTAATTTTTTTTTTCAATTTCTTTTTTTCAAAAAATTGTTTTGTATATCGAAAATAATTTAGATTTTAATTTTAATTCTGTTCTAATATACTTTAAATAAATAATTTTAACTTTGCAATTTAGTTCATATAATTCTTATAAATATTAAACAATGTTACAATATTTTAATTTATTTGCTTGCCAGTAGAGTCCTTTTTTATCTTCTAGATTTATAATTTATTTGCTTGTCAGTAGAGTCCTTGTCAGTAGAGTCAGTAGTTCCTACTATTTATGTAGGAAGCACTTTTCCAATTTGGTGAAAGAAAACTGTTGAAAAATGTGAAAATGCCGCCAAGCTAAGCGCAGTATAAGTGAAAATGTCGCACAGAATTATTTGCAAATGCGCTTAGACTGTGACTGTACGGGAGCACTTTTTCAATTTTGTGTAAATTAGGCAACAATTTTTTTGTTGAAATTGAATTCGAAATGAAATGACGATTGTTAATAATCTGGAGATAAATTGATTGATTTATGATTTACATTTGAATTCAACTTCTTAGGTTGGCGATGTGTAAATTAGTAAATAGAATTTTTTTTGAAGTAAACTTCTTAAGTCGCGATGTGATATAGAGTCTGTTTTGATTAAACGTAAAAGAGACAACAGTATATAGTGAGAAAATGAAAGAGAGATATAAAGTATTAGTGAAACAAAAGAGCAGACATATACCTGACAGTGTAGAGTGACAAGTAAGATACATGAATATGATGTAACCTCCAAAATTTAGCAACTACCCTTTTTAAATGTAAATTTTTGATAAAAGGACAAGAATACCAATTTTTGTTGTTAATAGAAATGTAGATAATTTATTTCGCTATGACTTTGCTGAATATTTCAAATGGTGGGCATTTCGTTTTGAAGTTATAAATAAATAAATAACAATCTAACTGGTCCAAAAGTGTGAAGCAAGATATACTGATGCAACTTCCAAAATTTAACAACAACCTGTTTCATTGCAAATTTTGGGTGAAAGGATATGAGATACAACATTTTGTTATTAACAAAAGTTGTAGATAATTTAATTGGCTAAAAATTTGCTGAATATTGCAAAACAATCGGACAATTTGTTTAGAAATTATAAACAAATAAAAATCGAATCGGTCCAAAAATATAAAACAAAGATAATATTAAAATGTAGCATCCTCAATTTAACAACAATCATTTTAGTTCTTATAAATTCCGCCAAGCTAAGCACAGTATAAGTGAAAATTTCCCACAGAATTATTTGCAAATGCGTTTAGACTGTGACTATACGGGAGCACTTTTTCAATTTTGTGTAAATTTGGCAACTATTTTTTTTTTGAAGTTGAATTCGAAATGAAATGACGATTGTTAATGTTCCTGGGAGATAAATTGATTGATTTATAATTTACATTTGCTTTGCTCAATATAACAAGATAGCAAAAATAATGAAGGTTACAGTATTTGTAATAATATATTTGTAAACATTTAAAATTTCTCAAATATTTCATTACGATACAGGAAGTTCCAGCAATTTGCCTTAAGGCACGATGCCATACATGACAAGTTATGTATTAGAATCGTATAGTTTAATTCTTCTGGATTCTGTGGGCTACGTAATGAAATACAATTCCTTATATATATCGAGAAGTTTAGGCAACTATTCTTAAAGTAAAATAAAACTTACACCTAGCTTAAGTTTAAAATCAACAAAATAATAAAGTACTCTATTACCTCTAGATTTGACAATTAACTCCACTTACCTTTTATAAAACTTTTAACATGAGAAATGACATTAACTGTTTCATTCTGTTCCAAAGGCGTTCTGTCATTTGTAAAAGCACATATCAAATTAAAAAACACATCTCCATTTTCCAAATCAGCAAAATCACTGACAAACGTATTCCTCACAGACAGACAGTTAATCTGAAACGAGAAAAAGCATTATATTACCAAATAGTTCCATTAATCAACAAGTGTACTTGTCAATTCCTAAACTTACCCAATTGACAATGGTAGTTTTCCATGTCGGGGAATCCATTTTGTTTATTAAAATAATACTAAATATTTTGTTTGTGTATTGTAATAACGTCGTGTGTTGTGTGGTAAAATCTTAACTTGTTTAATTTGATAAAAACACTGACTGGAACACCGACTGTTTGGTGCTTGTTACTCGTTACTCGGCCATTTTAATTTAACGTACTTCGCATAGAGGACGAAGTGTCTTCGGGCGATAGATGAGACGGTACGATTGTGACGTCATATAAGATAAATTCATAGATAAATGAAGAATATGGATGGTAAATAAATATTAGTGTCTACATCTACATCTAATGATAAATGAACTAGTGGTGTATGGCATTGTGCCTCAAGGCAAATTGCTGGAACTTCCCGTACCGTAATAAAATGATCAAGGAGTATTAAATGTATTCAAATAGAATACAGTAACTTTCATTATTCATAATTTTATAGTCAAAACATAAGATGTTATAAATTGGACGACGACTTTTATATATATATATATATATATATGGTGTGTGAACTAAATAAACAAAAACTTATTTTTTTATTTTTTTTTTATTTTTTTTTATTTTCATTCTGCAATCTATAAAAATAATTATTTTAGCAGAGAATGCTGACAAGTGTTTACAATTGGTTGTTTACAAATTAGTACATACGCCCAGTGTGTATCTACAATAGTTAATATATAAAAAAGAAAAACTAAAGACAATATAGAGAAAAAATATAAATATAAAATAAACTATAAAAAATCTCGAGGTATTTTCCTTTGAGCCTAGTTGGCTGCCTTCCTGTATAAGTTGCATGCTAGTTGGTTTGGATGTGCGTCAATTCTATTCTTATAATTACAGGCAAACATTGATATATGTTCTTGAATGTGTAGGTATACCCGTGTCTTTGTGGAGAATCAATGTTGGCGTGTAGTGAGGAGCGTTTAATATTTGCCGCAGGAATTTGTTTTGTGCTCGTTGTATTGTTTAAATTGCTCTTTTTAGCAGTACCCCAAAGTTGTAATCCGTAGGTCCACACGGGTTTGATCACGGCCTTATATATAAGTAATTTGTTGTAAGTATAAACAAAAACTTAATCGAGCAAATTTGAATAAACAAAATAAAAATATTAAAAATAAATGAGGTGATTCTATAACAAAAAATTTGAAAGTTTTATAAAAAGGTTATTAAGAAAAAAAAAGCGCGTAAGGTTCACACGCGATTGAGGAAAAAAATGTTCATACTGTACAAGATGGCATTTAAATAAAAATAAATACATTTTATAACAATTTTGAATAATGTTCATCAGTAATATGATGCTAACACTCGTGATGCACACATTTATTAGTGTCAACCATTATACACATTTATATAATGATAAATTATAAATTATATATTTATAACAGCATTAAAAATATGTATACTATTTAAAAACAATAATGCAATTAAATTCATACTTTAAATATGACATGATCGGTTTGTTATTGTAATTAGCATTTAGAAATGAACCTTCATTGGATAAATCAAGTAATTGCTGATTAATAAATTCTATAATATTCGTTCACACCGTGGATTATGTTAAACAACGCCTAAACAAATAATGCTTTTGCAACTTCAGTCATCGTGTAATAATTGTGTTTGAAGAACTTCATGTACTTAAAATTAACATACATTTATTGACCATGCTTTTTTTTATTTTTTAAATATTTCTAATTTAAATATTTTAGAATCCTTATTTCGCTATATAGAAAACTCCTTACTCCAGTATTTAAAAGACTTCTCATTCCTCTCTTCAAAATACTATTTATTCCACTATTTTGAAGAATCCTTAACTCACTATTCCTTATTCAACAACTTTACAAGACTCCTTATTCCACTACTTAAAAGACTCCTTAATTTATGATTCACAAGATTCCTCAATTCATGATTCAAAAGACTCATCATTTCATTATTTTAAAAAAATCTTTAATTCATTATTTTGGAGACTCCTTAATTCACAATTTAAAAGACTTTTTAATTCATTATTTAAAAGACCCCTTAATACATCATTTTAAAGACTCTTTAATTCATGATTCAAAAGATTCCTCAATTCATTATTTAAAAGACTCCTTAATTCATTATTTAAAAGACTCCTTAATTCATTATTTTAAATACTTCTTTTTCATTATTTAAAAGGCTTCTTTATTCATTATTTAAAAGACTCCTTAATACATCATTTCAAAGACTCCTTATTTCACTATTAAAAAGACTCCTCATTCCACTATTTAAAAGACTCATTATTTCATTATAACTGGCGATATAATGTCATTCTTTGAACAGCTGTAATATCTGTTTTGCCTAAAAAATATTTTCCATTTCCATAACTTCAAAGATTTATAGAAATTACAAAATAATATTTTGGCAATAAACTTACGTTTAGTACATGGCACAAATGTTTAATTTGTTTTATTATATTCAAGGAATAGGGTAAAATATTCTTCTGATTCAGGCATTTTTCATTAAATCAAGATTTGTACTAAGATGTAACTTTAAAGTGTTTATTTATCTATGTCGATTTCCTTGTTGATATCTGTGCGCATACAACGTTGATGCCGGTAATCTGCTTTTTTTCAAATGACCAACGGTTTCAATTAAATTCACTTTTACCATAGATAAGTAGAAGCATAGAGTGTCTTTACAAATTCATTTTGGCCGTCTATGTCTCAACTGTCAACACTCTAGCGCTAACCATGCGGTGACAGCACACAACATTTTTTATAGGTTGTGTTTTCACAAATTCGACTTATTTAACAAAATAAATATATTTAAAAGATATTTTGACAAATATTTTCACACAATGACGACAAATACTATTAAATACACAATCACCAGCACACATATTTACATGATAAAATCGTAATATATGGTACTTTATTTATATTTTATTTTAATACACTTTGATAGAATTTGTAAAAAAAATGCTGTTGCAAAAGACTAATTCGTAAGTTATAACTAAAACTTAAATAATGTATGAATATACATTACCCATATACATTACACATATTTCTTTGTAGCTTTAAAGTTCAATGCTTTGAGAGCATGT
>NW_020539725.1:62868113-62887033 GCF_003426905.1 Ctenocephalides felis | reverse complement strand
TGGAACACCGACTGTTTGGTGCTTGTTACTCGTTACTCGGCCATTTTAATTTAACGTACTTCGCATAGAGGACGAAGTGTCTATGGGCGAGAGATGAGACGGTACGATTGTGACGTCACATAAGATAAATCCATAGATAAATGAAGAATATGGATGGTAAATAAACATTAGTGTCTACATCTACATCTAATGATAAATGAACTAGTGGTGTATGGCATCGTGCTTTAAGGCAAATTGCTGGAACTTCCCGTACCGTAATGAAATATTTGAGAAATTTTAAACGTTTTCAAATATATTATTACAAATACTATAACTTTCATTATTTTTGCTATCTTGTTATATCTGAGCAAATCAAATGTAAATCATAAATCAATTTATCTCCAGAACATTAACAATCGTCACTTTATCTCGAATTCAATTTCAAAAAAAAAAATAGTTGCCTAATTTACACAAAATTGAAAAAGTGCTCCCGTATAGTCACAGTCTAAACGCATTTGCAAATAATTCTGTGCGACATTTTTACTTATAGTGTGCTTAGTTTGGTGGCATTTTCACATTTTTCAATAGTTTTCACAAAATTGGAAAAGTGCTCCACAACATAAACAATCTAAACGCACTCGGGTAAAGATTTGTACCAGAGTGGCGCTTAGACTGTGCTTAACCTGGGTAATTTTTTGAATTTTTTGAGTTTTTAATTTAAAATTACAAAAATATTTTATGGAAAATAAAAAAAAGATGTAATAATTTTATATCCTCAAAAGCAATTGTTTTGTCAATACAAGCAGAAAGTTTGTTAGATCATTCAAATCGGACTCTTAGTTCACTAAAAAACTGCAATTTTTTGCACATTTAGCAATGTATCTTCAAAATGGCGGGACCTGCCTTTGCCAAAAACTAATCACCTCTTCTCCCAATCATTACAAATTGAATGTTTTTTAGATCATTCAAATCGGATACTCCGTTCTCTTGAAAACTGAGTTATCGTTTTTGGCACTTTTTACCCCTTATCTTCGGAACGGCTAGACCTGCCTTTGCCAAAAACTAATCAACACGTCTCCATATCAATACGAATCGAATGTTTTTTTAAATATTCAAATCGGTTGATCCGTGTTCCCGAAATTGTCGACGAAAATTTGTATCCGCACACACATACATCTATTTTTTCTAAGGTATGTCTAAATGTTCAGAAATCTTTGAAACATAAAAAAACATAAAAATTTTCATTTTCGATTTTTTTACGATTACTATAACTTGCTCTACGGCGAGAAAATGAGTTGATTATATAACATAATATTAGAGTTTTTTTATAAAGGTTATTAAGAAAAAACAGATTTAATAACGACTACTGTTATCAAAAACGATTTTTTCAATTAAAAGTGTGTAAAGAAGTTAATCAAATCAATCAAAAGAGATAATAAAAACAAGTTTACACACTTTTGATTGAAAAAAATCGTTTTTAATGATAAAGTGCAGTGTATATTCAATTATAGATAGTTAACTATTTTATCAAAAAAGTGTGTTTTTATCATCTTCTTTTCAGACAAAATTGAATTGAAATATAAAGAACAAAATTGTGGCTAAATCGCTAAACATTTTTCATTTATTATTTAACATTTGTAGCATAGAGTATAATTTTCAGAAAGATATGACAACAAATGGCGCGTCTTTTCAAATTCATTATGGCTATCTATGTCTCAACTGTCAACATTCCAGCGCCAACCATGCGGTGACAGCACACAACATTTTTTATAGGTTGTGTTTTCACAAATTCGACTTATTTAACAAAATAAATATATTTAAAAGATATTTTGACAAATATTTTCACAATGACGACAAAATACTATTAAATACACAATCACAGCACACATATTTACATGATAAAATCGTAATATATGGTACTTTATTTATATTTTAATTTTAATACACTTTGATAGAATTTGTAAAAAAATGCTGTGCAAAAGACTAATTCGTAAGTTATAAATAAAACATTAAATAAATGTATGAATATACATTACCCATAACATTACACATATTTCTTTGTAGCTTTAAAGTTCAATGCTTTGAGAGCATGTTCCAAATTGTCAACACAAGTAGAGGCTCAAGAAAGTGTAAAAGTTGATGATGGTAATAATAAATAATGAAACGTTTATGCCTAATAAAAGATGACTGCTAACAATATTTTCAGTTCCAACAAATACCCCTGCCATCGACGTGTTATCCCACCCCGACTACTTCAAAGTCCACAACCTCTTCACCGTAAAAGACTTGTTCAACGCGCGAGTCCACTACGGGCACAAAGAAGGCTCCCTAAACGACCACATGCGCCCCTACATCTACGGCTCCCGTCTCGGCCACCTAATTTTCGACTTAGACCAAACAGCCGAACACTTAAGAGCAGCCCTAAACTTCACCGCCCACATAGCCTACAGGGGAGGAATCATCGTGTTCTTTAACAGAAATCCACAGAACGCTCATTTGGTCGAAAAAACAGCCAAGGAATGCGGAGAGTACTCCCACACCAGATGGTGGCAAGGCGGAGTGTTTACAAATGCAGAAGCACAATTCGGATCCACGACCAGATTGCCTGATTTGTGTATTTTCTTGAACACTTTAAATAATGTTTTATTACAACATACGGCCGTGAGGGATTCGGCTAAGATGTGTATTCCGACTGTGGGTATTGTGGATACGAATTGTAATCCGACGATGATCACTTATCCTGTTCCTGGTAATGATGATACTCCTGTCACGGTTGAGTTTTATTGTAAACTGTTCAAGGCTGCTATTTTGCGGGGGAAGGAGGCCAGAGAGAAGATGCTGAAAGAAGCTGAACGAAGCGATAATAATAATAAAAATGTATAGATGTATTTATGTTATATAATAGGCAGTTAATAAATGTTAATAATTAAAAGAACAAACCTGGTTTAGTTTTATTAAACCAACAGCATAGAGAATCAAGAAAAAATTAACTAGTGGGGCGGGTGGCATCGTGCCTTAAGGCAAATTGCTGGAACTTCCCGTACCGTAACGAAACGTTCGAGGAATACTGAATGTTTTCAAACAGATTATTATAAATATTGTAATATTGTGTAATATTTATAAGAATTATATAAACTGAATTGCAGAGTTGAAATTATTTGTTTAAAGTATATTAGAACTATAGTCAGAATTAAAAATAAAATGTGAATTATTTTCGATATACAAAAAATTTAAAAAAAAAAAAAAATGAAACAAATTTTTTTTTCCAAAATCAATTTTTTTGTTAAGACAAGCAGAAAGTTCTTTGAATCATTCAAATCGGACGCTTAGTTCTCTCAAAAACTGCCAGTTTTTGTACATTTAGCTCCGTATCTTAGAAATGGCTGGGCCTACCTTTGCCAAAAACTAATAAACACTTCTCCCAATCATTACTAATTGAATGTTTTTTAGATCATTCAAATCGGATACTCCGTTCTCTCAAAAAGTCTATAATTTCTATTTTTTGCACATTTAGCTCTGTATGTTCGAAATGGCTGGACCTGCCTTTGCCAAAAACTAATCAGCACATCTCCCTATCAATAAAAATCGAATGTTTTTTGAACCATTCAAATCGGTTGATCCGTGCGCCCGAAAACGCGGACATACAAAACACACATCCATTTTTTCTGAGGTATGCCAAAATGTTCAGAAACCTTCAAAACGTAGAGAAATGTAAAAATTTTCAATTCCGATTTTCGGCCCATTACAATAACTTACCCTACGGTAAGTTAAAAATTCTGGCAAAAATAACAATTAACTAGTGGTGTATGGCATCGTGCCTTAAGGCAAATTGCTGGAACTTCCCGTACCAGAATTAAATATTCAAGGGAAAAAAATAATTAATCAATAAATATTGATCAATGATTAATAACATTTGTTTTAAACATTTTCAAATAGATAATTATAATCACTATATATTTTACCGTTCATATAATATACAGTGACGATAATATCAATGCACTTTCAAACACTTGAATGTATAAATTATACATTAACACGAGTTGCTAAATGAATCCATCTGAGGATATATTTCTTGCGATTAGAATAACCCATTTGAAATATATACATTTTGAAATTGAATTGTAAAATTAAATTTCATATAGGAAGTATAAAACTTTGTATATTTTTGAAAATTTTAAAGTATTTTTTATTGTAAATTTTTTATTTTATCAATACAAGTAAAATGTTTTTTGAATCATTCAAATCGGGCGCTCCGTTCTCTCGAAAACTGAAATTCCATTTTTGGCAATTTTTGCCCCTCATTTTTGACCACCAATTTTATCTTTTTTTTTACATTTTCTTCTGTATCTCTAAAACCGCTACACCTGCCTTTCCAAAAATTTAACCAATTCTTCATTTTGTCAATGCAAGTAAAATGATTTTTGAGTCATTCAAATCGGGTACTCCGTTCTCTCAAAAACTGAATTACCGTTTTTGGCACTTTTGGGGACATATCTCCGAAACGACTGGACCTGCCTCTGCCAAAAACTAATCAGTACATCTTCCTATTGGAATCAAATGTTTTTTTGAATCATTCAAACCGGCAGATCCCTTCTTCCGAAATCGTCGACGAAAATTTGTATCCGCACACACACACATGCATTTTCTTTAAGATATACCAAAATGTTTAGAAACCTTTCAAACGTAAAAATATATAAAAATTTTCATGTTCAATTTTTTTTAGAAACTAGCTGTAAGTGGAATTCTGTCTTAAGGCAATTAGGGCATCGTGCCTTAAGGCTAATTGCTGAAACTTCCCGTACCAAAAATTATTATTTTTTTTAAAACGATTAACATTTTTGAAAAAAAATTACTTTGAAAAAATAAGATTTTTGAGAAACTATAAATTGGACAAAAAATTAGTTTTTTTGGAAAAAAAAAATTTAAAAAAATTTTTTTTTTAAAAAAATTTTTTTTTTTTGAAAAAATTTTTTTTCTCTTTATTTTGACATATTGTGGAAGATCTGAACTTTTTTTTTCAAAGCAATCGTACTGCTTTAACTACATAGGGACAAAATATAAAGCGCGTAAGCGCCGCGTCGCTGTCTAACGCATAAGCATTGGTACGGAACCGATAGGAATGTTAACAAAATGTATACTTATTGTTAAAATCTCTATAAAATGTCTGATAATTTGATGTGCATATGTCTAATGATCATTTTTGACCGCCAAATGGCTCATTTTTTTACTTTTTCCTCTATATCTCCGAAACCGCTGGACCTACCTTCATGAAAGTTGTATCGATTCTTCATCTTGTCAATACAAATAAAATGTTTTTTGAATTATTAAAATCGAACGCTCCGTTCTCTTAAAAACTGAGTTACCGTTTTCGGAACTTTTTGCCCCGTATCTTCGGAACGGCTTGACCTGCCTTTGCCAAAAACTAATCAGCACGTCTCCTTATCAATACGGATCGAATGTTTTTTGAATTATTCAAATCGGTTGATCCGTGTTCCCGAAATCGTCGACGAAAATTTGTATCCGCACATACATACACACACATACATACATACACACACACACACACATACACACATACACACACACACACACACACACATACATCCATTTTTTCTAAGGTATGCCAAAATGTTCAGAAACCTCTGAAACGTAAAGATATATAAAAATTTTGATTTTCGATTTTTTTGCGATTACTATAACTTGCCCTACGGGAAGTTAAAAATGGATGTATGTATGTATGTATTGTATGTATGTGTGTATGTATGTATGTATGTGTGTGTGTGTGTGTGTATGTGCGGCTACAAATTTTCGTCGACGATTTCGGGAACACGGATGAAGCGATTTGAATAATTTAAATAACATTCGATTCCTATTGATAAGGAGACGTGCTAATTAGCTTTTTGCAAAGGCAGGTCAAGCCGTTTCGAAAATTCAAGGCAAAAAGTGCCAAAATTAATAATTCCGCTTTTAAGAGAACGGAGCGTCCGATTTGCATGATTCAAAAAACATTTTATTTGTATTGACGAAATGAAGAACTGATTAAATTTTTGGATGGCAAGTCTAGCGGTTTCGGAAATCTAATAGAAAAAAAAAGAAAAATAATGCTATTTGGCGGTCAAAAATGATCATTAGACATATGCACATCAAATTATCAGATATTTTATAGAGATTTTAACACTAAGTATAAATTTGTTTTTACATTCCTATGGGTTCCGTACCAATTTTTATCCGTTAGACGGCGGCGCGACGCTTATGCGCTTCGATATTTTGTCTCTATATTGTTAAAGCAGTACGATTGCTTTGAAAAAAAGTTCAGAATTTCCAAAATATTTCAAAATACATTTTTCTTCTAAAAGTCTTGTTTTTTTCAAAAAGAAAGAAGTAAATTTTTGTCAAAAAATTATAATTTTCCAAAAATCGACTTTTTTCATGGTTCTAAAAAAAAATGAATCTGTTTAAAAATCATTAATTTTTGGTACAAAAAGTTCCAGCAATTTGCCTTAAGCTACGATGCCATACACCACTTGTGTATATATAAAATTAGTACATGAACGTTTAAAGTACGCGTACTATATTAAAAGACACTGTGTTTTAAGATTTGAAGCATCATTTATTACCATCTGTGATACGCTAAAAACACTCGTACAGAGTAAAGCGTATTTGTTCCATGCTTACGCCCCATGAATCAAATATTCTGGCAAAAATATCAAGAAATTATAATTTATATTAATTATAAATTATATTATACCTTGGTCAACTCTCATTTATTCAATATTGCATATAAAATACACAACAAGAAGTACATCATACATAAAATTAGAAAATTAAAATCATAACTATTCGTTTTGTTTTGTTTTGTTTTGTGATTGTGCATCATTCATCTCTTAGAAAAAATATTTGTGACTGACTTACCATTTCTTAATAAATAAAATCTGATTCGTCCCGATAATAGTAAATTAACACCGTAAAAACATTACATATATACATATCATCATCATCATCATCATCATCATCATTGTGTTAGATCATCAGTCGCCGGTTGGTTCTCATCTTTGTGGCCGACGACGACGGTGATGATGATAATTGATTGGAATCTTTATATAATAATTTTATGTTATTTAGTTGCTATCGTCCTTTTGCCTTTAACTATTGTGGGGCGATTTTTTAAGGTACCTTTTCTGCGTCTTGTCGTCTGGAAATAGAAAGAGGAAAAAAATAATTAAAACTCTGAATTAGAAATACACATAAGGCACACGTCGTTAGATTTTCTAAAATTGATAATCAGGTTAATTGAAGTAAAACTTATTTAGGTGCGACTAGGGTGTAAATCCGTACAAGATAAGGATCGAGTGCCAATGATTCGTCATTCGCTCTCGATGATATCATTTCTATACGGGTCGATTGTGATTAGTCGTCGCGTATGTGAATCGAGATCTGTCGTTGTATGCGTACCGATATCGACAAGAAAATCAGCATAGATAAATAAACATTTTAAACTTACATCGTAGTACAAATCTTGATTCAATGCAAAATGCCTCAATCAGAAGAATATTTTACCCTGTTTCTTGAAAATAATAAAACAAATTAAACATTTGTGCCGTGTACTAAACGTAAGTTTATTAGATTAGAAATTTATTTCTATATTATTCCTAGATTTCTATAAATCTTTGAAGTTATTCAAATGGAAATTATTTTTATAAGCGAAACAGATACTACAGTTGTTCAAAGAATGAGACTGTATCGCCAGCGAAAAAGTAAAAAAAAAATACAAGCAGTCAATGAATGTATGTTAATTTTAATTACATGAAGTTCTTCAAATGCACAATTGATAACATGAAGCCTGAAAATGTTCTAAATTGTCTGAAAATGTTGTAAAATGCTTGACAATATTATAGATTATCTAAAAATGTTGTAAGCTGCCTAAATACATTGTAAACTATATGAAAATGCAGTAGATTGTCTGAAAATATTGCAGACCGTCTTAAAATGTCGCCCTGAAGCCTGATAATATTTTAAACTGTCTGAAAATATTTCTAATCGTTCTGTAACATTTCTAAACAACTTACAACATTAGAATGTCTAAAAATGCTGCAAATATTTTTAAAAATGTTCTGAACGACCTAAAAAGGTTGAAAACTGTTTCAAAATGTTGTACATAGTCTGAAAATGTTATAGACTGTCTCAAAATGTCGGCCTAAAACCTGAAAAATGTTCTAAACTGTCTGAATGAAAATGTTCTGAATTGTCTGAAAATGTCGTAAACTTCCTGAAAATATTACAGATTGCTTGAAAATGTTGTAAATTGTCTGAAAATATTGCAGACTTTCATAAGCTGTCTGAAAATATTGCAAATTGTTTGAAAATGTTGTAAATTGTCTAAAAATGTTGCAAATTGTCTTAAGATGTCGTCCTGAAACCTGAAAATGTTTTAAACTGCCTGAAAATATTGCAGAATGTCTGTAAATGTTATAAAATGTTTAAACATGTTTTGAACAGCCTAAAAATGTTGTAAGTTGTCTGAAAGTGTTGTAAACTGCTTAAAAAAATTGCAAATTGTCGAAAATGTTGAAAATTACCTCAATACATTATAAACTGTCTGAAAATGTTGCAAAATGTCTAAAAATGTTAATCCAAGTATAAAAATGTTAATCCAAGTCTAAAAATGTAGTAGATTGTCTCAAAATGACAATGATGAACCCTGAAAATGCTCTAGAATGTCTAAAAATCGTTCTAATTTATCGAAAAATGTTGTACACTACCTGAAAATGTTGTTAACTGTCTGAAAATACTGTAAACTGTCTGAAAATACTGTAAACTGTCTAAAAATGCTGTAAACTGTCTTAAAACATCGTTCTGAATCATGAAAATGTTGCAAATTGTCTAAAAATATCGTAAACTGTCTGACAATGTTGTAAACTGTCAAAAAATGTTGTAAATTTGAAAAAACCTAAAAATTATATATAGCCTGAAAATATTGCAAACTAGCTGAAAGTATCGTAAGCTACCTGAAAATGTTGCAAATTGTCTGAAAATGTTATAAATTGTTTAAAAGTGTTCTGAAAAGCCTAAAAATGTTACAAATTGTCTGAAAACGATGTAGGCTTAGGAAGCCTAAAAAATGTTCTAAACTGTCTGAAAATGTTGCAAACCATCTGAAAATATTGTAGATTGTCTGAAAATGTTGCAAAATGTCGTCCTGAAGTCTGAAAATATTGTGAACTGTCTGAAAATTGTCTGAGAATGTTATAAATTGTTTAAAAATGTTCTAAACGGCCCGAAAATGTTTAAATTGTCTGAAATTGTTGCAAACTGTCTTAAAATGTCGCCCTAAAGCCTAAAAATGTTTTCCTACCTGAAGATATCGCATTGTCTGAAAATGTTGCAAACAATTTAAAAATGTCGGCCTGAAGCCTGAAAAATGTTCTAAGCTGTCTGAAAATATTGTTAATTGTTTAAAAATGTTATAAACTGTCTGAAAATGTTATAATTTGTCTGAAAATGTTACAAGCTGTCTGAAAATATTGTAAACTGTCTTAAAATGATGCAAATTGCCTAAAAATGTTTTAAATTGTCTGAAAATGTTTCAAACTGTCTGAAAACGTTACAAACTGTCTGAAAATGTAGTTAGCTCGCATAAAAATGTTTTATATTGTCTAAAAATGTTGCAAACTGTTTGGAAATGTTGCAAACCAACTATAAATATTGTAAACTGTCTGAAAATAGTGCAAATTGCCTTAAAATGTCGTCATAAAGTCTGAAAAGGTTCTAAATTGTCCGAAAGTGTTGTAAACTGCTTGAAAATGTTGCAAATTGTCTAAAAATATCGTAAGTAGTCTAAAAATATTCAACTAAAAATAATTTAGATAATTTAGAAATAATTTATATATATATATATAATATATATATATATATATATATATATTATATATATATATATATATATAGTTTGACAAAAAATCAAGTGAGGAAAAAGAAAGAGGGGTCGAGTAAAATATCACGTGTATTTATTTTTTACCTATATTTTCAAAAATCAAAAAAAAAATGTTTCTATCGTAAATTCGAAAAACTCGTTCGGAACATTTTGTGTAACTAAAAATGCACGTGATGTTTGTTGGGGGTGAGGGAGGGTAATTCTAAATATCACAAGATATCCTCGGGAGGGAGGGGAGGATCCAAATATTCCCAAAAAAATGGATCACGTAATTTGTGGACGCCCCCCCCCCTTAAGAACTTTCACTTCTTCCATGCATTATATCAAAATAATTTCTTTTCAAAAAGTTTTGCTTGCCTACATATGATCTTTACATCTCAATTCACTTTGCGTCGCATGTTTCTTAGTTTCAAAAATTCTACCAAAAATCTTTTCCCTTACCTTTTTCGAAACCAGCTGTTTCGTCTTGACGACTCTATTAGCCTGTTCGATCCTCGGCCTGTTGAACTCATCGGGCTTCTTGACTCTGTACACCCTGACCAGCCAGTGTTCAGTCGTGTAGGCCTCCTCCAGATACTTGAGTTCGAAATCTTTATTTCCGATGACTACGTTCCGTGTCCTGTCGAAGCCCGACGGACCCCTGTAGTCCAGTCTGAAGTCTCCGAAACGATAGTAACTCAGTTTGTACATTAGGGAATTCAGAAGGGCGGGCGCTCCGCCGGCGTCCACACGGAATTCGCCGCGGTCGGTGAAGTAGTCACTTTCCTAAAAGGATAATAGACACAGTAAAAAAAATGCAAACAGCAATTTACTAAAAAATAATATAATTTCCACTTGATGTCTTATATTAAGCACTTTTAACGTATTTGTAGTGTACGAGCTTAAAGAAGTTTTACTTCAAAATTTTTAATAGTGTTTTATTTTGGCTTGTTGGGTATCGTTTGAAAGATCCTTTTTAGTAGAACCCAAATACTTCAATTAATTATATGGTTTGTCAACAAAATATGTACTTTGAATGAATTTGTAGTATACGAGCTCAAAGAAGTTTTACTTCAAAAATTTAAATTGTGTTTTTTTCGGCTTGTTGGGTTTCATTTGAAAGGTCCTTTTTAGTATAATCCAAATATTTACATTAACTATATCGTTTGTCAAAATGAATGCACTTTAAATGAATTTGTAGCATACGAACTTAAAGAAGTTTTACTTAAAAAATTTTATATCAAATTTGTTATGGCATGTGAGGTATCATTTGAAAGGTCCTTTTGAATAGAATCCAAATACTTATATTAACTATATGGTTTGTCAACAAAATTAGCACTTTAAATGAAATTGTAGTAAAGGAGCTTAAAGAAGTTTTACTTCAATTTTTTTAGTTTGTGTTTGTTATAGCATGTGGGGTATCATTTGAAAGGTTCTTTTTAGTAGAATCCGAATACTGAAATTAACTATGTGGTTTATCCACTTTTAATGAATTTGTAGTAAACCAGCTTGAAGAAGTTTTACTTCGATAAAATATAGATTGTATCTTTTATTGCTGTAGGGTATCATTTGAAAGGTAAATTTTAGTAGAATCCGAATACTGAATTTAACTATGTGGTTTATACACTTTTAATGAATTTGTAGTATACGAGCTTAAAGAAGTTTTACTTCAAAAATTTCAAATAGTGTTTTTTGGCATGTTGGGTATCGTTTAAAAGGTCTCGACGAGTAGAAAACGATTTTATCAAATAAATGATTGATATTGCAATAAAAACGTAAACACAAATATTTATTATTGCAAAAAATATTGGAAGGTTAAAATTTATAGATTTTTCAAAAATATATAAGATGTACCTTTGGTAGCAAATACTATCATTAACTATGTGCTCTGTACAGAAAATATACACATTTTTCAAATTTGTAGCAAATGAGCCTAAAGAAGTTTTACCTCAAAAATTTTAGTTGGCATGTTTTATAGCATGTGGGGTATCATTTGAAAGGTTTTTTTTAGCAGAAATAAAACCTGAAATTTTCAAATTTCTGAACACAAAATAGTTAAATTAGATCAGTCTATTATTTTGTAATTGGTCCAGCAGTTTTTGAGAAAACGTCGACGTCCTAATAGTTTTCTTAGAAAGTCTAAATATGTTCTTAGAGTCTGAAAATGTTCTTTGAAAGTCACAAAATGTTCTTATAAAATCTAAAAATGTTCTTAGATAGTCTCAAAATGTTCTTATAAAATCTAAAAATGTTCTTAGAGCCTCAAAATGTTTTTAGAAAACCTGAAAATGTTCTTAAAGTTTCGAAATGTTCTTAAAAAGTCTCAAAATGTTCCTAGAAAGTCTCAAAATGTTCCTAGAAAGTCTCAAAATGTTCCTAGAAAATCTGAAAATGTTTCTAGAAAATCTGAAAATGTTCTTAGAGTCTCGAAATGTTCTTAGAGTCCCGAAATGTTCTTAGATAGTGTCAAAATGTTCCTAGAAAGTTTCCAAATGTTCCTTAGAAGTCTCAAAATGTTCTTGTAAAATCTAAAAATGTTCTTGGAGTCTTGAAATGTTCTTAGAAAGTCTCAAAATGTTCCTAGAAACTCTCAAAATGTTCTTATAAAATCTAAAAATATTCTTATAAAATCTAGAAATGTTCTTAGAGTCTCGAAATGTTCTTAGAAAGTCTCAAAATGTTCTTATAAAATCTAAAAATGTTCTTAGAGTCTCAAAATGTAACTAGAAAATCTGAAAATGTTTCTAGAAAACCTAAAAATGTTCTTAGAGTCTCAAAATGTTCTTAGAAAGTCTCTAAATGTTTTAGAAAGTCTCAAAATGTCTTTAGAAAGTCTCAAAATGTTCTTAGAAAGTCCCAAAATGTTCATAGAAAAGTCTCAAAATATTAAATGATCTTAGAAAGTCTAAAAACGTTCTTAAAAAGTCGCAAAATGTTTTCGGCAAGACAAAAATGTTTTGGATAGTCTCAAAATGTTCTTATAAAATCTGAAAATGTTCTTAGAAAGTCTCAAAATGTTCTTATAAAATCTGAAAATGTTCTTAGAGTCTCAAAATGTTCTTAGAAAGTCTCAAAATGTTCTTAGAGTCTCAAAATGTTCTTAAAGTCTCAAAATGTTCTTAAAGTCTCAAAATGTTCTTAGAGTTTTGAAATGTTCTTAGAAAGTCTCGAAATGTTATTATAAATTCTGAAATGTTCTTAGAAAGTCTCAAAATGTTCTCAGATAGTCTCAAAATGTTTCTAGAAATTCTCAAAATGTTCTTATAATATCTAAAAATGTTCTTAGAAAATCAGAAATGTTTTTAGAAAATCTGAAGATATTCTTAGAGTCTCAAAATGTTCTTAGAAAATCTAAAATGTTCTCAGAGTCTCAAAATGTTCTTATAAAATCTGAGAATGTTCTTATAAAATCTAAAAACGTTCTTATAAAATCTAAAAATGTTTTTAGAGTTCAAACTATTCTTAGAAAGTACCAAAATTTTCTTATACAATCTAAAAATATGCTTATAAAATCTAAAAATGTTCTTAGAGTCTCAAAATGTTCTTAAAAAATCTAAAAATATTCTTAGAGTCTCGAAATGTTCTTAGAAAATCTAAAATGTTCTTAGAAAATCTGAAAATGTTCTTATGAAAATCTAAAAATGTTCTTAGAGCCTCAAAATGTTTTTAGAAAATCAGAAAATGTTCTTAGAAAGTCTCAAAATGTTTTTAGAGTCCCAAAATGTTCTCAAGATCTCAAAATGTTCTTAAAGTTAAAAATCACATATACATTCTCCAAATCAGTAATTACTTGAAACATCAAGGAGAAAACATAAAATTACCAAATCTCAAGTTTTTGCAAAAACAAACTTCTGCTTTGGCAGTTAAAAAATTAAAAACAAAAATAAAATCATTCATTATCAATTATCACCTTTATATCCTTAGGATGCTCCCCCTCTGCAATCCTGACCATCCACAAAAACTTATTAATATCATCCCCCGAATAACCGATGACTCCTCCAAAAATAACCAGAACATAATCGACATCCAAACTGGTCATGATTTCATAAGCGTCTTCCTCCTTGCTGGACATTGCTTTACCCACCAGGGCTATATGACTATTATTCCATGTATTATTATCCACCAGGGTCGTCCGATTGGCCATTCCTGCTATCTGGTAACCGTAATCCCACCAGGACATGACACGAGCATCGTCTGCCGTGTTTTGGGACAACCAGTAGTAGGCTTCGCGGAAATCGTCCAGGATCTGTCTGGTACTGGATAAAAGATAGAAAGATAATGTAAGTTTTGGTTTTTTAATTTCAATAAGTATTACAACTGTTAAATTATTAACATCAAGTAATATTGACAGATAATAACATAAATAAGAGTGCAAAGGATAGAATTTGCATGAAAATAATATCCGTAATATGATTTGATATAAAATATAAGCAAATAATAGTTTTTGCAAATTAACTCATCCTGTAATAATCGTGTTTGAAGAACTTCATGTAATTTATATTAACATACATTCATTTACTGTTTGTATTTTTTTACTTTTTTGCTGACTATATAATCTCATTCCTTGAACAGCTGTAATATCCGTCTTGCCTAACAAATTGAAGCCATACTTTTATATTTGTTCTATTTATCAAGCCCTGCACATAGCTTGATCTATGAATCATTTGCTTTTTTATGTGAATGTTAATGCAATGATCATCATCAATATTACGAGGTAATATATTAACCATATTATTAATGTCAACAGGCACATTTATAATTTGGCCAAACATTCCAAATTGTCCATTTGCATGTCGCAATCGTCTAATTTGCATGAAACACAACCTAGGTGAAAGTAACCTTTCAGATACAGTATCTAGTTTAGGTAGATAATTTATTCAGTAGCCAGTAATGTTTTTTAAATAGTTCATCAATCTGCTGTTTTTTCTTGTTAATGTGAACTCTCCAGTTCAATTTTGTGTCTAGGAGTATTCCGAGATATTTTACGCTATCTTTTACTAGGATTTCCTGTCCATTTAACTTAATTGTAGGGCATATACCAGTTGTTCTGTAATAACATGCTCGTACGTGTTTTTAATAAAATATGAATTTATTCTTCAATGTTAATTAAAGTCCAAGATCTTCGCATGAACGCGGAAGCACGCCATCCCGCATTTGTCACGTCCAATACAATATATAATGATTCAAAATTATTTGTATAAACTAGTGATGTCTTAGACAAGAGTCTAGCCGAGTGATGTCTTAGGAAAGAGTCTGGTTAAGTGATTATGTCTTAAGAGTAGTCTTAGATATCATACAGTGTTTAATATTACAAGTGGATTTTTATATTGAAAACCAGAAGTCTATCTCTTCCAGCAAATACCTTACTGAAAGAACCCACTATTCTGAAGAGAGCTATTATCAAACCAGTAAATCAAACATTACTCCTACTGTTCGACCCAAGGCACCAGGAAAGGGTTGGACGGACATTATTACAATATCTTATAAAGAATCTACTACAGTAACCACTAACCAGGACGTTGGATCTACCAACAATCGGACCTCCCAACCCATACCTAAACCCTACAACCAAACCCATTATATCATTTCACAGTACGCAGCGTGAAAGTGATATGCGTAGATTTTGAGCCGTTTGTCATAACTCTCCATAAAGAATGCAAATTTTGCTTTGTTTTTTTGTGTCTTACAATTATTTGTCTACTTACCCGTCGCCGCTGTAGGAAGCCAGGACGATTGATGGACTCGAATAGGCGTTTCCTGTGACCCAGGTGCAATGTACGGCAAACATCATCAGTAACATCATCATTATAATTATCACAATACTGCGCATGTTTGCTCCCAAGCCGGAACCGTGTCCTGCGGCGCCTGCTTCGTGGGTTTGTTCGTGTCGTAACTTACGTAATTTACCGGCCTGGAGAAGAAAAATAAATTTTATCTAATAAATATACATATACATAATTTATATATTGAAGTAAAACTTGTTTAGGAGCGACTAGAGTGTAAATCCGTACAAATGCAACGAAAGTGCGTTACGCCAAGGTCGTCGTATCATGTGTCGTTGTATGCGTGACTTTGTAGGTGCGTACGTCACCGAAAGCGTGAAGCATATTGTTCATTTATTAGTGTTTCATGTCATTACATTTTAAGGTTAAATATTAGTACAAATCTTATATAAAAAATGATCACGTGATCGATTTTTTAGTGATTTTTGGACGATTTTTTAGTAAAATTTTTCGAGCAATTTTTTCGAATTCACGAAAAAATCGTCATTTTTTTAATTTTTTTTGAAAATTTAGTGGATTAATGGACGCCCCCTAAGAGTAATGTCTTAACAAAGTAAAACTTCTAATGCGACTTCCAATAAGATTGAATTTGATTTTATTGCCTGAGAATATTCCAAAATCTAAACAGTCTAAAGAAATATTTAGGTAATCTTGAAAATGTTCTAGATATTCCCAAAATATTCTACATATTCTAAAATTAGAATATGTTTAGTACTGAAATGTGTTAGATATTCCCAAAGTGTTCTTAGATAGTCTCAAAATGTTCTTAGAAAATCTGAAAATGTTCTTAGAGTCTCAAAATATTGTAAATAGTGTAAAAAAATTCGATAGTCCTGAAAATGTTCTGAACAGTTCTGAAAATGTTCTGAACAATCCTGAAAATGTTCTGAACAGTCCTAAAATGTCCTAAATACTCCTGAAAAGTGTTAGATATTCTCAAAATGTTCTATATATTCCCAACGTGTTCTTAGATAGTCTCAAAATGTTCTAAGATCGTCTCAAAATGTTTTTAGAAAGTCTCAAAATGTTCTTAAAAAGCCTCAAAATGTTCCAAGAAAGTCTCAAAATGTTCTAAGAAAATCTCAAAATGTTCTTAAAAAGTCTCAAAATGTTCTTAGAAAATTTGAAATTGTTCCAAGAAAGTTACAAAATGTTCTAAGAAAGCATCAAAAAATATTTTCGAGTCTAAAAAAGTTCTGGCGGTCTAAAAAATGTTCTTAGCGGTCTAAAAATGTACTTGACGGTCTAAAAATGTTCTTGGCGGTCTAAAAATGTACTTGACGGTCTAAAAATGTACTTGGCGGTCTAAAAATGTTCTTGGCGGTCTAAAAATGTTCTTGGCGGTCTAAAAATGTTCTTGGCGGTCTAAAAATGTTCTTGGCAGTACACACAAATTCTCAACAGTCTAATAAAAGTTCTGGGCAGTCTAAATAAAAGTTCTGGGCAGTCTGAAAATTTTGTTGGACGGTTCAAAAATGTTCTGGGCAGTTTGAAAAAGTTCTGCACTATCTAAAAATGGTCTGGATAATATGAAAAACGTTCTGTACGGCCTGAAAATGTTCTGGACGATCTGAAATAGTTCTGGACGGTCTAAAAATGTTCTGAACAACCAAAAAATATTCTAGAAAAATTAGAAAAGTTCTGGGCAGTCTGAGAAAGTCCTCTAAAAAGGTCTGGGTAGTATTTTACTTATAAACAATCAAGGAGCAATGTTATAATAACAGAATTCTAGATGCTGCAGTTATCGTACGATTCTTCCTTGCTGTGTTTATATGTAAAATACGCCTGATCGCACAGCAAATAGACATTTTCACGTTTCACTAACAAGAAACAAGCATAAGATAGCGTAGGCAGAATTGCCCGGTCATTCTCATTATCTCACCTTATCATATTTAGTAGAACTATTTCCATCATCGCCTTCGCTATCGTTAACATCGGTAGAAGACCCAGT
Organism: Ctenocephalides felis; assembly: GCF_003426905.1. Taxonomy (NCBI): domain Eukaryota; kingdom Metazoa; phylum Arthropoda; class Insecta; order Siphonaptera; family Pulicidae; genus Ctenocephalides; species Ctenocephalides felis. Next base: position 62,869,410 of record NW_020539725.1, on the reverse strand, counting down.
CGATTCATCTTCCCTTAAGTACAAGTCCAACAGACAGGAGAATGCTATTCCCGACAGCACACAGACAACCGGAGTCAGAGTTAACATCAAACGAACCATGACACCAGCAAAATACACAGCACTCAAAGCATAAAGAACAACTGGAAAAAGAAAACAATAGTTAAAAATAATTTAATAAAATGCATTGTATATTTTACAACTTACCAAATACTCGTTCGTCATTAATATTCTTCACGCAGTACCACAGTCCAACAGGGAACGTATACACCAGGATGTGCAGATCGAAACAGAACGAAAACCAGGTCGTGGGCTGATGTTCCGAAACACTTGCAATAATCGGAATATGAATCTTAGCATATCCTGTATCCCACAAAGAATAAAATCTTCCACTCCAGGGCGCAACTACACCCAACAAAGTGAGCGCCACGACCCCCAAAAACACAACAACGGCCGCCGTGAAGCCTCCGACTAAAAACAGTTTTTGGAACTCGGCCTTGGAGAGCATCGTTTGCGTGTATTTTAAAGCAGCAACTGCAATCAGTAGCAGGAAGACTCCTGAGGCAGCCATGTGCTCACTGGTCCTGATCGGTTGGAAACCGACAAACGGAATTTGCATCGAAAACAGAAGTCCTAGTATATAAAATGTTGTGTAACTCGTAAACAATCTCGGAGAGTATCGTCCCATCAGCAGCAACGTAAACACGTGCAGAGGCACCAGGTTGATGATAAAAACGTAACCGCCCCATGCGCTGACCATGTAGAAGTACACGAGGGCTGCTGCAGTTGCCCAGAACACAGAGCCGGTTTTTACTGATTTTATCCATAGGAAGTAGGTGAATTGTAGAGCGAATATGGCAATTCCTTCGTTGTCGTAGGAACCGGCAACCGATCGACTTATGTAGCCTGGAACGATCGCTATGAAACAGGCTGCGAATAGACCAGCACCGGCTGACCAGAGCTCTTTCGTTAGGAAGTATGTTGATATTGCTGTCAGACCACTGAGGGAAGGGAAAAAGGTAAAAAATAATTGTAACTTGAAAAGATAATTAGTGGTGCATGGCATTGTGCCTTAAGGAAAATCGCTGGAACTTCCCGTACCGTAATTAAAATTTTTTAAAAGCTTTAAATTTTTTAAAACTTTTGAACTTTTTAACTTCCCTTAGGGTAAGTTATAGAAATGAGCCAAAAATTGAAAATAATTTTTTTTGCATATCTTCACGTTTCAAAGGTTTCTAAACATTTTGGCATACCTTAGAAAAAATTGATTGTTTATGTGTGTATGTATGTATATAGGTTA
>NW_020539725.1:62850251-62867113 GCF_003426905.1 Ctenocephalides felis | reverse complement strand
TTGTAAGCTACCTGAAAATGTTGCAAATTGTCTAAAAAATGTTGTACATTGTCTGAAAAGCTGTAAACTGTCTTAAAATGTCGATCTGAAGTCCTAAAAATCTCTGAAAATGTCGTAAACTATCTAGACATATTGCAGATAAACTAAAAATGTTGAAAAAATGTCTAAATACAATGTAAACTGTCTGAAAATGCTGTAGATTGTTCAAAATGTCGACCCTAAGCCTGAAAATGCCCTAAATTGTCGAAAAATATTATAGACTACCTCAAAATGTTGCAGATTGTCTGAAAAAGTTGCAAATTGTCTGAAAATATTACAAGCTGTCTGAAAATGTTACAAGCTGTATGAAAATGTTACAAATTGTCTGAAAATATTGTAAACTGTCTGAAAATGATGCTAATTGCCTTAAAATGTAGTCATAAAGCCTGAAAATGTTTTAAATTGTCTGAAAATGATGTAAACTGCTTGAAAATGTTTTAAATTGTCCGAAAATGTTGTAAACTGTTTGAAAATGTTGCAAATTGTCTGAAAATATTGCAGATTGTCTTAAAATGTCGTCATAAAGCCTAAAAAGGTTTTAAATTATCTGAAAATGTTACAAATTGTCTGGAAATGTTAAAAACTGTATGAAAATGTTAAAAAACTGTCTGAAAATGTTACAAACTGCCTACAAAAGTGGTAAGCTACCTGAAAATGTTGCAAATTGTCTGAAAATATTGCAAACTGTCCTACAATGATGCAGACTGTCTTAAAATGTCATCATAAAGCCTGAAAATGTTTGAAACTGCCTGAAAATGTTGTAAACTGCTAAAAATGTTGCAAATTGTGTGAAAATATTGTAAAATGTCTGAAAATATTACAAACTGTCTGAAAATATTATAAACTATCTGAAAATGATGCAAATTGTCTGAAAATATTGTAGATTTTATGCAAATGTTAATATTTTATGCAAATGTTAATATTTAGATAATTTAGAAATATATATATAGTTTGACAAAAAATCACGTGGGGGAGGTAAGGAGGGGTAGGGGTAAAATCACGTGTGGGGTACCACGTAGTATTTATTTTTTACCTAAATTTTCAAAAAAAAAAAACGTTTTTTCGTAAATTCGAAAAACTCGTTCAGAAAATTTACCGTAACTAAAAATGCATGTTACGTTTTTTAGGAGAAGTGGGGAGGTGTAATTCTAAATATCACAACATATCCTCAAGGGGCTCAAAAATCCCTAAGAAATGGATCACGTAATTTGTGGACGCTCCATTAGAAACTTTCACTTCTTCCATGTATTATATCTTTTCTGTTTTCTAAATATTTTCTTTCCCTCAGACCAATTGAATCTTACAACCAATATTGTACCAAAAAATCCTTTCCCCCTACCTTTTTCGAAACCAGCTGTTTCGTCTTGACGACCCTATTAGCCTGTTCGATCCTAGGCCTGTTGAACTCATCGGGCTTCTTGACTCTGTACACCCTGACCAGCCAGTGTTCAGTCGTGTAGGCCTCCTCCAGATACTTGAGTTCGAAATCTTTATTTCCGATAACTACATTCCGTGTCCTGTCGAAGCCCGATGGACCCCTATAATCTAGTCTGAAGTCTCCGAAACGATAGTAACTCAGTTTGTACATTAGGGAATTCAGAAGGGCGGGCGCTCCGCCGGCGTCCACACGGAACTCGCCGCGGTCGGTGAAGTAGTCACTTTCCTAAAAGGATAATAGACACAGTAAAAAAAATGCAAACAGCAATTTACTAAAAAATAATATAATTTCCACTTGATGTCTTATATTAAGCACTTTTAACGTATTTGTAGTGTACGAGCTTAAAGAAGTTTTACTTCAAAATTTTTAATAGTGTTTTATTTTGGCTTGTTGGGTATCGTTTGAAAGATCCTTTTTAGTAGAACCCAAATACTTCAATTAATTATATGGTTTGTCAACAAAATATGTACTTTGAATGAATTTGTAGTATACGAGCTCAAAGAAGTTTTACTTCAAAAATTTAAATTGTGTTTTTTTCGGCTTGTTGGGTTTCATTTGAAAGGTCCTTTTTAGTATAATCCAAATATTTACATTAACTATATCGTTTGTCAAAATGAATGAATGCACTTTAAATGAATTTGTAGCATACGAACTTAAAGAAGTTTTACTTAAAAAATTTTATATCAAATTTGTTATGGCATGTGAGGTATCATTTGAAAGGTCCTTTTGAATAGAATCCAAATACTTATATTAACTATATGGTTTGTCAACAAAATTAGCACTTTAAATGAAATTGTAGTAAAGGAGCTTAAAGAAGTTTTACTTCAATTTTTTTAGTTTGTGTTTGTTATAGCATGTGGGGTATCATTTGAAAGGTTCTTTTTAGTAGAATCCGAATACTGAAATTAACTATGTGGTTTATCCACTTTTAATGAATTTGTAGTAAACCAGCTTGAAGAAGTTTTACTTCGATAAAATATAGATTGTATCTTTTATTGCTGTAGGGTATCATTTGAAAGGTAAATTTTAGTAGAATCCGAATACTGAATTTAACTATGTGGTTTATACACTTTTAATGAATTTGTAGTATACGAGCTTAAAGAAGTTTTACTTCAAAAATTTTAATAGTGTTTTTTCTTGGCATGTTGGGTATCGTTTAAAAGGTCTCGACGAGTAGAAAACGATTTTATCAATGATAAAATGATTGATATTGCAATAAAAACGTAAACACAAATATTTATTATTGCAAAAAATATTGGAAGGTTAAAATTTATAGATTTTTCAAAAATATATAAGATGTACCTTTGGTAGCAAATACTATCATTAACTATGTGCTCTGTACAGAAAATATACACATTTTTCAAATTTGTAGCAAATGAGCCTAAAGAAGTTTTACCTCAAAAATTTTAGTTGGCATGTTTTATAGCATGTGGGGTATCATTTGAAAGGTTTTTTTTAGCAGAAATAAAACCTGAAATTTTCAAATTTCTGAACACAAAATAGTTAAATTAGATCAGTCTATTATTTTGTAATTGGTCCAGCAGTTTTTGAGAAAACGTCGACGTCCTAATAGTTTTCTTAGAAAGTCTAAATATGTTCTTAGAGTCTGAAAATGTTCTTTGAAAGTCACAAAATGTTCTTATAAAATCTAAAAATGTTCTTAGATAGTCTCAAAATGTTCTTATAAAATCTAAAAATGTTCTTAGAGCCTCAAAATGTTTTTAGAAAACCTGAAAATGTTCTTAAAGTTTCGAAATGTTCTTAAAAAGTCTCAAAATGTTCCTAGAAAGTCTCAAAATGTTCCTAGAAAGTCTCAAAATGTTCCTAGAAAATCTGAAAATGTTTCTAGAAAATCTGAAAATGTTCTTAGAGTCTCGAAATGTTCTTAGAGTCCCGAAATGTTCTTAGATAGTGTCAAAATGTTCCTAGAAAGTTTCCAAATGTTCCTTAGAAGTCTCAAAATGTTCTTGTAAAATCTAAAAATGTTCTTGGAGTCTTGAAATGTTCTTAGAAAGTCTCAAAATGTTCCTAGAAACTCTCAAAATGTTCTTATAAAATCTAAAAATATTCTTATAAAATCTAGAAATGTTCTTAGAGTCTCGAAATGTTCTTAGAGAGTCTCAAAATGTTCTTAGAAAGTCTCAAAATGTTCTTATAAAATCTAAAAATGTTCTTAGAGTCTCAAAATGTAACTAGAAAATCTGAAAATGTTTCTAGAAAACCTAAAAATGTTCTTAGAGTCTCAAAATGTTCTTAGAAAGTCTCAAATGTCTTTAGAAAGTCTCAAAATGTTCTTAGAAAGTCCCAAAATGTTCATAGAAAAGTCTCAAAATATTAAATGATCTTAGAAAGTCTAAAAACGTTCTTAAAAAGTCGCAAAATGTTTTCGGCAAGACAAAAATGTTTTGGATAGTCTCAAAATGTTCTTATAAAATCTGAAAATGTTCTTAGAAAGTCTCAAAATGTTCTTATAAAATCTGAAAATGTTCTTAGAGTCTCAAAATGTTCTTAGAAAGTCTCAAAATGTTCTTAGAGTCTCAAAATGTTCTTAAAGTCTCAAAATGTTCTTAAAGTCTCAAAATGTTCTTAGAGTTTTTGAAATGTTCTTAGAAAGTCTCAAAATGTTCTCAGATAGTCTCAAAATGTTTCTAGAAATTCTCAAAATGTTCTTATAATATCTAAAAATGTTCTTAGAAAATCAGAAAATGTTTTTAGAAAATCTGAAGATATTCTTAGAGTCTCAAAATGTTCTTAGAAAATCTAAAATGTTCTTAGAGTCTCAAAATGTTCTTATAAAATCTGAGAATGTTCTTATAAAATCTAAAAACGTTCTTATAAAATCTAAAAATGTTTTTAGAGTTTCAAACTATTCTTAGAAAGTACCAAAATTTTCTTATACAATCTAAAAATATGCTTATAAAATCTAAAAATGTTCTTAGAGTCTCAAAATGTTTTTAAAAAATCTAAAAATATTCTTAGAGTCTCGAAATGTTCTTAGAAAATCTAAAAATGTTCTTAGAAAATCTGAAAATGTTCTTATGAAAATCTAAAAATGTTCTTAGAGCCTCAAAATGTTTTTGGAAAATCAGAAAATGTTCTTAGAATGTCTTAAAATGTTTTTAGAGTCCCAAAATGTTCTCAAGATCTCAAAATGTTCTTAAAGTTAAAAATCACATATACATTCTCCAAATCAGTAATTACTTGAAACATCAAGGAGAAAACATAAAATTACCAAATCTCAAGTTTTTGCAAAAACAAACTTCTGCTTTGGCAGTTAAAAAATTAAAAACAAAAATAAAATCATTCATTATCAATTATCACCTTTATATCCTTAGGATGCTCCCCCTCTGCAATCCTGACCATCCACAAAAACTTATTAATATCATCCCCCGAATAACCGATGACTCCTCCAAAAATAACCAGAACATAATCGACATCCAAACTGGTCATGATTTCATAGGCATCTTCCTCCTTGCTGGACATGGCTTTACCCACCAGGGCTATATGACTATTATTCCACGTATTATTATCCACCAGGGTCGTCCGATTGGCCATTCCCGCTATCTGGTAACCGTAATCCCACCAGGACATGACACGAGCATCGTCTGCCGTGTTTTGGGACAACCAGTAGTAGGCTTCGCGGAAATCGTCCAGGATCTGCCTGGTACTAGGTAAAAGACACAGGATAATGTAAGTTTTGGTTTTTTAATTTCAATAAGTATTACAACTGTTAAATTATTAACATCAAGTAATATTGATAAATGATAACATAAATTTAAATAAATAAAAGAGCAAAGGATAGAATTTACATGAAAATAATATCCGTAATATGATTTAATGTAAAATAGAAGCAAATAATAATAAACATAAAATTAATAAATAATATAAATAAAATTTCTGAATAATAAAATAATACTAGAAAAATAATAAAATATAACAAAATAACAATAATAGAAATAGTAAGATAATAATAATTAAAATAATAATAATAATAATAACTAGCTGTAAGTGGAATTCTGTCTTGAGGCAATTATGGCATCGTGCCTTAAGGCAAATTGCTGGAACTTCCCGTACCGTAACAAAATGTTCGAGGAATACTGAATGTTTTCAAATAGATAGAAATTAAATAAATATTGTGACATTGTCTAACATTTATAAGAATTATATAAACTGAATTGCAAAGTTGAAATTATTTGTTTAAAGTATATTAGAACTATAGTCAGAATTAAAAATAAAATCTGAAATATTTTCGATATACAAAAAATTAAAAAAAAAAAAAGTTGGAACAAAATTTTTTTTCCCAAAATCAATTAATTTGTTAAGACAAGCAGAAAGTTCTTTGAATCATTTAAATCGGACGCATAGTTCTCTCAAAAACTGCCATTTTTTACATATTTAGCTCCGTATCTTCGAAATGGCTGGGCCTGCTTTTGCCAAAAACTAATAAACACTTCTCCCAATAATTATTATTGAATATATTTATAATATTATTGAATGTTTTTTAGATCATTCAAATCGGATACTCCGTTCTCTCAAAAAGTCGATTTCTATTTTCTGCATTCTTTGCTCCGTATCTCCGAAACGGCTGGACCTGCCTTTGCCAAAAACTAATCAGCTCTTTTTCCAATCAATAGGAATCGAATGATTTTTGAACCAATCAAATCGGTTGATCCGTGCGCCCGGAAACGTGACTGGAAATTTGTATCCGTACATACATACATACACACACACACACACACACATCAATTTTTTCTGAGGTATGCCAAAATGTTCAGAAACCATCAAAAAGTGACTCGTACTTTTAGCAATGTTGACCAAAATAAAAACGCAAAACTTGAGAATCAAATTCAATTTAATGATTTCCTTTTGATGAGAAAATAATTGATTTTTTGGATTAATTTTATATAAAAATTATGTAGTAAACTTTGTAATAAAAGCAAAACATAATACTTCTGCTTTCAAAATTTTTCTTCTGCTATTTCCATTTGAGAATTAATATTATATCGCGTAGTTCGATTAGCATATTATTACTTTTACACAATTATATAATTGTGTAAAAGTAATAATATAATACTGAATATTTTTTACTGCTTAAATACTAATGATATCACTGATAAATTTTGTACTCTAAAGTGTTGTTATTTTAGGCTATGGAAAAGCAAGATTAAATAAATGTATTTCGTTTTGTATATTTTTCTGTATGTATATTCTTGCCGTCATTTACGTCCAAAGATTGTCGTAGTTAGAAATATGACCCCTTACTATTCAATAAATTATACACTTGAATTCAATTTCATTGTTCTGTATCTTTAAAGTAACATTTTTGTATTTTCTGCAAAATACACAATGGTATTTGTTTTGACTTTTATACCTAAAAAAGGTCATAAAATTGCCTGCGAGACAAGAAAGTGACCGTTTCCTTCCCAAATCAAAAATGACAAAAACACTAAATGCCTGTACGAGTTAACAGATTTAATACCAGTTTAAGGAAGTCGGATATGACAAATCCTGTGAAACAACTCCACTCGGATTCACTCCGAGGGAGGAGTTGTATCAGAGTGATAACTCCGGAGTGAGTTACCCATCTCTAATTCCGAGATATTTTACGCTATCTTTTACCGGGATTTCCTGTCCATTTAACTTAATTGTAAGGCATGTATCAGTACGCAGCGTGAAAGTGATATGCGTAGATTTTGAGCCGTTTGTCATAATTCTCCATAAAGAATGCAAATTTTGGTTTGTTTTTTTGTGTTTTATAATGATTTGTCGACTTACCCGTCTCCGCTGTAGGATGCCAGGACGATGGATGGGCTCGAATAGGCGTTTCCTGTGACCCAGGTGCAATGTACGGCAAACATCATCAGTAACATCATCATTATAATTATCACAATACTGCGCATGTTTGCTCCTAAGCCGGAACCGTGTCCTGCGGCTCCTGCTTCGTGGGTTTGTTCGTGTCGTAACTTTCGTAATTTACCGGCCTGGGAAAGAAAAATATATTTTATGTAAAAAATATACATATACATAATTTAAGCATTTTTTGAAGTTATGCTTCTAACTCAATTAAAAAATTGTTGCGTTAAATGTCTGATATATATCAAAAGGGGGATTATAAAAGTAATGTTTAACAAAGTGAAACTTCTATTCCCAAAATGTTCTAAATAGTCTCAAAATGTGAATATTCCTGAAAATGTTCTACATATTCTAAAATTAGAGTATTTTCAGTCCTGAAATGTCCCAGGTATTTTCAAAGTGTTTTATACATTCCGAAAGTATTCTTAGATGGTATCAAAATGTTGTTAGAAAGTATCTAAATATTCTCAGAAACTTCTAATGTGACTTCCAATAAGATTGAATTCAACATCTAATGGGAAAAACAATTTATCTATTAAATATGCATATGAAATACATATACGATATGAAAGTTATCATGCAATAATTGCCTGAATATGTTCTGAACAGTCTAAAAATATTTAGGTAGTCTGAAAATGTTCTAGGCATTCCCTAAATGTTCTAAATAGTCCTGAGTATGTTCTAAATACTCCTGAAAATGTTCTGAATATTCAAGATATAGATATTCAATATCAAAATATTCTACATATTCTAAAAATATTCTAAATAGTCCTGATATGTGTTAGATATTCCCAAAGTGTTCTTAGAAAATATCAAAATGTTCTTAAAGTCTAAAAATGTTCTTAAAGTCTCAAAATGTTCTTAGAGTCTCAACTTATTCTTAGAAAGTCACAAAGTGTTCTTAGAGTCTCAAAATGATCTTAGAAAGTCTCAACTTATTCTTAGAAAGTCTCAAAATGTTATTAGAGTCTCAAAATGTTCTTAAAGTATCAAAATGTTTTTAGAGTATCAAAATGTTCTTAGAGTCTCAAAACATTCTCAGAAAACCTAAAAATATTCTTAGAGTCACAACATATTCTTAGAAAGTCTCAAAGTGTTCTTAGAAAGCCTCAAAATGTTCTTAGAAAATCTGAAAATGTTCCTAGAGTCTCAAAACAATCTCAGAAAATCTGAAAATGTACTCAGAAAGCCTCAAAATGTTCTTAGAAAGCCTCAAAATGTTCATAGAACATCTGAAAATATTCTTAGAGTCTCAAAACGTTCTCAAAAAGTCTCAAAATGTTCCAAGAAAGTCTTAAAATGTTCTAAGAAAATCTCAACATGTTCTTAGAGTTCAAAATGCTCTTAGAAAATCTGAAAATGTTCTTAGAGTCTCAAAATGTTCTCAAAAAGTCTAAAAATGTTCCAAGAAAGTCTTAAAATGTTCCCAGAAAATCTCAAAATGTTCTAAGAAAATCTCAAAATGTTCCAACAAAGTCTCAAAATGTTCTTAGAAAGTCTCATTATGTTCTAAATAGTCTAAAAAAATTCTCAGCAGTCTCAAAATGTTCCAAGTAAGTCTCAAAATGTTCTAAGAAAGTCTCAAAATGTCCTTAGAAAGCCTCAAAATAATTCTCGGCAGTATGAAAATGTTTTTAACGCTTTCTTACAAAGTCTCAAAATCTTAAAATGTTCTTAAAAAATCTCAATAAATTCTTCGAAATTATTAAAACGTTCTTAGAAAATCTCAAAATGTTCTCAGAAAGTCTCAAATCTTCCAAGAAAGTATCAAAATGTTCTTTGGAAGCCTCAAAAAGCGCTTAGGAAGACTGAAAATGTTCTAAAGAGTCTACAAAAAATTGTGGACGGTGTAAAAATGTTCTGGACGGTTTAAAAATGCTCTAGGCAGTCTGAAAAAGTTCTGGATAGTCTAAAAACGTTCTGCACCGTCTAAAAATGGTTTGGACAATATGAAAAACGTTCTGGGCGATCTGAAATGGTTCTGGACAGACTAAAAAACGTTCTCAACAACCTAAAAATGGTCTGAACAACCAAAAAATATTCTAGATAAATTAGAAATGTATTCTGGACCGTCTGACAAAGTTCCGGACATTCTAAAAATAGTCTGAATGATTATAAAAACTTTTAGATAGTCTAAAAAAAGTTCTGGACAGTCTCCAAATATTCTAGATAGTCAAAATATATTCTGAATAGTCCAAAAAATGATCTGTGCAGTCTAAAAATGTTCTAGGCAGTCATAAAATGTTCTGGACAGTCCAAAAATGTTCTGGATAGTACAAAAACATTATGGAAAATTAAAAAATGTTTTGGATAATTCTAAAATGTTTTGGATAGTCTAAAAATGTTCTGGGTAATCCTAAAATGTTCTGGGTAGTCCAAAAATGTTCAGGATAGTCCAAAAATGTTCTCATGCCTGAAAAGGTTCTGGATGGTCTGTAAAAGTTCTGGACAGTTTGAAAAGGTTCTGGATGGTCTGTAAAAGTTCTGGACGGTCTGAAAAAGTTCTGAACATTTTAAAAATGGTCTGGACAATATGAAAAACCTTTAGACAGTCTAAAAAACTTCTGTACAGTCTCAAAATATTCTATATAGTCTAAATATATTTTAAATAGTCTCAAAATGTTCTCGGTTGTCCAAAAATGTTCTGGATAACCTAACAATATTGCAAAACGTCTAAAAAGCGCAAGTGTTTTGAATGTAGAAAAAGTTATAAATTATGTTGGTTGAAAAGAAATCAATCATTTCCCAACTTAATTTAGTTCTAAAAATCGAAAATCAATCACGAATTGTTAATAAAATAAACAATCTTTAAAGAAATAAAATACGAGTTGACTAAAACTATCTCACCTTATCATATTTAGTAGAACTATTTCCATCGTCGCCTTCGCTATCATTAACATCGGTAGAAGACCCAGTCGATTCATCTTCCCTTAAGTACAAGTCCAGCAGACATGAGAATGCTATTCCCGACAGCACGCAGACAACAGGTGTCAGAGTTAACATCAAACGAACCATGACACCGGCAAAATACACAGCACTCAAAGCATAGAGAACAACTGAAAAAATAAAATGATTAGAAATAATTTAATAAAATGCATTTTGTATTTTACTCATAGACCTTACACTACATGAACTGCTAGAACAAAATAAGTGATCAAACATAGAAGTGACTGTGCGACATCACATGTCTGAGCGAACGTTGCCGACGACAATCGCGGACTCTCCCGATTGATTAAATGACATATGTCGTATGTTTTATTTCAATAATAATAGGTTGTCAAATATCTCCCTTCCGCCTTTTTGTTTTATAAACCAAGAGCAAAAAAGCGGAAGGGAGATATTTGACAACCTAATATAATGACAATTGCATGGACTGTTAATTTTGTAAGAAATGATATTAGTAATATTTTCCCTGTGAAATAAATGTACATAAACGCGAATCCGCCTGTTAAAATCGGTTTATATATTATATGAGTCTATGTTAAGCCCGGTGCACACAAAGCCAGTATTTCTTGCAACAAGATTTCTGTCAAGGTGAGCAAAAGAATTTTGCGCCAGATTTTCACTTATTTTATGATTAATAATAATTTTGTGCATTTTTAGACCCTCTCGAGGATACCTTTTGATGTTATGTTGTCAAATATCTCCCTTCCGCTTTTTTGCTCTTGGTTTATAATACAAAAAGGCGGAAGGGAGATATTTGACATCCTTTTATAATTTAGAATTAAACCACCCCCCTCTCTCCAAACATCATGTGCATTTTTAGTTACGTAAAATTTTCCTCCAAACTACTTCGATATCTTAAGCTCATATTTGCTTAATAGAAAATTTAGAATCAAAATTAAAGATGTGACTTCGAGCATTAGAAATATAGAATTCGGTGTACCACAGGGCAGTGTGCTAAGCCCAGAACTATATCTCCTTTTTACAAGCGATATGCCCACAGATAATCTTCTAACAATATGCATTTACGCCGATGACATAGATATAATTTCATGCAATTCTGATATTACAACAGCAACTTGCCAGTTACAAAATTATTTATCTAGTCTCGAAAAATGGTTTTTAGAATAGAATATCAAAATCAATATCGAAAAATCTCGGCATATAATTAACGAGTTTTTCGAATTTACGATAGAAAGATTTATTTTTTTATTTTTGAAAATTCAGGTAAAAAATAAATTCAAGTGATATTTTACTCGATACCTCCCTCACGTGATTTTTTGTCAAACTATATTTGGGTGGTCCTTAAAATGGTCATTTTCGAATTTCCTCGCTCCCAGGGGCTCAAATGGTTCCAAATTGATAAAAAACAATTCTCTGAAAGTTTTAGCTCTTAATATTAACGTTTAGATAGAGCGCAATTCAATCAAACTTCGTATGGAAAGAACATGGAAAAAATTTTGAAAATTAAAAAAAAAAGGTATAACTTAGCGACAAATGAATGATTTCTATTCATTTTTGAAAAATTTTCTATGGTATATCCCCTGGGAGCAAGAAAATTCGAAAATGACCACCCTAATATATATATATATTATATATATATATTATATATTATATATTTTTCAAGTTAATGTTTATAATACATAGTGTAGTGCATTACCATATCCTAATACCATGGATTATTAAAATTTTCCAATTTAACACTAAGATTAACTAATTGTAAGTACTATTTACTTTTTTATTTTTTCTTTTCACTCCAATTCAATTGTTTTAGTTTTTAATTTTATTTTTAGTTTCCACTGAATGAAGGCTAGGATTATAGCCGAAACGTATGGATTTAAAATAAATTTTTGAAAGAAATTCATGTTTTTTATTGATGTTATGCCCGATTATTAGACTTTGTTAATATATATATATATATATATATATATATCTAAAGCCCGGTGCACACGACGCCAGTATTTCTTGTAACAGGATTTTTGTCAAGTTGTCTGGCAAGGTGAGCAAGAATTTTGCGCCAGATATTTACTTATTTTATGATTAAAATAATTTTGTGCCGTTTTGGATCGTAAATTATGATTTATCTAGGTAACAAATTGTCCGGCATGCACTAATCAGGAAACCTGGCATCGTATGGACCGGACTTTAGGCACGTAACATAGGACATGTTATATTTGATAAATCGAGAGAAAACCGCGATTGTCGTCGGCAACGTTCGCTCAGACATGTGACGTCTGACTATATACAACGGAAAACATATGAGGACTAGGGTGGTCCTTAAAATGGTCATTTTCGAATTTCCTTGCTCCCAGGGGCTCAAATGGTTCCAAATAGATAAAAAACAATTCTCTGAAAGTTTTAGCTCTTAATATTAACGTTTAGATAGAGCGCAATTCAATCAAAGTTTTGTAAGGAAATACCATAGAATTTTTTTCAAAAATGAATAAAACTCATTCATTTGTCGCTAAGTTATACCTAAAACATTTTTTTTAAATTTTCAAAATGTTTTCCGTTACTCTTTCCATGCAAACTTTGATTGAATTGCGCTCTATCTAAACGTTAATATTAAGAGCTAAAATTTTCAGAGAATTGTTTTTTATATATGTAGAACCAGTTGAGCCCCTGGGAGCAAGGAAATTCGAAAATGACTATTTTAAGGACCACCCTAATGAGGACTATCAGTCCATGTAGTGTAATGTCTACGATTTTACTACTTACCAAATACACGTTCGTCATTAATATTCTTCACGCAGTACCACAGTCCAACAGGGAACGTATACACCAGGATGTGCAGATCGAAACAGAACGAAAACCAGGTCGTGGGCTGATGTTCCGAAACACTTGCGATAATCGGAATATGAATCTTAGCATATCCTGTATCCCACAAAGAATAAAATCTTCCACTCCAAGGCGCAACTACACCCAACAAAGTGAGCGCCACGACCCCCAAAAACACAACAACGGCCGCTGTGAAGCCTCCGACTAAAAACAGTTTTTGGAACTCGGCCTTGGAGAGCATCGTTTGCGTGTATTTTAAAGCAGCAACTGCAATCAGTAGCAGGAAGACTCCTGAAGCAGCCATGTGTTCACTGGTCCTGATCGGTTGGAAACCGACGAACGGAATTTGCATCGAAAATAAAAGTCCTAGTATATAAAACGTTGTGTAACTCGTAAACAATCTCGGAGAGTATCGTCCCATCAAGAGCAACGTAAACACGTGCAGAGGCACCAGATTGATTATAAATACATAACCGCCCCATGCGCTGACCATGTAGAAGTACACGAGGGCTGCTGCAGTTGCCCAGAACACGGAGCCGGTTTTTACCGATTTTATCCATAAAAAGTAGGTGAATTGTAGAGCGAATATGGCGATTCCTTCGTTGTCGTAAGAACCGGCAACCGATCGACTTATGTAGCCTGGTACGATTGCTATGAAACAGGCTGCGAATAGACCAGCACCGGCTGACCAGAGCTCTTTTGTTAGGAAGTATGTTGATATTGCTGTCAGACCACTGAGGAGGAAAGGAAAAAGGGTGAAAAACTATTGAGACATGAAAAGAAAACTAGTTATGCATGGTATCGTGCCTTAAGGCAAATTGCTGGAACTTCCCGTACCGTGATTTAAAATGTTTAACTTTAATTTTTTTGTAACTTTTTAACTTTCCGTAGGGTAAGTTATAGAAATGGGCCAACAATTTTTACATATCTTCACATTTCAGAGGTTTCTAAACATTTTGGCATACTTTAGAAAAATGGATGTGTGTGTGTATGTATGTATTAGGTTGTCAAATATCTCCCTTCCGCTTTTTTGCTCTTGGTTTATAATACAAAAAGGCGGAAGGGAGATATTTGACAACCTATTATGTTTAGATACAATTTTTCGTCGACGTTTTCGGAAGTACCGCTCAACCGATTAAATGATTCATTTCCCATTCGATTCCTATTGATAGGGAGATGTGCTTATAAGTTTTTGGCAAAGGCAGGTCCAGCCGTTACGGAGACGCGGAGCAAAGAGTGCAGAAAATAGAAATCGAGTTTTTGAGACAACGGAGTATCCGATAATCTAATAAAGTTCTGGGCAGTCTAAAAAAAATTCTGGGCAGTCTAAAAAAGTTGTGGGCGGCCTAAAAAATATTCTGGGCGGCCTAAAAAAAATTCTGGGAAGTCTAAAAAATTCTGGGAAGTCTAAAAAATTCTGGGCAGTCTAAAAAAAATTCTGGGCAGTCTAAATATAAATTCTGGGCAGTCTAAATAAAAGTTCTGGGCAGTCTAAATAAAAGTTCTGGGCAGTCTAAATAAAAGTTCTGGGCAGTCTAAATAAAAGTTCTGGGCAGTCTAAATAAAAGTTCTGGGCAGTCTAAATAAAAGTTCTGGGCAGTCTAAATAAAAGTTCTGGGCAGTCTAAATAAAAGTTCTGGGCAGTCTAAGAAAATTCTGGGCAGTCTAAGAAAATTCTGGGCAGTCTAAGAAAATTCTGGGCAGTCTAAGAAAATTCTGGGCAGTCTAAGAAAATTCTGGGCAGTCTAAGAAAATTCTGGGCAGTCTAAGAAAATTCTGGGCAGTCTAAGAAAATTCTGGGCAGTCTAAGAAAATTCTGGGCAGTCTAAGAAAATTCTGGGCAGTCTAAGAAAATTCTGGGCAGTCTAAGAAAATTCTGGGCAGTCTAAGAAAATTCTGGGCAGTCTAAGAAAATTCTGGGCAGTCTAAGAAAATTCTGGGCAGTCTAAGAAAATTCTGGGCAGTCTAAGAAAATTCTGGGCAGTCTAAGAAAATTCTGGGCAGTCTAAGAAAATTCTGGGCAGTCTAAGAAAATTCTGGCAGTCTAAGAAAATTCTGGGCAGTCTAAGAAAATTCTGGGCAGTCTAAGAAAATTCTGGGCAGTCTAAGAAAATTCTGGCAGTCTAAGAAAATTCTGGGCAGTCTAAGAAAATTCTGGGCAGTCTAGAAAATTCTGGGCAGTCTAAGAAAATTCTGGGCAGTCTAAGAAAATTCTGGGCAGTCTAAGAAAATTCTGGGCAGTCTAAGAAAATTCTGGGCAGTCTAAGAAAATTCTGGGCAGTCTAAGAAAATTCTGGGCAGTCTAAGAAAATTCTGGGCAGTCTAAAAAAATTCTGGGCAGTCTAAAAAAATTCTGGGCAGTCTAAAAAAATTCTGGGCAGTCTAAAAAAATTATGGGCAGTCTAAAAAATTATGGGCAGTCTAAATAAAAGTTCTGGGCAGTCTAAATAAAAATTCTGGGCAGTCTAAAAAATATTCTGGGCAGTCTAAAAAATATTCTGGGCAGTCTAAAAAATATTCTGGGCAGTCTAAATAAAAATTCTGGGGGCAGTCTAAATAAAAATTCTGGGGGCAGTCTAAAAAAAATTCTCTGGGCAGTCTGAAAAATATTCTGGGCAGTCTGAAAAATATTCTGGGCAGTCTGAAAAATATTCTGGGCAGTCCGAAAAATATTCTGGGCAGTCTGAAAAATATTCTGGGCAGTCTGAAAAATATTCTGGGCAGTCTGAAAATATTCTGGGCAGTCTGAAAAATATTCTGGGCAGTCTAAAAAAATTCTGGGCAGTCTAAATAAAAGTTCTGGTCAGTCTAAATAAAAGTTCTGGGCAGTCTAAATAAAAGTTCTGGGCAGTCTAAATAAAAGTTCTGGGCAGTCTAAATAAAAGTTCTGGGCAGTCTAAAAAAAATTCTGGGCAGTCTGAAAAAAATTCTGACGATATGAAAACTTTTAGGCAGTCTAAAAAAGTTGTTGACAGTCTCAAAATATTCTGGATAGTCTCAAAATATTCCGAGTCTAAAAAAATTCTGTGCAGCGATTTGAACGATTCAAAAAACATTTAATTCGTAATGATTGGGAGAAGTTGTGATTAGATTTTTGCATAGGCAGGGACCAGCAGTTTCGAAAATACCGAGCTAAATGGTTGTTTTTGAAAGAAATGAGCATCTAATTTAAATGATTCAAAAAACTTTTTGCTTGTGTTGACGAAACAATTGTTTTTGGAAAAAGAAAATAAAAATTAATTCAGTAGGGGAAGTTCCAGAAATTTGCCTCAAGGCACAATGCCATATACCACTAGTTTTATAAAATAATTGCAAAAATGCAGTTTCAAGCAATATTTCTTAAAAATTCAGGAGACTAAAGATTAAAATCCAGGACAAATATTACTTTTAGGAAATTATATTATGTTTAGGAAATAATATTATGTAATATGTATGTTTATATTTAAAATATTAATGGATTTAGATACAACATAATGAAAAAAATAGTAGACAAAATTTTCTATGTGACGATCTATATATTTTGAATATGTATTTTATAAGGATTCAAATGTCCCGCCAATATTGTCAGTGGTGTTTTAGGTTAAAATATTGGATTTTTATTTAAATAATAATTTAAATCAATCAGTGGTTTTAGGAATTTGCATTTATCATTTTTACCAAATAGTAAGTTATTATCAGTGAATGTCGGCATGTATTATATAATATTTAGATTTACTACAAATTTCTATGATGTTCTCTTTATATTTAACAATTGGTGTCAATATTATACGAGATAGAATTAAAAATTATTTGAACCACTTAAGACTGATAT
>NW_020539725.1:62783845-62849251 GCF_003426905.1 Ctenocephalides felis | reverse complement strand
TTCTAATCAATAAACTTACGTCCAGTATACGGCACAAATGTTTAACTTGTTTTATTATTTTCAAGGACCAGGGTAAAATATTCTTCTGATTCAGGCAATTTTCATTGAATCCAGATTTGTACTACGATGTAACTTTAAAATGTTTATTTATCTATCTATGTCAATTATCATACAACGAAAGATCCCTATTCACATATACGACGACTAATCACAATCGACCCGTATAGAAATGATATCATCGAGAGCGAATGACGAATCATTGGCACTCCTTATGTGGTGGTGCCATCTATGAAATGCTGAAGGATTTAAAATTATATATCTATAATGATGAAGGTTTTCTTACATGTCGTGGCTATCTTATAAAAAGCCCTGTAGGGCGAGACTGTGGCATCACCAGGAACGTAGTCACCCAAGCCGATGGTTGTCAATGAGATAAAACAATAATAAATAGAGTCCAGATAATCCCATTCTGGTTCCAGGTAATTGAATATTGTTGCAGGAATGAAGAAAAAGAACACCAGGACGAAAGATACTGAAAAGAAAATTAAAATTTAGAACTAGTGGTGTATGGCATCGTGCCTTAAGGCAAATTGCTGAAACTTCCCACGTACCGTAATAAAATATTCGAGAAATTTTAAACGTGGTATTACAAATACTGTAACTTTCATTATTTTTGCTATCTTGTTTGTTATATCTGAGCGAATCAAATGTAAATCATAAATCAATTTATCTCTAGAATTAAATTTCAAAAAAATAGTTGCCTAATTTACACAAAATAGAAAAAGTGCTCCCGTATAGTAACATTCTAAACGCATTTGGAAATAATTCTGTGCGACATTTTCATTTATACTGTGCTTAGCTTGGCGGCATTTTCACATTTTTCTATAAATAGTTTTCACAAAATTGGAAAAGTGCTCCAGTACATAAACAGTCTAAAAGCACTTGGGTAAACATTTGTACCAGAGTGGCGCTTAGACTGTGCTTAGCCTAGGCAATTTTTTGAATTTTTGTATTTAGTATTTTTTATCATCAACTCTATTTTACCAGACATGAAAATAAAAAGGACTCTGCTGACAAGCAAACTATATTTTGCATTATATGAACTGACGAGCAAACTGAAATACTCGTCTGCTAGTCAGTAAAGTCCCTTTTTATATATTTTAACTTTTGCTCGTCAGTAGGGTCCTTTTATTGATTCTAGATTAGTTTGCTCGTTAGTAGAGTCTCTTTTTTAATTCTAGATTAATCTGCTCGTCAGTAGAGTCCCTTTTTTAATTCTAGTTCAAGTTTGCTCGTCATTAGAGTCCCTTTTTAATGTTATTTTTAGATTGCTCGTCAGTAGAGTCCCTTTTTTAATTCTAGATTAGTTTGCTCGTCAGTAGAATCCATTTTTTAAATTCTACATTAGTTTGCTCGTCAGTAGAGTCCCTTTTTTAATTCTAGATTAGTTTGCTCGTCAGTAGAATCCATTTTTTAAATTCTACATTAGTTTGCTCGTCAGTAGAGTCCCTTTTTTAATTCTAGATTAGTTTGCTCGTCAGTAGAGTCTCTTTTATAATCCTAGATTAAGTTTGCTCGTCAGTAGAGTCCCTTTTTTAATTGTACATTAGTTTGCTCGTCAGTAGAGTTCTTTTTTTAATTCTAGATTAAGTTTGCTTGTCAGTAAAGTCCCTTTTTTAATACAAGATTAGTTTGCTCGTCAGTAGAGTCCCTTTTTTAATCTAGATTAGTTTGCTCGTAAGTAGAGTCCCTTTTTTTAATTCTAGATTAGTTTGCTCGTCAGTAGAGTCCCTTTTTTAATTCTAGATTAGTTTGCTCGTCAGTAGAGTCCCTTTTTTAATTCTAGACTAGTTTGCTCGTCTGTAGAGTCCATTTTTTTAAATTCTAGATTAGTTTGCTCGTCAGTAGAGTCCATTTTTTAATACTAAAAATGCGGACATACAAAACACACACACACATCCATTTAGTTTTTGAGGTATGCCGCTTAAAAATGTTCAGAAACCTTGAAAACGTCGAGAAATGCAAAATTTTTCGTTTTCGATTTTCGGTCCATTACTAGAACTACCCTACGGGAAGTTAATTAAGGGGCGTCCATTAATCCCCTTGGTGATACGTGGTGATATTCCAAATTTTTTCATCATTTAAAGATACAACTCTTGCTTGAACAATTGTATTGGTAAAATATTTTTAATGACACGGATCTGGTGTCGAAACGTACACGAACAAATATAATTTATAACTTTGCACTCGATCGATTTATTCGGAAGGTTGTTGATCTTACGAAACTGGTCTTTAAACCGAACCCAAACTAAATATTGTAGATAATTCGTTGTCTCCCGCGATGCTTTTGTTTGCCCAACGATCCGAAAATTATCTGGAATTACTCTGAATAGTAAATAAATATTGTATTGTTTAATTTGGACAATGGTGTTTGTGTTGTAATAATCACGGTGTGAAATGTAAAGGAGCACAAAAAATTAGATCGTTGATCGAAAATTATCTTATATATAAAAATGGAGCTCTCGATAAAATGATCCGCTAAAACTCGAAAACGGCTAAACCGATTTGGCCAGTCTTAGTCTTGAAAAATTCGTGCTAATCAGTAGGTTGTCGGAAAGGTGAGATATTATTTCAAATCCGCGTAGAAACTTTACATTTTTAATTTGAACATTTTTGTAGAAGCGTAATTTAAATAAAACAATGGACGGTGGCTAATACGTCAAATGTCAAACATTTTTAACAGATGATGTTTAAAAGGATGTTTTAGGTGAATATTATTTAATTGTAGTAAGTAGTTTTGTTTGTAGTTTTATTTATACACAAAAACGCAATTAAACGGGCCTTAAGTGTTACTAGAAATTCAAAATATCAACTTTTTTGAAGTGTTAATATGAAAATGCACTTCTTGGCATGTTTTTCTCAAACACGGTGCTCTGAAAGATCTCATTTGTATAATTATATACTCATTGGTATTTATAAAACATTTTCCAGGTTATATTATTTTTTATTTATGTTATTTAAATTCAGAACCTAAATTTGGTATCGACCAAAGGGACATTTTGTCGAATAACAATTTTCCAGTTATAATTTCCCAGAATTTATCGAAGAATAGATAAAAATATATGAAAGTTCGGGGTTAAAAAAGTCCAACACCAATGTGTCAAAAACCACTAAAGTTAAGCATTGTTTAACAACAATATTTGAAAGTAGAGGGAAAAAGATGTATAACCAGCTATAACCTTGATTCTTATAATTCTGCCACCGGGAGATATACGGTAATTTTTGGAAAACCATAATAAAAGTATTTTCTTCCATTGGTAGTTTTTCAGCATTAGTTAATAATGTAATTATTTTGTAAAATACCTTTAAAATTAAAATAAGACATTAAACCTGTTTGCCACCTGGCCATTCCAAGTTACCCCGCCTATAGGATAAAAAGGGTCTAGATAACAAATTTTTGAAAGACAGCAAAAAGGCACATTTCTATAATGATGAAGTAGCTAACAGTTTTACTGAACGTAGTCAGATGATTGTTCGTTTGAAATGTGTTATTTGTTGGGATATAATTGTTATGCTTTTCACAATATAGTTTATATTTGTTCAAAGTCAAATTGGACCTTTGTACCTCGCCCTGCTCTACATATATACTTTTTATTAAATTTACTTTAATTCATCGAATGTTACTTGAAACTTTTCAAAAAGCAGGTCAAAGAAGAAATACTTGATTCATTTTCTATCTCTCCTCGCAGAAATTTGAAAATTTTGTTAAAGCTCAGTAGTATTATTTACAATTATACACAAAATTCAGAATCCAAAAAGAATCTGAAAAACTTGATACGTAATCAATAAGTCGAAAGACCACAAAAGACTTGGATGGATTATACCATGTTTTCTATAGAAAGTGTATAAAACTTCCAGTTTACATATAGAAATAATATTATTTATAATATTTATTTTTATAAAAAAAGCTTTAACACAAATACGTAAAAAATTAGGTTTTTAATTTTTTCTTTTGACAACGTCATATCAAAACTTTAACTTTAATGATAATTATATATTCACTATTAATAGTTATTAACTTTATATACCGTTACATGTATGCTACATATGTATTTATACGTTCTATATCATAATTTTCAATTTATCTTATAACAGGAATTTTTAAAAACAAATATTTATCACTTCATTGCCTTTTTTCTCCACTTTGTGTTTTTTGAAGTTAGCCACTGTGTCCACTAAATGGCTCATATGGTAATTACCGACTTTTAAAATCATAATCAAAAATATGTTATTGAAATCAGGAATAAAATTTATAATATAGTATATAAAAACACTAATTATAAGAGTTTGTTAATAAATCAGATTAAAATGAAATACTAAAGTTTATTAATTATTTTGTGTAGGAGAGCTAGGTGCCGTATGTAACGGGGGTAACTACCTCATTTGTATATAGCATTCAAACAACACATCCTTATACACTTAAAGTATTAATATTTTTGATACTCTAGAAATTGTTTAGAAAATACCGAATCTTACTTAGCAAAACAACGTTTGCCGGGTCAGCTAGTATATATATAATTGTTTTACCCTACCGTATAACATCAAATGCAACAGTCTGACCCCGAACGGCCTGCACCGTCCGGCCAGCCTGGTCATCAGGAGCCTCAGGAAGCCCCTGGCAGGGGTCAGCATTCGCTCGACAAGGGCGGAAAACAAAACCAGGGTTAGAGGGATTCCTGCACAGCCGTAGAGCATGCAGAAGATTTTGCCCGATTGGCTCACCGGACTGACCTGACCATAACCTGGAGAAAAGGATAAAATTAGTAGCTAAACTAATAAGGAAAAACATGAGCTTATCATTGTTTTTATGAAATATCAATTTACTGACAATTTGTATGTAAATGTTGATTTGCAAGTAGAAGTGTAGTATATATATATATAATATATATATATATATATATATATATACTAGATGACCCGACAGACGTTGTCCTGTACCCACATCTACATTTTTTGTGTGATTTATTAAGATATTAATTTATATAATTTTGGTCATTTCATTTATTTTGTTAAAATCTATATTTTTGAAGATATTAGCAAACAACGCTTTTAATTTTTTTTTAACATTTAGTTAAAAAATAATAATCTGTCAAATTGAATTTTAATATAGGGTATGTAATTACATTGAACTGACATTTCACAACCGTGAGACGCATGCGCAGAACTGCGTCACTTGTCAGACGCATGTCGACTTTATTTTATTATATTATTTTAATTTTCGGCACATCTCAGCTGCTTTTCGGCAATAATAATGTAGACATTACATTCTCCTTATTTATAATCATGAATTTATTATATTTTTAATATTGCCTTAGCCTATAAGTGAATAGAAATGTTTGGCAAATGACAGTCTTCATTTGTTTTTAATGTCAAACTAAGCTTCCAATAATAAGCGGTTTTTTGTAATTTTATGCATTTATTTCTACAATCTAACTATATTTCTATGAGTCTAAAAATTCTAGAAAATTTCCCGAACAAACTTCCGGAAGATTTATGAAAATCCGAATTATAGTTTAGGAGGATTAATCATTCATACATAGTTACAGAAGAATTTTATATATTAGATTTATATATATATACTAGCTGACCCGACAGACGTTGTTCTGTACCCACGTCTACAATTTTTCAATATTTTATACTAATATTTACTGCTTAGTTAAAAAATAATAATTAGTGTTTTTTTAATTACTATTTACACCAATATATGAGTGATGTTGAATGTAGAACTGTTTCAAATAAAATGATTGTTCTCAATTCCCACAGTTAACACTTTAATTATTCATTTAACAAATATTACAAAATGTTCAATAAAATTGTATATTAAAAATTATACACTGCGATTTATAGAACAAACTTATTTCCAGTAGCTCAATTTATTTTATTGCATTTAAAGGTTATATAGTATTTTTAGTCATACCTGTAGATGTGGATGTATAAATGAATGATTTTTTGTTTATTCACAACTAAAACATTGATTTTCCAGATTTATCACACTAAAAATACAATATACACGTATTGAAAATTGAAATCTTTTAAAAAGTACAATAAATTCAGAAAGAATTAATATATAGCATTCGCGGCAAAGGTGCAATATCATCTTTTATTTTTCTACCCAAAATAATTGCTTTAATAATGCTGCCAATAATTTTTATAATTTCGTACTATATTTTAACTGGATTTTAGTAATTTTAATATCTAAATTACATTTTTTTCTCCAATAAATCAATATACATTATTGCTTAAGTTTATATTTGAAGTGAATTAGTTTGTCAAATCCTGTTCACATGTGCTCTATTCAACTTACGATCAACAAAATTATTGCTCTGTGAATTTTTTTACTGTGCTCCAATTTATTTGATATTTTGGAAATAGGCTAATCTTTATCTTAAGTTCAGAAGTGAAATCAATTTGCACTCCGTCACCATCCACCGCATTAATTGGATTATTACCCTTTTAATTCTGAATTTATCAGAACTTGTAATACACTATTTTAAAGGTGATTAAATGATCTACAACTTTCTCTATCATAAATTTTACCGTAACTTCTCTTATTGTGAAACGGCGAAGGGTTAAAGGGCTCGAAAGACCTCTGGTTGGACAGCCGCGCAGTCCTTGTTCAATACCTCTAACAATATTTGTGTAATGGAAAAATAATGAACAATAAGAGATATTATAATGAGAAATTGGATGTTTTTTTAATGTTTTTTTTTCATAAAATCATGAGTTTTTTGAAAATCGTTTGTACTAAAGTTGTGATATTTTCTAGAATCCATCAAAACCAAGTTAATTCTAGATGAAATACGATTATTTTTAAATTTGGTGGAAATGGCACTGAAAAACTATTTGATTTAAATGAAAAAACATTATAAGCGTCTTTTATTTGCATGATAGTATACTCATTTTACACGCAGAAGTACTCATTTTAAAGCTTATTTTGAGCACTATAAAAACCCATTTTCATATCTAGCCTAATAATGTTCCTAAAACACTATAAAATAGCGATTTATTAAGATTTTAATTGATATAATTTTGTTCATTACATGATTGTCGTTAAATTGTATATTTTTGAAGATATTAGCAAAAAATGATGAAAAACGCAAAAAAGAAACAAATTTTCAGTAGCCAGTAACTTGAAAAGTATATGCTTTTTTGAAAAACATTTTTCTCTTATAATTAGTTCTTTTATCGATACCCAACGTTATTTTGAAAAAAAGTAAAATTACACCACTAAAAAGAAATGTCATCCACTCGAGAAGTGGTAAAGGAGTCTAAATTGTTTTCACTTCTGAAGAGTAAGATGAACCTAGTTCCAAAATTCCAAACGAAATGGAAAACAGTAAAAAAAAGTTCAGACCGAAAGCGCTCCATTGAGTAAATATTGTGACTTAGTATAGTAAGGCAAAACGACCGCAAGTTGAATATTTTTGAGCGCAATCACTTATGGCTCATCGAATTCGTACGGCGAATCTGTTCGCAAAGTGCGCAAACAAAATTATTGCAAGCAAAAGCAAACCACGCGCACGTTGAGAACACGATTCGCCGTGCGCGTCAGTCGCATGCGCAGACTGTCTGACGTATGTTATATTATTTGCATCTTATATTATTTTAATTATGGCACATCTCAGCTGCTTTTCGACAATAATAATGTAGACATTACATTTTCTTTATTTTTAATCATGAATTTATTATATTTTAATATTGCCTTAGCCTATAAGTGAATAGAAATGTTTGGCAAATGACAGTCTTCAATTGTTTTTAATGTCAAACTAAGCTTCAAATATTTTCAAGGGCAAACAATGATAAGCGGTTTTTTATATTTTTTTCTATTTATTTCTACAATCTAACTATATTTCTATGAATCAAAACATTCTAGAAAATTTCCCGAACAAACTTCAGGAAGATTCGTGAAAATCCGAATTATAGTATAGGAGGATTAATGAAACTTACATTGTTACAGAAGAATTTTATATATAGATATATATATTAATATATATATATATATATATATATATCTTTTACCTATGGTGGTGATGATGGTGCTGGAGAAAAACAGGGACTTGGCAAATGTCCAATTAGAGTCACCAGTTGCGTTTTTGACGGCGGACACACCATTGTCGCTGGCTGCCAACACTTTTCTTATCAGCGTTTCTAAAGCAGCCTCTGGAATGGAGAATAAAACTATTTCAATAATTCTATATTAACTAAGAAAAAATTAAAGAAAAAACAACCTATTGATTTATAAGTATACTATAAGTAATTAGGGCTCTCATTGAAGAGTCTCCTAAACAAGCCACATTTGTGAACTCAATTTTGAGTTCAAATAGCTTATAGAATAATAAGAATGTGATTGATATTATATTTGCAAATAAAAAAAAATCTATATTTATAATAAATGTTTTGGTCCAAATTATATCCATCCGAAGTCAAGCAACTATCAGGAACAATTTTTATTAACGTATAGTTAATAAAAATATAATAATAGTCATAGTCATAGATTTCTCTCAAAGAGAACCTTAGGTTTACTCATCTTGGATTTTAATGAAATTTTGCACGATGATATTGTCGATAGTTAAACGCAACACCTTAAAATATTATAGGCCTATGAGAAGTGGTTTAAACATAAAAACTAGTGGTATATGGTATCGTGCCTTAAGGCAAATTGCTGAAACTTTCTGTACCTAAATAAACCAAACCTTTAAAATGAATGACATTGCCTCATATTCTAATTATTGTCTAATTAAAAACTAGTGGTGCATGATATCGTGCAATAAAATATCGAAAGAATATTGAATGCTTTCAAATATATTTTTACTATAATTTTCGTTATTCGTATTTTATAGTCAAAATATAAGAGCTTATGAATTGGACGACGATGTTTACATAAAAAGTAAATAAGCAAAGTTCTATCAATCGAATTTAAAATGAAGGACATTGCCTAATATTTAATAAGAATTATATAAACTAAACTGATCTTGATAAATAAAATTATTTATTTGAAGTATAAATGATCTTTAGAACTTTAGCTAGAATTAAAATTAAATTTCAAATTATTCTTGATATTCAAAAAAATATATTTTTGGAAACAATATTAATCGATTTTTTCACACATCCACTTTTTTCTAAGGTATGTCAAAATGTTCAGAAACCTCTGAAACGTGAAGAAATGCAAAAAATTTCAATGTCGATTTTTGGAAGATTACAATAACTTACCCTACGGGAAGTTAATTAATTACACAAAAATTGATATATTTGATTCATTACATATATTATTAACTACCCGTAGAGTAAGTTATAGTAATCGCAAAAAAATCGAAAATATTTTTTTTATATATTTTTTACGTTTCAAAGGTTTCTGAACATTTTGGCATAACTTAAAAAAAATGGATCTATGTGCATGTGTCGAAGATTTCAGGAAAACGGTTTAACCGAAAACCTTCGATTCCTATTGATAAGGAGACGTGTTGATTAGTTTTTGGTAAAGGCAGGTCTAGCCGTTCCGGAGATACTGGGCAAAATGTACCAAAAACAGTAACTCGGTTTTAAAGAGATTTTTTTGATTTTAATAATTCAAAAAACATTTTATTTGTATTGACAAGATGAAAAATTGATTAAATTTTTGAGAAAGCAGGTCTAGCGGTTTCGGAGATCTAGTAAAAAAAGTACAAAAAAATGCCATTTGGCGGTCAAAAATGATCATTAGACATATGCACATCAAATTATCAGATTTTTTATAGAGATTTTAATAATACGAATAAATTTTGTTTGCATTTCTATGAGTTCCGTACCAATGTTTATCAGTTAGACGGCGACGCGGCGCTTACGCGCTCCGATATTTCATCTTTATGCAGCTAAAACAGTACGAATGCTTTGAAAAAGAGATCAAAATTTCCAAAATACTTCAAAATAAAAAAATAATTTTTTTTTAGAAGTCTTTTTAAAAAACCTAATTTTTTCAAAGTTTAAAAAAAAAAATAATAGTTTTTAAAAAAATTATTTTCGGTATGGGAGGTTCAACCTTACCCCACTAGTTCATTAGTATTAATAATACGTTTTACTTTTCTATTAATAATGTTGCCCTTATCGCTCTTGCGTATATCGTTAGTTAAAATTATATTTTATTGATCTTATCGTAAAATCTTTAAATATTATTACTTCGTTTGTTGACGAGATCTCTTATCTCTGAAGAGCGTGTCTGAAATTTAAGTTGTTCCTGATAGGTGCATATAATATAAATAATTGTGTAAACAATTTTCTATGACGTCAATGGAGGTACCGATAAGATTAAAATACGTAAAACACCTTTTATCTCGGTTTCGGTTTCAAAACTTACAAGATTGTGATATCAAAAATAAAAAAGGAAACTATTATTAGATTATTGTAAAGACTCTTTTACTAACATAATAAGTTAGTATTATTTTCGTCGTTTTCGTGGTCCAATTTTGAATCTTCCTCAACAATGGTGTCAACGATTCTTCTAAATGCGACAACAATGTAGCATTGTATTTAATTGCATTTATATAGTGGACTTTTGATATGATACGGGCCCCATTTTCTACTCTTATCATAAACATTATATACATATATATTATTATAATTTTTATCACAAAAGTAGTGAGTCGTGTCGATGATGACGCACGACGAACTCAAATGATACATGAAGATATCTAGTTCAAAAAATGAAATAATTATACGAGAAAAAATTCAGGAAATTGAAAGCATGGGGCGCAAAGGAAAAGGGACTCTACTAACGAGCAAATTGATTGCTGAACGACTCGTTAAAATGAGAAAGAATTTGAAAGTTAAAAGACTTTACTGATGATCCAATTGAACCGTGCATTGCAAAATTAATTAGAAACATTCTAATATATATTCCCATAACCATTATTATTTTCCTGTAGCCTAAGTTATAGCAATCGGCCAAAAATCGAAAATGAAAATTTTGGCTTTATACCTTACAAACAAAAATTATGTGTATCGATACAAATTTTCGTCCACGATTTTGCGAGCACGGATCAACGATTTGAATGATTAATTTACCATTCGATTTCAATTGACGAAGAGACGTGCTGATTAGTTTTCGGCAAAGACAGGTCTAGCCGTTTCGGAGATACGGAGCAAAGAGTGCAGAAAATAGAAATTAAGGTTTTGAGAGCGGAGCGTCCCTTGTATGTATTAATGAAATGAAGTATTGATTGAATTTTTGCAAAGGCAGGTCCAGCGGTTGTGGAGATCGAGAACAAAACTTAAAAAAATGTCATCTGCTGATCGAAAATTAGATATTTTAGCCAGTAAGAATCAAACCACATGACTGGGTATAAACATCTTTCAACAAATTTCAAAATTTAAAAAAATCGAATAATATTAATAATCAATATCTTCAAAAAAGCACTTTTTAAATCTTTTCAACCGATTTTGGCATACCTCAGAAAAAAATGGAAGTGTGTATGTATGTATACAAACTTCGTTCACTTTTTCTATGCACTATGCACGGATCAACCGATTTGAATGGTTCAAGAAACATTCGATTCCTATTGATAGGGAGATGCGCTGATTAGAATAGAAATCGTGTTTTTTGCGAGAACGGAGCATCCGATTCAAATATCCAAAAAACATTCAATTAGCAATGATTGGGAGAAATGGTTATTAGTTTTTGGCAAAGGCAGGTCCAACCATTTCGAAGATACAGAGCTACATGTACAAAAAATGGCGGTTTTTGAGAAAACTAACCATCTGATTTTAATGATTCAAAAAACTTTCTGCTTATTAATTCTGACTAAAGTTTTAAAGCTTACTTATATACTTTAAACAAATAATTTCAACTCTGCAATTTAGTTTATATAATTCTTATAAATATTAGACAATGTTTCTGTATTTATAATCTATTTGAAAACATTTAATATTCCTCGATCATTTAGCTACGGTACGGAAAGTATCAGCAATTTGCCTTAAAGCACGATGCACCACTAGTTTTTTTTCTGAATATCGAAAATAATTCCAATTTAATTTTTTTCTAGCTATATTTCTAAAGTTCACTTATATACTTAACATAAATGATTTTAACTTTGCAATTCAGTTTATATAATTCTTATAAATATGAGATAAGGTCCTTTAATTCTAAACCGCTTAATTGAGTTTTGTTTATTCACTTTTCATATGTAAGTTAAAGTATTTAAAATAAGAAAATATTTACTATTCTCTTAGTTTCAGCAATTTGCTTTAAGACACGATGCCATTCAGCACTAGTTTATGTTCTCATAACAAGTACCTGCCTTCGTAAAAGTAGTCTGAAAATGACAATAGATGTCTCTCCATCCAATTTTAAAAAATGGAAATCCAACTAGTTGTAATTTATATAATACAAATACATTTTATTATTGTCGACATATTAAAAATTTCATAAGTTATCATGAATATCGATATTAAATAAAATATATATAATGATAAGATTATTTCAACAGTAAGATTATCCATTTTTATTACCAACTATCACTTCCAACATAAAATTAGAACAAACAAAAATTTAGTTTCAAGTAATTCAGTTTATGACTGTGGAGACATTTTGGAATTTGCAAATATCTACAAATATCAACTATTGCATCCGTTTTAAATTATTTTTTATCTTAGTTACATTTATATCTTAGAATTGTTAGTCGTAGCCATAGCCCTAATATAGGTTCTAGTTGAGCACCGCCGATTCGTACGTCGGGACCATGTATTTAATATTGATGAAGGCGTCTTCGCCGCCGTAGCGTTCCAAAATCTGCAAAGTCTCCAGGATCAGATCGCCGACCCTTTCGCCCTTGGAGTAAGCAAAATCGATCTCATCCAGAAGATTGACGTTGTCCTCTATGAACATGTTGCAAACTGGTAAGATTTGCCTGTAGTAAGGGACAAGGGCCTGTCCGATGCGCTCTTCGGCGGTCACCAGATGCTGCAAAACCCTCAAAGTTGTGCACATGACATCGGCGTTGCGGGTGTTGAAAGCTTTTTTTATGGGTAGAATCAATTGGGGCAGCACCGGAAAGACTTTTTCTGGTGCAGCTTCCACCATGTCGAAGATGCCTTGGCGTGCAAAAAACTTGTAAGGATGCTTCACCTCGCACAATCCGTCGAAGAACATAGGTAGATAATGGTGGTAGTCCAGTTTCTCCGGTTTGACTTTCCACGCGATCTGGTTGCGATTTGCACAGAACTCGATGGCTATCGGAAAGTCACCACGTTGGTAGTATTTTCTAAACAAAGACGGCGGCGGAGACTCCTGGCGCGCCAGGCCCGAACTCGGGGGGCGCAAAACTCTCGTATTTCGCTGCAAAGCTTGTATGGTAAAAGCCGGCACCACACGTTTCGAAGGACCACATTTCGCCGACGGCATGCACCGACGCAAAGAAATCCTGTATTCGCGTCCTGTCACCATTTTGTATCGTATTGCAATTGACGGCTGTCAAAATTTTTCACTAAATCACATCACGGGCTTCATTAGAACACTGTCGGGGTTTCGGGGTATGTCGGTTTTTGAAAATGGAAATTAGTTTATTTTTTGGACCGGTTATGGGATTTTTTTTAGAAAGTTGAAGTATACTGTTTATTTTGATGACATATCGCGAGTGGCCTACTTTGCTGTTTGGTCGATACTAGTTGAATATTTAGCGCTCGGGGCGGACGAAGGGCTGACTTTTGCCTTTTATATCGTTTTGTATCGGGTTTTAAATGAAATTGCGCAGAACAATTACTGGGGGGAAGAAAATAGTGGAACCTGGGGGCGATAGAAATCTATATATATATACAAATACACGCACAGGTATATTACATATATTTGTATATATATTCTTGAAACGTTAGCAGCCAATAAGTTGAAAATGAAATAATTATAAACCAGTGGTGTATGGTACAGTGACTTAAGGCAAATCGATGAAACTTTCCTTACTAAAAATTAAATTTTTTAAAGGTTTAAATAATGAAAAATTAGATTTATTTGCAGAATATTAATTTTTTTCAAACATTTTTAAAAATTAATTTTAATAACACATTAATAATAAAAATAATTTGAATAGTGACAAAATTAAAAAAAGATGCCTTTTTTGAAAAGTGTTTTTTTATTGAAAATTTGATCCGAGACTGTTGAAAAAATATCTGATTTTTGACCACGAAATAGCATTTTTTAAAAAAAATAGATTTCTGGATCTCCGAAACGTCTGGACCTGTCCATATTTAAACAGATGGCGAAAACGGCCGCTTTGAAATTATATCAATTTTAATTCTTTCAGCATATCATAGATGTCGCCACCAACCGTAGCACGTAAATTTACCCTTAGGTTTAATTCTAGGATAAGATTTATTTGAATATATAATATAGAAAAGATAAACCTGATTAATTTGACTAAATGAAATGAGAACAAAAATATACACGTATAAAATATATTTTCAACAAAATCACAAATATGTTGTGAAAAATATACAATAAGAAACAATAAACATTTTTTCCGTTCAAAATAGATATTCCAATATAAAAAATCGGTACTTCTATCGTACACTAGCACCATCTGTGATATGCAGAAAGCACTAATTCAGAGTAAAACGCATTTGTTCTATGTTTACTCTCCATGGACCTGCCTTTGCCAAAAACTATTCAGCACATCTCCCTATTAATAGGAATCGAATGCTTATTGAATCAATCAAATCGGTTGAGCAGTGCTCTCAAAAACTTGAACGAAAAATTTTATCCGCACATATATACATACATACACATCCATTTTTTCTAAGATACATTTACAGTAGAGTTTTTCATAAATCTGAAATCTTGTTGATTAAAAAAACAAAAATATTTAACAATTTCCACCATTGTACAAAATTGTTATGAAAAGTTAAAGACATCCTCGCCGATTGCCCTGAATAAATTAGTTTGTTTTCATCTACCTACGTTTCACAATATCTATATATAGACGAAAACTTTATCTAACGTGGAAAATTCAAAACAATTTCTTTACAATGTTGCTATGTAGAATTTGGAATTAGTTTTATCTCAGTTAAAATTATAATTATAATTATAATTGCGATAAATAAATACTCTAACGAGAAAATCTTGTAATTTTCTTATCGGTGAAACAATTAAATACTAATCGCGACATTGAAAATGTTTGAAATTTTTACAAAAACGTGCAACTACTGGATTTGATATCGATCAATATATAATTATATTTATATATTTATATATATATATATATATATATATATATATATATATACTAGATGACCCGGTAGACGTTGTCCTGTACCGACGTCTACAATTTAAAAGTTCCACTTTTTTTAATATCCTATACATTTTAATATCCTAGTCAGAATAATATAGTATCTGCGGTAAAAGAATAATATCACACTTGATTTTACCACACCACATGATTGCTTCAATAGTTTAGTCTACAATTTACTTAATCTCGTACGATATATTAGTTACTTATTGGCAATTATAATTTCTAAAATACATTTTTCTTACTAATAATTTAATAAACATTATTGTTTATGTTCAAATCTTAGGTGAACTAATTTGTAAAATCTAATACATATGTGCACTATTCAATCTAAGATGAACTTGCTAAATATTTCATATCCGATGCCAAACAAATGAATTTTTGACACATGAAACAAAATTCTAAATCATTTTTTTAATAAGTAGAAATATTTTTTTGTATTGTTAAATAATTTGGTAAAGTAAACCAAAATGCGACATGTATAAGAAAACTTATTGCGTTATTTATTAAACTGAATTATGTAATTTCATCTGCCAAACATATACTGTTAACTGTATCTTATATTATTTTAATTTCTGGCACATCTCAGATGCTTTTCGGCAATAATAATGAAGGCATTTCATTTTTCTTATTCATAATCATGAATTTATTATACATATTTTAATATTGTCTAGGCTCATAAGTAAATTGAAATTTTTGGCAGATGACAGTTTTCATTTGTTAAATGCTAAACAATGCCTCAAATGTTTTCAATGTTAAACAATAATAAGCGGTTTTTTGTAATTCCATTCCATTCCATTTATTTCTACTAATAATAACTCAAAAAATCCTAAAAAATTCTCTTAACAAACTTCAGAAAGATTTATCAAAATCCGAATAATCGTTTAGGAGGTGTATCCTTATATACATCATTACAGAAGAATTTTATATATAAGATATGTATGTATAAGTAAGTTCTTTGAGGGCGAATCATCTAACACAAGAGAACAACGATTTATAAAATAATCTTTAATCTTTAAACGTTTCGACATACAATTTGATGTCATCACCAGTTGATTTTACAGATATAAATGTGTACACACCACAGAATTTTGCACTAACATTGATACAACTAACCAGTCGATAATCATGAATTATTTGTAAATAGAAAAATAATAAGTTTTGTTTTGCAAAAATGTGGAATTAAAGTATTTTGGCACAGGAACATGTAATAGCTATCTGTGAGGCCAATATAAGAAACGTTTGGAATTAAATCTACAATAATAATGCAGACATTATTTTTTTTTTCTATTTTTGTGTTATATTCTAATATTGTCTTGGCTCATAAGTGAATTGAAATTTCTGGCAGGTGACAGTTCTCATTTGTGAAACTATTTTCAATGTCAAACAATGATAAGTGGTTTTTTGTAATTTTTGCCATTTATTTTTACAATATTAGCATAGTATCATCGTTCATTAAATCTTAAAAATTTCTTTTGACAAACTCTAAAAAGATTTATCAAAATCCGAATAACCGTTTAGGAGAAGTATCAAATCATACACCCGTACAGAAGAATTTAAATACAAGATATGTATATTATCTTCTTCTTACCGTCAACGCAAGGATAGTCATTCAAAAACTTCTGCCTCGTTTGCAAGATCTCCTGCTGCAATTGGCTCTCCAAAGGAGTCTCAAGGGCGGAAAAGATGAGCCCCCCAGTGACCAGATACAGGACATAGAACATGACGAACAGAAAGAGCAGAGAGTTCCTCGGCCTCCTCGAGTATCGGCTCAAATTGGCGGCGACGACGTCCGGTAACAGACGAACAGTCTCCGGCAACGTGGGCACCACATCCGTCTGGTGACTCTGGGTGCTGCCGTAGTTCCTGGTGTCCATTGCGGGGGATCGAAGACACTGGGGGTAGAGGATTGAGGAGTTAGAATTATAAGAAATCAGTAGGAACAATTAGAAAAAATAATGAATCCTTGGGGTTAAACATAGAACAAATGCGCTTTACTCTGTATGAGTATTTTCAGCATATCACAGATAGTACTAGTGTGCTTCGAAACGTTCAAGTACCAATTTTATACATTGAAACATACCTTTTCAATGGAAAAAATGTCTTTATATATTTTTTACAACATATTTGTGATTTTATTAAAAATATATTTTGTACGCGTATATTTTATTCTCGTTTCATTTAGTCAAATTAATTTAGGTTCATCTTTTCTATATTATATATTAAAACTAGCAAACCCGACGAACTCCGTTTCGCCACCAGATGGTTTCGTGAGAAAAATGAAGAAATTTTTTGTTTGTTTTATATTTGAAAAGGAAAATTTTGATGTTATTACACAACAGTAATGAATTTGTTTCGATTGCAATAATGAAGTGTTTTTTACTTGAACTTCTCTAAGCAAATGCAAGTGAATCCGCAAATTGTCCGTTTCATTGAAGTGCTCTTTGGTAAACCACATTTTTTGTTTTTTGGTCTGACACAAACATTTAACACAAACAAAGCGGATCGTTTTCCAACTCGTAAACAGGCAACGTATAACTGTCCATGTGAAAAACAATGATTTTCTAAATAATCTATTTGAAATTTATCCCGCAAACACTAAGCGATTGGCCTTGCGACTTGTTATTGCGAACGAAAGGCGAACTGGAAATTGCAATCGTTTGAAGTCAAACGGAAGACCAGTCGGAATCATTGGCATGTCACCAAATCGCCAGCAATTTTTGATTGAATAGTGAAATTCAGTGCTTGTACATCATTATTCTTTGCGACTAGAATTGCTTGTTGACCTAATTGCAAGCATAATTCTGATATTTCTCACTAATGTCATTACTCAAATTTTTAATTACGGTGCGTGAAGTTCCAGCAGCTTGCATTAAGGCACTAATTTTCTTAGCTATAAACCTTGTGGAGCCCGAGACCTTTCCAACGAATGCAAAATTATCGAAATCGGTTCGTGCGTTCTGGAGTTATTTCGTCAGGAAGGAAAACCCGACTTATTTTTATATATATAGAAGATTAATTTTATCCTAGAATTGAACCCCTAAGGGTAAATTTACGTGCTACGGTTGGTGGCGACATCTATGATATGCTAAAAGAATTAAAATTGATGTAATTTCAAAGCGACCTTGTTTGCCATCTATTTATACTTGTTTATTTATGAACAAATCTAATAATAGGCATGCAATAAATAATAAAATTAATTATTCGACTTCAAAGATACAGTTTTAACAATCGACATTTTTGTAATCACAAATTATTAATTAAAGTTTCATAACATTATTAATATGTATTTATTTAAAATACGACTTCATTGATAAAAAATTATATTATAATTAAAGTGAATTGTAAACTCTGAGCATTGTTGCGCACTTGTTATTTTTTTATATATTTACAATTTAAATTGAACTAGTGGTGTATGGCATCGTGCCACAAGGCAAA
Source organism: Ctenocephalides felis (assembly GCF_003426905.1). Classification (NCBI taxonomy): domain Eukaryota; kingdom Metazoa; phylum Arthropoda; class Insecta; order Siphonaptera; family Pulicidae; genus Ctenocephalides; species Ctenocephalides felis. Next base: position 62,830,508 of record NW_020539725.1, on the reverse strand, counting down.
TTGCTCAAACTTCCCGTAGCGTAATATTCGAGAAATTTTAAACGTTTTCAAATATATCATTATAAATATTGTAACATTGTCTAATATTACCCCACTACTTTACAATTTTTAGTTGTATTTTATATATTTTGCTCTAATTTAATCTATTATTTATACATGTTTATTGTTTATAGATGGACAAATACAATTTGTATAAATAATATTCCAATTCAAATTTTGTTTCAGCCTGAATTTTCTTAAATTGTATCGACCAACCTGTTTTATCGATTAAATAAAAAAATATAAAAATGAATTTATTATATAAACAAAAAACGTAAATTGCTTTTATAAAATATTATTAAAAATAAGTGTTAGTTTACAATTTACAAATTTATGAAAAATTTATAAGGGACTATAATATATTATTTTTGCAGTAAAACTTCTTTAGGCGCGAATAGGATGTAAATCTGTACAAATGCAACGGAAGTCCGTTACGGCACAACTGTACGTCATTCGCTTTCGATATTGATAACAACAAGAAAATCGGCATAGATAAATTAACATTTTACTGTTACATCATAGTACAAATCATGATTTAATGGATAATTCCTGAATCAGAAGAATATTTTACACTGTTCCTTGAAAATAATAAAACAAATTAAACATTTTTGTGCCGTGTACTAAACGTGAGTTTATTGATTAGAAATCATTTCTTTATTATTCGTAGTTTCTATAAATCTTTGAAGTTATTAAAATGGAAAATAGTTTTTAGGCAAGGCAGATATTACGTCTGTTCAAAGAATGAAACTGTATCGCCAGCGAAAAAGTAAAAAAAAAATAGCATCAGTCAATGAATGTATGTTAATTTTAATTACATGAAATTCTTCAAACACAATTATTACATGATTAGTAAATTTGCGAAAGTTTAACATAATCCACTATGTGAACAAATATTATAGAATTTATTAATCAGCAATTACTTCATTCCTCTAATGAAAAATCAAGTCGTAAATGCTAATTACAACGACAAACCGATCGTGTCATATTTGAAGTATGACTTTAATTACATTATTGTTTTCAAATATTATATATATTTTTAACAAATAAATAACAAAAATATCATGAACTAAAGCTTAAATGGTTAGTAATTGATACTAATAATTCTTCAATATTAAAATTTGACCAAATATATATATATATATATATATATATATATATATTATAATTTATTACTATTATTTCATTTACCTAAATCTGTTCTAATAATTCGTCAGCTGTTCGTGTATTCCTGTTTTTTATATTTTCTACTTAAATATAAAGGCTTAAAAAGTCCTCATTTCTAACAACTAAAAAATACATAATTAGTTATTAAATTAATTAAACTATATCAAACATATTTAATTCTATCCACTTGAATTTTATCCACTTCTGTCATATTAGTACATTTGCACAATGAGTTATTTGTTGGTTATTTTTTGTGTTTATTTATTAATTAACATTTATATTAAATTATCGAGTTGTTAATTAAGTTTGAATTGGTGTTAATTATTAAATGCACGTCAGTTTTGTATGAAAATCTGTCGATTAATGTTGGATGAAAGATAAACAACAATCGTTTATAAAGATGACGGACGGACGGCTGCCATGTTTTTTTTGTAAAGTGATTTTGTTTGTTTGGTTTTGGTCAGGGTCGAATAGGGGGTAATTTGAAAATAGTTTATGTGTAATACATAGACATTATATTACATGGACTATGTTTTCCGTTGTGGATACTGTGCAATTGTGACGTCACATGTCTGAGCGAACGTTGCCGACGACAATCGCGGACTCTCTCGCGGATTGATTAAATGTCTTATGTCGTATGTTACGTGCCTAACATGAGACTTATAATGTATGCACCGATTTTAACAGGTGAATTCAATTTTATGTACATTAATAATATTCCTAAAGTAATTTCTTATACAATTTTCAGCCATCACAATTGACATTATATTATTAAAATAAAATATACGGCATGTGACATTTGATCAATCAGCAGAGTCCGCGGTTCTCGTCGGCAACGTTCGCTCAGACATGTGACGTCACAGTCTCTTCTATATTTGTTTACTTACTTTGCACTCGACTAGCAGTCCATGTAATATAAGGTCTATGGGATAATTTAAAATGCTTTATGTGTAATATTTGATGTGAATAAATTATTAATAATGTTTTTTGAATCTTTGTTAAAGGTCAAGTCTTTATTAAACATACTTATAATGTAAAAACACTTATAAATTTTCTTAAAAAATACCTGTGTTGTAAAATGCACTTATAAATTTGTTACAAAACAAAATACATATATTTTAAAGATATATTTTAAACTAGTTGTGAGGCATCGTGTCTTAAGGCAAATTGCTGGAACTTCCAGTTCCAGCTTTAAAATTTTTTGAAAACTGAAAAATGTAGATTTTTGTGAGTTTTGAAATATTTGAAAAAAATGTGACTTTTATGATTCTTTTATAATTTGAATTTCTTTGAATATTTGGAACTATTTTTCGAAGCATTTATAATCTCCATAAAATACCTGACAATTTGATGTATATATGTCTAATAATCATTTTTATCCGCCAAATGGCATTTTTTAAAACTTTTTTCATTGGATCTCCAAAACTGCTGGATCTGTCTTTCAAAAAAATAAACATTTTATCGTTCAGTCAATACAAACAGAATGTTTTTTGAATTATTTTAATCGGACGCTCAGTTCTCTTGAACTACCATTTTTGGCACTTTTTGCGATGAATCTTCGTGTGGATACAATTTTTCGTACACGTTTTCGGACGCACGTTTCAACCAATTTGAATGATTTATTTACCATTCGGTTCCTATTGATAAGAAAATGTGCTAATCAGTTTTTGACAAAGGCAGGTCTAGCCGTTACGGAGATAAAGAGCAAAGAGTGCAGAAAAAATAAATCGAGTTTTTGAGAGAACGGATCATCCGATTTAAATAATTCAAAAAGCATTCAATTCGTATTGATAAAGAAAAGTGGTGATTAGTTTTTGGCAAAAACAGGACTTGCCGTTTTGGAGATACGGAGCCATATGTGCAAAAAATGGCAGTTTTTGAGTGAACTAATCGTCCAATTTGAATGATCTAAAATACTTTCTGCTTGTAATGACAAAACAATTGCTTTTGAGAAATTATTACATCTTCTTTTATTTTCCATAAAATATGTTTGTAATTTTGGATGAAAAATTCAAAAAATTGCCCAGTCTAAGCGCCACTCTGGTGCAAATGTTTACCCGAGTGCAATTAGACTGTTTATGGACTGAAGTACTTTTACAATTTTGTGAAAAGAAAACTATTGAAAAATGTGAAAATGCCACCAAGCTAAGCACAGTCTAAGTGAAAATGTCGCACAGAATTATTTGCAAATGCGATTAGACTGTGACTATACGGCAGCACTTTTTCAATTTTGTGTAAATTGGGCAACTATTTTTTTTTGAAATTGAATTCGAAATGAAATGACGATTGTTAAAGTTCTGGATATAAATTGATTTATGATTTACGTTTGATTTGCACAGAACAAGATAGCAAAAATAATGAAAGTATTTGTAATAATATTTTTGAAATCGTTTAAAATTTCTCGAATATTTCATTACGGTACGGGAAGTTCCAGCAATTTGCCCTAAGGCACGATGTCATACACCACTAGTATATATTTATATCTTTAATGTTCCTAAGCTATCTTCGCGTTCACAATTATATTTCAATTATCCTACTCCTTAAAATAATTCTCTCTTAAATTCGTCTATCCTACTTATGTCCTTTAAATTTAACTTGATTAAAAATGAAATAGATATTCATAACAAACACTTCACCTAATCAAATAATCTCCATATGTTCAAATTAACCTTTTTATTTTCTTTTCAAATATATATTTTATTATTTTATCTTATTCTATGTAAATACATAATATTGTTACATTCTGTATTATGTTTACTATTATGTTGTAAATATATTATTTTTATTTACTATATATTGTAATTTATCCATATTGTATATTAATTGTATATATATTAAGGTGGTCCTTAATATGGACATTTTCGAAATTCCTTGCTCCCAAGAGCTCAAATGATTCCAAATTGATAAAAAACCATTCTCTCAAAGTTTAAGCTCTTAATATTAACTTTTAGACAGTGCGCAATTCAATCAAAGTTTTGTATGGAAATAGCATGAAAAATTTTTCAAACATTTTGCAGAGCGTCGAATTTTCGATAAAAAATGACACGAATTTTCACTTCTAATTCATTTGTCGCTAAATTATACCTAAAAAAATTTTTTTTTTAATTTTCAATTTTTTTTCCATGGTATTTCCATACGAAGTTTGATTGAATTGCACACTATCTAAAAGTTGATTTTAAGAGCTAAAACTCTCAGATAATTGTTTTTTATCAATTTGGAACCATTTGAGCCCCTGGGACCAAGGAAATTCGAAAATGACCATGTTAAGGACCACCCTAATATATATATATATATATATATATATATATTAATTGTTATCCGTAATGTATAATAATAATATTTTTAAGTCCTCTTGGAACTAAACTGTGGGTTAATATTTAAAAAATAAATAAATAAATAAAAATAAATATCGAAAATAATTCAGGTTTTAATTTTAATCATGTCTAAAGTTCTAAAACTCACTTATATCCTTTAAATAGATAATTTTAACTTTGCAATTCAGTTTATATAATTCTTATAAATATTAAGACAGCGTTACAGTATTCATAATAATCTATTTGAAAACATTCTGTATTTCTCGAACATTTCGTTACAGTACGGGAAGTTCCAGCAATTTGCCTTAAGGCACGATGCCATACACCCCACGAGTTAGTAATTTATTTAAACGCATCATAATTCAAATTATAATTTCAATTTTCGCTCCATTACATCCCTGTCAAGCGCAACGAAAACTCCAAGCTAAACCAACTTCACGCCGTTGTGACATCTGTCAAATTTTTAAGGTTATGTCGTGCGCGAATTACAAAAACAACACTACCAGTATTTCCAAACAAACTAACGCACACAAACCATGTAAAAACATTATTAAAATGAACAAATCCTAATCAATAAATAGTTAATAAATAAATATCTATTACTATTACTATGCCGTTCGGTATAAAATCCATTTGCGTCCAATGCGACAAATCCGAGAGCATCTTTTGGCACAACATAGAATGCGGAAAACTTTGCAACGAATGCCACGAAAATGGAAACAATATTAAAACGGAGTCTTCGGCAGAAGACAATGGCGGTGGTGGTAATAGTAATGGTAATGGTGATGGTCAGTCGAAGGCAGGAACTGATAGTGAATCGAGGAGTGCTAGGAAGACTACAAGGGCTGCTCGATACAAGAACAGGTTGAATAACATTGCTTTGAAACAGTCTACGAAAGGAAAGGGTAGACGGTTCATATTGAAGGGGAAGCCGATGAAGGCTCCTTCTTCGGTTGCCACTGTCGTTACGAGTGATTTTCTTTATTATAAGGTAAAGGATAATAGATACATGGTAATAGGTATTTACTTATATATAAATGTCTCTCTCTCTCTCTCTATATATATATATATATATTAGCTGACCCGGCACACGTTTTGCTAAGTAAGGTATATTTTAAACAATTTCTAGCGAATCAAAAAATTAATACTTTAAGTGCATAAGGATGTGTTGTTTGAATGCTATATACAATGAGGTATTATAAAAAACAATAAACCCCATCAGTTTGTCTATATTTTGTCAACTGGAACTTTTATACACTTTCTATACAAAACATGGTATAATCCAATCCAAGTCTTTTTGAGTCTTTCGACTTATTGATTACATTTCAAGTTTTTCAGATTCTTTTTCGATTCTGGATTTTGTGTATAATTATAAATAATACTACTGAGCTTATACAAAATTTTCAAATTTCTGCGAGTTGAGATAGAAAATGTATTCAGTATTTCTTCTTTGACTTGATTTGAAAAGTTTCAAGTAGCATTCGATGAATTAAAATAAATTTAATAAAAAGTATATACGTAGAGCAAGGCGAGGCACAAAGGTCCAATTTGACTTTGAGCATATATTAATTATATTGTGAAAACCATAACAATTATATCCCAATAAATAACACATTTCAAACGAACAATTATCTGACTACATTCAGTAAAACTTTCAGTTACTTCATCATTGTAGAAATGTGCTTTTTTGATGTCTTTCAAAAATTTGTTACAAGTGCTTTTTAACCTATAGGCGGTGCAACGGCCAGGTGGCAAATAGGTTTAATGTCTTATTTTAATTTTAAAGGTATTTTGGAAATAAATTACATTTTTAACTAATGCTAAAAAACTACCAACTATCTACATATATATTATTAAATTATTATTAATAAATTTTATATAGTTTTTCCTTGTTTGATTGCTGAATGACACACATTAAGTGTCGAAACGTATAATAAAGAATTTTTCTATTTTAACCTTTTCTTAATTTAAACTTAGATTTATTTGCGGACTACCTTAAAGTTAATATTAAGAACTAAAACTTTCAGAAAATTGTTTTTTATCAATTTGAAAACATTTGAGCCCTTGGGAGTAAAGAAATTCGAAAATATCCATATTAAGGACCACCCTAATTTATATATGTATATATATATATATATATATATATATATATATATATGTTTCATCCTCGCGACATTTGTCCAGAAACAATCTTCATTAGGTTTGAACAAATAATATACTTAAGAAAAATAGAAATTTGTGGATTTTTATAAAATATATGAAATTGTGAAATAGAGGACATTATATAAAATATAACAATATAATAAAAACAAATATAAATGAGTAGATTATATAACGAAATATTAGAATGATATCTATAGAAAGTTTTTTAAAAAAGGGTATTGAAGAAAAACAGCGTTATTTACTTACATGATTCATTAATAATTTTGTTTATTTTGTTAAAATCCACAAACCTAATTTTAAACATTATGGCCTTTGCCAAAAACTAATCACCACTTCTTCTCCCTATGAATATGAATCGAATGTTTTTTGAATCATATAAATCGGTTGATCCGTTCTCCTGAAAACGTCGACGAAATATTGTATCCGCACATACAAACATTCAATTACATACACATCCATTTTTTCTAAGATGTGCCAAAATGTTCAGATACCGTTAAAGCGTAAAAGAGGGTATCCATTGATCACGTGATCGATTTTTTAAGGATTTTTGGATCCTTGGTGATAGTCAAAATTACCACCCCTCCCGTACCAAACATCACGTGTATATTTAGTTACTTGATAGAGGACATTATATAAAATATAACAATATAATTAAATATTGTAAAATTTTTGAATTTTATTTGAAAATGCTTGTTTTTTTAAAATAAAATTCAGGTAAAGAATAAAAACACGTGATATCTTATTATACCACTCCCTTCGCCTAAAATCTTCACGAAATTAATGGACGCCATCGAATATTTCATTTTCAACCTTCTATTCCTTTTTCAGGGAAGCTACTACCAAGTAGGCGACATAGTGTCCCTCCGAGACATCGACGGAGACTACTACTACGCCCAAATCCGCGGCCTGATGATGGACCAGTACTGCGAAAAATCTGCAGTCATCACATGGTTATTACCGACTCAAGCGAGTCCGCCGCCCGAAGAGGGATTCGATCCCGCCACCTACATACTAGGTAACTAATATAATAGATACTATCTATCACCAACAACTCCTCCTATATATATATATATATATATATATATATATTTATATATATATACATATATATTTATATATATATATATATATATATATATATATATATATATTATATATATATATATATATATATATATATATATATATATATTATATATATGATAGTTTTGTCGACGTTGATACATATTTGTAATATTTTTGCAGCCCAACCGTCGAATTAAAAAAAAGATTAAATAACAAAATTATTTATTCCATTAAACGTTTCGACACTTGATGTGTGTCATCATTCAGTAATCAAACCAGGAAAAACAACAGAAAAAATTGATTATGATGCAAAATTGATTGAACACTAAATTTGTGTAAAATAATAAAATACTATTATATTAACAAACGAGAAATTGAAGGAGCACATATCGCCCTCCTATATTTTATGTTATTGATAGCATTACATTGTGGACACTGATCAAGGTTACAACGCAGTGTAGTCACACACGTGTAATGAAGGAGTAGGAGAGCAGTCCAACCTGTAAACAGTATCACTAACCCTATCAGCGGGAGTTTTTGATTTAAGAGAAGAAAAAAGGCAACTGAAAGTGTTGTCAAAAGTGAAAACCAAAAGAAAATCTTCAGCGACAAATAACTTTTTTAAAAAATAAGAGAAATTACTTAAGAAAGGTAAACAAATAACACCTTTATATTTATCTAAAGAGGAAGAATTGGATTTTGAAAAAGAATTGTTATGATAATAAGAACTGTTTTAATTGTGTTGTAAAAACTCTAATCTATTTTTAATGACGTTATTAACTAAATTTGAAGGATAAGAATTATTATTCAAAACAAAACGAACTGAAGATAGGTTTTTTTCCCCAAAAATCCCTATCACTTAACAAAATGGCCCTATCTATTAAGGAAACTGAATGACAACTGAAATTTTTATAGAACTTAAATCAAAAACTCCCGCTGATAGGGTTAGTGATTCTGTTTACAGGTTGTTCTGCAATGATTGCTATAGTTGTTACATTGGTGAAAGTTCCCAATATATATACAATAGGGCTTACAATTACTTAATACAATACTTGTTTATCTATGCAATAGGGTTAATCAACATATATATATATATATATATATTTCTAGAAACCCAAATTAATTCAAAACGATGCTTTCTAAACATATGATAAACCTGAACCACACTTTTAACATGTCAAATCCTTCCATCCTTTACATTGAAAAAAATGTGACCTTAGAAAGATAGTTGAGTCTTTACTTATATCCCTTAATACTTCTTGTGTAAACAAACGTAATTCCTCTAATCTCTTACATGACAGTTACAAAGTAATCATTAATTTCATGAAAAGTAAATCTATACAGTTTTAGAATCTTTTGTTCGTTATATTTCTTTTCTGTTTCTCTTTCCCCTTTCGTTTCTCACTTTTGTAACCTTGATCAGTGTCCACAATGCACCGCTATCAATAACATTAAATATAGGAGGGCAATATGTGCTCCTTCAGTTTCTCGTTGTTAATATAATAGTATATTATTATTTTACACAAATTTAGTGTTCAATCAATTTTACATCATAATTATTTTTTTCTGTTGTTTTTTCCTGGTTTGGTATGTATAATTTCCTCCTCTTTTTATATATTTATATTTATCATCACTTGTGTATTTATGTTATATGTTTTTTTAGATTACTGAATGATGGCACACATCAAGTGTCGAAACGTTTAATGGAATAAATAATTTTGTTATTTAATCTTCTTTTAATTTGACGGTTGGGCTGCAAAAATATTACAAATATATGTATATATATATATATATATATATATATATATATATATATATATATAATAGATACTATCTATCACCAACAACTCCTCCTGCTTATAACAATGATCTATTCCTAGGTCCCGAGGAAGATCTACCGCGAAAACTGAGTTGCATGGAGTTTATTGTGCACGCACCATCGGACTACTACAAGGCAAACACTCCTTATCCTGGTGTGGATAATGGTAAGGCTGATCATTATAGGAACAAGGAATTTATCTGGACGTCCCTGGGACGATATGAAAGGACAAAGACGAGCAGCGGCGATATAATTGATGTAGATGATGAATAAAATAAATGACAACGCTTTTTGTAATGATTTTTTTTTAAATGGCATGATATAATGTTTGTAAGTGGAGATTTATGAAGTTTATCAATTTGTAATACAACTAGAATGATGATTTAATAAAATATTTTTATATTATTTAGTGAAGAGTATAATTATTCTTTGCATAACAGACCAATGTTATGGCAAGGCAACTTGCATACATTATGCTACTGAATATTGTCAATATGTTATGTATTTGCTGTGCATTTAGGCGTTTTACACATAAACTGCAACGCCACTCGTATGTTATGAAGCTGAGTTAGAAAGACCCTGGTATCTAGGATAGTTCTTTTGTCATTTGTGCGGTTTCTAAGTTATGCTATCTATCTGATAATGCCAAGACAAAACGTCGTTGTTAAAACAATATCAACAAAAAGTGAAGACACTAGGAAAATTGAGTCCCTTTTTAATTTGATTTTAGTTTTGCTCGTCAGTAGAGTCCCTTTTTGCTTTAATTTTATAAGAATTTGCTCGTCACTCGTTCACTTTTTAGTGTAAAATTTAATTTGCTCGTCAGTAGAGTCCTTTTTATGCTATCTCATTTTTTTCTTCTTTCACATTTATAATAATTTGCTCGTCAGTAGAGTCCCTTGTTATTATTTCAGACTGAAATTTAATTTGCTCGTCAGTAGTCCTTTTTTTCTTTGGTCGACAAGCAGTTTGCTCGTCAGTAGAGTCCCTTTTTTATTTTCTTATCTTTACTACTATACTTTCTTCTCCGTCTTCTGTTCATGAAATGATTTGTTCGTCAGTAGGGTCCTTGGTAAATTTTTTGGGTTTAAAATTTAAATTGCTTGTCAGTAGAGTTCCTTTTTCCGCATTCTTTATTTTTAATTTTAAATTTGCTTGTCAGTAGAGTTCCTTCAATTTTCAATTTCAATTTGATTATTCGAGAGAAATACGCCTGATTGCACAGCAACCACATTTAGAATATTTTTGTATGGAAAGTTCTTCATAACATAGCCTTGCCATAATATTGATCTGTCCCTAAGTTAGATTTATAAGCTTTGAATCAAAAGTTCGTTACCAGCCTCTTGGAACAGCTTGATATCGAGCAGTAATGACATCGACCCCCGTTGTCACATTTTTTAAAATTTTGGGACCAATTTTGTTTTAATTTGAATTTTTAATAATGCAAAATTGAAAAATACACACAACTCTAAACCAATTTTAAAATAGTCCTTTCTTTAATCAAATTATCTTAGGGGGTGGTTTGACCAAAAATATCACGTTGGGGAGTGAGGGTTATAGAAAGATATCACGCGTATTTATTTTTTTAACTTGATTTTAAATTAAGAAAAATCAAAAACTTTACAATTTTTTCTCGTAACTAAAAATACACGTGAAATTGGTTGGGGAATGGGGTTAATTTTGAATATCACCACATATCATCAAAGGGAAAATGAGAGTCGAAAAATCCTTAAAAAATCGATCACGTGATTAATGCACGCCCCCCCCCCCCACACACACACAGTAAATAGTCTATGTACAGCAATTTTCACAAAAAAAAAATTAGACAACTGAAGATAAAACTGCTCTTGAAAGGGAGAGGGCAAGACAATTTTTCCAGAATTTTTATGTATGACACAGCATAATTGTAAGATGAATATTAGCTCAAAAATGAATAAATTAATTCAAAAGCATGATAATAATATAACAAAACCTTGACTATCCAAATCTATCAATTCAATTTAAACAAAATCATTTTCAGATTAGACTGACACTTGCAATGACTATCATATGTAATATGTCCCGTGTATATTTAGCATGCTTTGCAGTGGGTAAACCATACATATAATTTGTGTCAGTTGCCTCTTTCACCACACATTTTCAAATTCATAATCAGTTAATTATTTTTTAAATTAAAGTTTTTCTAGAAAGATGATTGAACGTTTGCCGGTCCAGCTAGTGTATATTTATATATATATATATATATATATATATGTATGAAATGCAATGAAAATATAGATGAGAAATATGTTTGTTTTACAAAAAGCTATTTTTTATACTAAAAATTGCACAGAAAATTTTTAGGGCTAAATAACATTTGCCGGGCCAGCTAGTATATATATATCTAATATATAAAATTCTTCTGTAATGGCGTAAGAAAGGATAATCCGCCTCCTAAACGATTATTCGGATTTTCATAAATCTTCCTAAAATTTGTTAAGGGATTTTTTTTAGGATTTTTTGATTTATAGAAATATAGTTAGATTAATAGTCATTAATAGAGTTAGTCTATGTAAAAAATGTATTTACTAAAAGAAACCTGATGATGGAATGTATCTAGTTCCGAAACGTCGTAATTAAACATCTACAAAAAACAAATTGTTTTTTCATTTATTGGATTTATTGCTGGGAAAAGAAACATATATATATATATATATAAATATATATATATATATATACGTGTATGTATATATATATACTAGCTGCCCCGCCAAACAAATTTAAACTATTCATCTATTACTAAACACAAAAAATTAATGTTTTGTAATAAATATATATATATTTTATAAATTTGTAATAAACGATAGTATACAATGGTTATAAATACATCATCATCTTCATCATCATCATAGTCGTAGTAGTCATGCATAATAATATTAACATTATATATAATATAGATATTAATAACAAAAAGAAAAAAAAGAAAAATTCGTCATAATTTTGCACCTTTGTAAAGCGCTTTACCGATTCTCTCTCTCGACCTGATTATTTAATAAAAACACATTTATTAAATAATAATAATAATAATATTTATGTATATTATTAGGGTGGTCCTTAATATGGATTTTATCGAACTTCTTTGCTCCCAAGGCCTCAAAAGCTTCCAAAGTAATAAAAGAAAATCTTATAAAAGTTTTAGCTCTCAATATTGACATTTTTAGATAGTCCGCAATTTGATTAAAAGTTTTGTTAGTTTATTATTAAGTAAATTCTTGCGCCATCTGTGATAGCAGACTTGTAATTTTGATGGCAATTTATTACCGATATTTTGAGTATCTACATCACCAATTAAATAAATATTTTGATGCTAAATTAATCCTTAATAAATGTTTTGTTATGGATTTAATTAAAGGTCAAGTGATTATAAATATTTTTAAGCGTCGTAATATTTGAGTTCACAAATGCTATCACAGATGGCGCAAGAATATATGGTAATGAATAAACGAAACTTTTAATTTAATTGCGGACTATCTAAATGTTAATATTAAGAGCTAAAACTTTTAGAGGTTTTTTTTAAAATAATTTGGAAGCGTTTGAGCCCTTGGGAGCAAAGAAATTCGAAAGGATCCATATTAAGGACCACCCTAATTATATATATATATATATATATATATATATATATATATATATATCGATCTTCAGGACATCTTTCAAGAAACATGACCTTTGAAACATGATTCTTTTTGATGTTATCATATTTCTGTACATTATTTTTTTCAACAATTTTATTAATTTAAAAATCCATCTCCTTCTTCTTTTCTTAAACATATTCTTTGTTTAAATCTTATCAAGATCATGTTTCTTGACAGATGTCCTAAAGATGGAACGTACCTAGTTCCGAAACGTCGACACTAAATAGATAAAGAAATAGTTTATTATTAAAAAAATCTTGTTTTTTTTTACTTTTTGGATTCCTTGTTCGAAGCTCTACAAAATATTCACAAATCCAAGACTCTACCACTTAATATATATATATATATATATATATATATATATACATATGTGTATTTTTTTATAAGTTATACGTTTTGGCTAAATCCTAGCCTAAATATGTATCTAATTATTTTTGTACCAAATAAACTTACTTCCGAATAATTATATTATTAAATAAACTAATTTAAATTTTTGGCTTTCAAATTAATCATTAGCGAGTCCTAAAATCAAATGAATTTAATTTAAATGAAAATTTGGTGTAACAAATACTTGAAGTAAATAATTGAACGCAATGAACCAATTTTATTTTAAAATGGTTAGTTAAAGGGGTGGTATTGTAGTTTAGGAATTTAAGAAAATAGCATTTTTTATATTTTTATAAACCGATTTTGGCGCATAGCAGACCAATGTTATGGCAAGGCTATTATTTTCATACTAAATTAACAAAAGCCATGCGGTTTGCTATGCAGTCAGGCGTATTTCTCAGATTCTCAGATAGAAAACATAACGTAGAAACTGCACAAATGTCAAAACAACTATGTTAGATAACAATGCATTTCTGACCCAGCTTCATAACATAAGAGTAACGTTTCAGTTTACGCGTAAAACGCCTGAATGCACAGCAAATCCATGGTTATTTTGACAGTATTCAGTACGATTCAGAAGCATAATGTATGCAAGTTGGAGCGTATCATGGCCTTGCCATAACATTGGTCTATTTTACGGCAAAATCGGCCCTTAAAAATGTATCAAAGAATAAAAATTTACCAAAATTTCTAAAAAAAACACTATTTTGTATGTCACACATATATGACTGACATAGCTTTATATTAAAACTTTTCTTCTACTGACTTACATGCCATGGTATTATTAACGTGTTAAATACTGATATGATATCTTTTATATTAAACTTCCTAATAATATATATTTTTTTCAAGTCCAATTGTTAATTTTTTTATAAATTACATTTAGGTTTGTCATGCGTGCAAAATTTTGTAGAAAAACTTTTAGGTTAAAGCTAGATCATAGATTATAATGTTAGTTGAATGTTTCGATTGGAATTGTTAATTGATTTATAAAGATAATACATATATAGTGACTAAATATATGATTATATTAATTTACTTAAATTCCAATAATGTAATATATATATATATATATATATATATATTTAATAGACAAGTCCCGATTTTTTGTAAATAAAAAACAATTTGTTTTTTGAAGATAAACATCTTAATTACGAAGTTTCGGAACTAGATACGTTCCGTCTCCAATATAGATCAATATTGCATGTAAATAATTTTTGCTACTCCATTTTATTTTTTATTTTCCTATCATTTTTATATTCTTTATTTTTATTTTTTTTATATACCTTTCTTTACTTTTATTTGGTACATAATCCATTCCTTTATATTAAAAAACTCTTTTACTTAATATTCTGTATTCTTCGTCATTAATAGAGTTAGTCTATATAAAAAAAATGTTTTTGGCAGAAGAAACCTGATGATGGAACGTATCTAGTTCCGAAACGTCGTAATTAAACATCTACAAAAAACAAATTGTTTTTTATTTACAAAAATCCAGGACTTGTCTATTAAATATATATATATATATATATATATATATATATATAAATATATATATATAAATAATAAAGGTTGTTATTATTATATATATATCAATTACCAATTTAAATTAATAAATGGTGAGCATGTTATTTGTTCATTGTACTAAAACCATATTCTAAGCAAGACTAATTTCAATACTATATATTCAGCACTAACTATAATATTTATCTATATATTAAATACCGAGAGAAATATTTCAAATCTCTCTTCTAGTCAGTTATGCCCTTCCTATCATAATAATTAACTAATTATTATAATTTCTTATCTTAATGATTCTTATTTATAAATCTCTTACTCTTCTGCCAACTGGTAATGTTGTCTTCGAAGCGAGGCCAGTCTCAGCCTTTCCACGGCCAAAGATTGTTCGAGCTCTATCAATCGAACTTGAGACTCCATTTCTAATTTTTTGGCCTGGTGTAGACTTAAACCGGACACATCCAAATCCTCTGCGGGGGTAAACAATATATTAGAAATGGTAAAAAACAAAAAACGCAGCAAGTTGTATGTTTGGTAAAGGACAGTAAAAAAAATTACAGCAAGGATTATATATGTTTGAGGTTATGTACAAATAGTTTGTTTTGCGCTTAAAATATTGCGCAATAGTAAGTTTATTTATGTTTTAAAGATATATAGGTGTTCTACATCTAAATTATCTTGTTATATTATATTATATATAATGATATATGAAAATGTTTGTGTAAACTACTGTATCATGTAATATATATGATATCTGTTCTAGTATGTATTTTTACCTAAGTTTTATTTAATAAGTAGTTTTTAAATCGTTTTTAACAATCACAACACTCCCTAAAAGCACATTTAACACCTTTCACTACATTTTATTTAAAAAACAGCAAATAAATAGTTATTTTATGTCAAATGGCGCAACTAGTGTTGCCGCCATATGCAAAACCGTCCAGGAACAATTTTTGTGTTCGATCTGAAGTGAGACTAGTTTTACAAATGGCGGTAATTTCAAATTTTAAAATTGAAAAAGTGCTTTAAGAAGTAATTAAATTTAAATAGCGTTAACAAAAACGTAATGAAACGTATCCTATATATAATTATATCTCATCTATTTTATATATATATATATATATATATATATATATATATAGAGTATCTTATATATTTCTCTAATTATCATAAGAAATTAGTATAAATGAAGAATTATACATTTTTCATTGGCAACTAAATAAGTATGGCTTTCAACCTTAATAGATGGTTTCAATAGAATTTTTAGATTTGCTGACGTCCAAATGTAAAATACCTTTTGTTATTAGATAGTAGACAGTTTACATGCCCACAAGTAAATTGTTTCATCAGCGTTCATCAAAATATGCAAAATCAACTCAAAATTTTACCATATTTGACTTTTTAATTCCAAATTTTGTTCTGTTTTTCTCACTTTTCTTAACAATTATTACTTTTACTATTGCAATTTCTTTATGGAGTTTTTATAAGTTAAAAATTATATTTCTTTATTATACGAAACTAAATATATAGACTAGTGGTGTATGGCATCATGCCTTGAGGCAAATTGCTGGAACTTCCCGTACCGTAACGAAATGTTCAAAGAATATTAAATGTTTTCAAATAGATTTTTATAAATATTGTAACTTATATATGTTTACAAAAAAGTAAATTAACAAAACTGAATCAATCAAATTTAAAATTGAAGGACATTGTATAATATTTATAAGAATTATATAAACAGAATTGCAAAGTTAAAATTATATATTTGAAGTATATAAGTGAGCTTTAGAACTTTACCTAGAAAAAAATTAAAATTCAAATTATTCAAAAAGAAATTTTTTTTCGGATTATTTTTCCCTAAAATTAATTGTTTCGTCAACACAAGCAGAAAGTTTTTTAAATCATTCAAATCGGATGCTTAGTTCTCTCAAAAACTGCAATTTTTTGCACATATAGATAAGTATCTCCAAAACGACTGGACCTGCCTTTGCCAAAAACTAATCACTACTTCTTCCCGCCATTACGAATTTAATATATTTCAAATAATTCAAATCGGATACTCTCAAAAACTCGATTTCTATTTTCTGCACTGTTTGATCCGTATCTCCGTAACGGCTAGACCTTCCTTTGCCAAAAACTAATCACCACTTCTCCCCGTCATTACGAATTTAATGTTTTTTAAATCATTCTAATCGGATGCTCCGTTCTCTCAAAAACTCGATTTGTATTTTCTGCACTAGAAAAAATGTATGTGTGTGTGTGTGTGCGCGCGCGCGTGTAGTGTATATGTATGTGCGGATACAAGTTTTCGTCAACGATTTTGAAAACACGGTTCATCCGATTTGAATGATTTAAAAAACATTCGATTCCCATTGATAGGGAGATGTGCTGAATAGTTTTTGGCAAAGACAGATCCAGCCGTTTCGGAGATACGGAGGAAAGAGTATCAAAAATTGTATTTCAGATTTTGAAAGAACGGAGTGTCCGATTTGAATGATTCAAAAAATATATTATTTCTATTGACGAATTGAAGAACTGAGGAGATTTTTGGGATGGCTGGTCCAGCGGTTTTGGAGATCCAATGAAAAAAGTGACAAATAATGTAATTTTGAGGTCAAAAATGATCATTAGACATATGCACATCAAATTATCAGATATTTTATAGAGATTTTAACAATAAGTATAAATTTCGTTGACATTCCTATGGGTTCCGTACCAATGTTTATCCGAAATACAGCGACGCGGTGCCCCCGCGCTTCGATATTTCGTTTCGCAAATAGAAATTCAAAAAATTACCCACGCTAAGCGCAGTCTAAGCGCCAATCTGGTACAAATGTTTAGCCAAGTGCCGTTTAGACTGTGACTATATGAGTGCACTTTTTCAATTTTGTGTAAATTAGGCAACTATTTTTTTTTTTAATTGAATTCGAAATGAAATGGCGATCGTTAATGTTCTGGAGATAAATTACTTTTTAATTTACATTTGATTTACAAATATAATGAAAGTTACAGTATTTGTAATAATATATTTGAAAACGTTTAAAATTTCTCGAATATTTCATTACGGTACGGGAAGTTCCAGCAATTTGCCTTAAGGCACAATGCCATACACCACTAGTTAATTCTAAAGTGAAAAAACTCACAAAAATTTATGACAAAGCCTCTAAACTGTAAACATCCTTTGTCCAAAATTCGTTCTATCTTTTCCACATTTCTTATTACCACTTATCACTTACTATTACAATTTCTACTCACGTGCTGTTTCCACCATATGCGTACAACTCTTAACGGCTGCCACAACAGCCCCCGTGGCCTGTCCGACTCCCATACTAGCATGCTTGAGAGCCTGCAGTCTCACGCTTCCTCTTTGGGCTTTGACTCTGCTCGCAACCACCAGGCGGACACTGCAAGCCGCAATCTCTTGAGCAGCCACCATCAGGGCTTCGAACTTGCCACTACCTTGGAGGGACTCGTCTGCTGCAGAACTAGTAAAGGACAGATTAAGGTAATTGAAAATGGTCTAACTCAGGTAATTTATTATACTTACACCTCTTGATGGCAGTATGTTTTCAATAGCTCTTTTCATACTTATATAAGTTAATTGAAACAAATACATATATATGCAAACAATATTAAATTATGATAGTATAATGATATTCCCAGAATAGGTGTATACAATTTGTATCTTTATGTAAAAATCAATGTATGTATTTAAGTCAAATAAAGCAAATTTTCAAATTAAAAATTATACTTACACCAATAATTTGGCTCCGAGAGCAACAGCCTTAGCAGCTGATATAAGTCCTTCGGTCCACTGATGATTACGCTTGTAGAACTCCTTAGCAGTTGCTGTGCCCTTTATTAACAAGTGAAAACAATGTTGTATGTACATTAAGGTAGTCCTTAATATGGACGTTTTCGAATTTCTTTGAGCTCCCAAGGGCTTAAACGCTTCCAAATTAATAAATAAAAATCCTCTAAAAATTTTAGCTCTTAATATTAACATTTAGATAGTCCGCAATTCAATTAAAGTTTCGTGTACTTATTAACTTCCCGTGTGTCCTTAAAAAAAATAGATGTGTGTGTTGTGTGTATGTGCGGATACAAATTTTCATTTTGAATGATTCATTTACCATTCGATTCCTATTGATGAGGTAACGTGCTGATTAGTTTTTGTCAAAGGTAGGTCCAGCCGTTACGGAGATACAGAGCAAAGAGTGCAGAAAATAGAAATCGAGTTTTTGAGAGAACGGAGCGTGCGATTTGAATGATCCAAAAAACATTCAATTTGTAATGATGGGGAGAAGTGGTGATTAGTTTTTGGCAAAGGCAGGTCCAGCTGTTTCGGAGGTACAGAGCTAAATGTGCAAAAAATGGCTGTTTTTGAGATAAATAAGCATCCGATTTGATTGACTCAAAAAACATTCTGCTTGTATTTACAAAAAAATTGCTTTTGGGAAAAGAATCTCTTCATTTTTTTTTTCAAAAATTTTTTTTTATTTGTATATCGAAAATAACTAAGATTTTAATTATAATTCTGGCTAAAGTTCTAAATTTCGTTACGGTACGGTAAGTTCCAGCAATTTGCCTTAAGGCACGATGCCATACACCACTAGTTTATTTGGTGATTTTGACACTCAAATTGTCAGTAATAAATTGCCATCAAAATTACAAGCCTGCTATCACAGATGGCGCAAGAATTGTCAATAATAAATATACAAAACTTTTAATTGAAATGCGAACTGTCTAAATGTTAATATTAACAGCTAAAACTTTCAGAGAATTTTTTTTTTATTAATTTGGAAGCATTCGAACCCTTGGGAGCAAAGAAATTCGAAAGGGTCCGTATTAAAAGGTGGTCCTTAATATGGATATTTTTGAATTTCCTTGCTCCCAGGAGCTCAAATGCTTCTAAATTGATAAAAAAAAAAGAAATCTGAAAGTTTTAGCTTTTAATATTAATTTTAACATAGTCCGCACTCCAATCAAAGTTTCTTGTAAGTAAATACTTATTTTATAAAATATATAAAATTTTCTTTGTAATTTTTTTTATTTATGTTCAAAATAAGCAAAGACAATGTTTGTTTCTTTCAATGATTGTTTGATTGAATTTTACTTTTTGAAGAGCCAATTATAAAATACTTTAACTTGTAACTAGTAATATTTATTTTATGTTAATTACAAGTTATAATCGTATTTATAATAATTTCGATATTGTTTTTGATAACGTATTGATTGATTTGATTTTTGTATGATTTTCGATTGATGATTTTTTTTTGTATATCAATATAACCGCACACTTTGATATGGCGCGAACAATGTTATTCACAAAATTTTGATTCACTTGTCGCTAAATTATAAAACAAATGAAATTTTACCCATGTTATTTTCATAGATACTTTGGTTGGAATGCGGACGATCTTAAAGTTAATATTAAGTGCTAAACCTTTCAGAGAATTGTTTTTTATTAATTTGAAAGCATTTGAGCCCTTGGGAGCAAAGAAATTCGAAATTGTCCATATTAAGGACCAACCTAAAGTACACATATATTTTATAATATGTTGTTTTTAATTAATTTCAGCATTCAGTATGATTTTAATGAAAATATTATTAATTACTAGAAATTTTAATATGGTATTAATTAAAAATGGTAAAGAGAACGCACAGGGAGATGAAGGGAGATATTTGACAACCTAATATTTATATTTATATTTATATTCATATTTATATTTATATTTATATTTATATAATTATATTTATATTTATATTTATATTTATAAATATTAGGTTGTCAAATATCTCCCTTCCGCCTTTTTGTATTATAAACCAAGAGCAAAAAAGCGGAAGGGAGATATTTGACAACCTAATATATTGATGGCAACCTTTTGATTTAGTTGGAGAGTTTGTTTAACAAATATTGTGAAATATTGAGTGAGTAAAGTGAATCACATTGAAAAATAAAATTTATAAATTTATGTTAAAAAAAAAATAATAAAATTATGTTATATGTCTCTATTTACCTTTCCTTCAGCAACAATTTCAGCTTGAACAGATCTGGCAGTCTGCACCAACTCTCTTATAGCAGCCATCAGACTTGTACAAGCGTCCAAAATCTTCTCATTGACCTCCAATTTAATTCCTGAATCTGCTGTACGAGATGCTGAGAGCAAACCCTAAATAATAAAAAAAAACAAATACATTAAAATATTGCATAAGTAAATAGTAGTAAATATTATTAGAATAATTAATCCTTTATCCCTTACTTCAATTTTCTTGGCAGCTTCTTCAATAGCCCTATCCATGCCAGCCATCTCGTCCTCCACTTGATCCCCAAGAGCGTCCAAACCCACATCGCTAACCATCAAACCACCAGCCAACTCCTTCAACACCTTCAATTGTTTAACAAGATCCTGCAAACTGCAAACACCTTCCAACCTGGTAATAAATAATAAATTTACACAAAGAAAATGTTATTGTGCCAATCAATGTACAAACGCTAGTCGCTAGAAATAATTTAAAAATTTATAAATGTACTAGCTAACCCGGCAAAGTAAGCTATATTCTAAACAATTTCTAGTTTTTTAATTTCAGTTCAAGATTGAGGCCTAAAACGTGGACGAACAATTTTACACTGTTTCGTCTATACCAAAGAAACGGCTTGACCGATGGTCGCGCAAAATTGACCAATGATAGACGTCGATGAAAGAGTCAAAAATCGGTCAAATTTCTAGAGAATCAAAAATATTAATACTTTAGGTGTGTAAGGATGTGCTGTTTGAATGCTATATAGAATGAGGTATTATAAAAACAATAAACCCCATTAGTTTGTATATATTTTGTCAATTACAATCAAACTGAAAGTTTCATACACTTTCAATAGAAAACATGGTATAATTCATTTAATCCAAGTCTTTTTTGGTCTTTCGACATATTGATTACGTTTCAAGTTTGTCAGATTCTTTTTTGATTCAGGATTTTGTGTATAATTGTAAATAATACTACTGAGCTTATATAAAATTTTCCAATTTCTGCGAGGAGAGATAGAAAATGAATTGAGTATTTCTTCTTTGACCTGCTTTTTGAAAAGTTTTGATGAATTAAAGTAAATTTAATAAAAAGTATTATGGATTTTCAAAGATAACTCTTTATCTCTCGATAGCAAAGTCAAAAGTCAAAGGCTATCGCGGGTTATACATCTTTTTCCCTCTACTTTCAAATATTTTTGTTAAACAATGCCTAACTTTAGTGGTTTTTGACACATCGGTGGTGGATCGTTTTAACCCCGGACCTTCATAAAATACTATCTATTCTTCGATAAATTCGGGAAAATTATAACTGGGAAAATGTTATTCGACAAAATGTCCCTTTGGTCGATACCAAATTTAGGTTCTGAATTTAAATAACATAAATAAAAAATAATATAACCTAGAAAATGTTTTATAAATACCAATCAGTATATAATTATACAAATGAGATCTTTCAGAGCACCGTGTTTGAGAAAAATATGCCAAAAAGTGCATTTTCATATTTTAAACATTTCAAAAAAGTTGATATTTTGAGTTTATAGTGACACTTGCAGCGCTATTACATGATTTTACTGAATTGCAAATTTATAGCTGTTTTTGTTAGAAACATGTGTGATTTTATATTTTTATAATTTAGTACACATATTAAGAAATGACATACTAAAATTTTGTAACTCTAGTATAACGTTTTATATTTTTAAATATTTTTCAAAATACTCATCAAACCCTGGACTTGCAACTATTAGGAAATAGATATGCAAGAGTGCATTTGTTTACAAAGTTGCACATTTATAGCTTTTTTTGTTAGAAACATATGCGATTTAAAATTTTTATAATTGAGTACATATATTAAGTAATAACATACTAAAATTTTATAGCTTTAGTATAATATTGTATATTTTTAAAAGATTTTTCAAAAGTACTTCTCATATCATATCCAACCGACGATTCGCAAGAGTATGCAAGTGTGCATTGCAATTTTTTAGTTTCTTTTGTTAGAAACATATTTGATTTTATATTTTTATAATTCAGTACACATATTAAGAAGTAACATACTATAATTTCATAACTGTATTACAACGCTTTATATTTTTAAAATATATTTTAAGCCGTCAATTTGTTTACGTCAGACGTGTTTGTATATAAATAAAACTACGAATAAAACTATTTACTAAAATTTAATCACAATTAAATAATATTCACGTAAAACATCCTATTATACATAATAGAACATCTGTCAAAAACGTTTGACATTTGACGTATTAGCCGCCGTCCATTGTTTTATTTAAATTACGCTTCTACAAAAATTTTCAAATTAAAAATGTGAAGTTTCTACGCAATTTTGAAATAATATCTCACCTTTCCGACTACCTGCTGATTGGCACGAATTTTTCAAGACTAAGACTGGCCAAATCGGTTTAGCCGTTTTCAAGTTTTAGCGAATCATTTGATCGAGAGCTCCATTTTCATATATAAGATATTGAAGCGGCACAACTAGTGTGTAATTTTCAAAAACCGAATTTTCAATTTTTCCATATTTCGATAGGTTATACCTTTAAAAATAACATACCAAAATTTTAAATCGATATCTTAAATAGTTTTTGAGTCACAGCCATTTAAAGAGTATATATATATATATAGTATATAGTATAACGATCATTTTATCTTTAAACGCGTTCTTCTCGAAACAGCATTTTGCGAATTTGCTGCATCGATTACTCAAAAACAAATGATCCGATCGCTATCAGTTTTTTTTACATGTTCTATATATAGTTCTCCGTAAAATGAACTATCGATTTTTTGATCGGATTAAAAATCGAATTTTGGCAGTCCAAAAACGACCAAAATTTTGGGTAAAATTTGACTTTTTTTTTAAAAAACGCTGTCATTTTGTCAAATTTTGATTTTTTTTCTTTATCGTTGATGATTTTACAGACAATATTATCTAGTTTAACGAGAATTTTTTTTTTATTTCATTCACGTAGAAGGCCGGAATCACTGCAGCAGTGAAGGGCATTTTTTTGTCGCACCGTTGGAGATCGACGATAACTTAAAAAATATTTAAGTTTTTTCTTCAAAAATTTTACTATGTATTCTCAAAACAAGTATAATTATATTCCTAAAATTTTAAAATGATTGATATAGTATTTTTTTTAATATAAACTCCCAAAATCACCTTTTTTAGGCGGTTACACTAGTTGTGCCCCTTAAGTTTATTAATAATACTAAAATTAATTTATAAGTTAATTATTCAATAAAAATTTGTAGTAAACAATTGTATGAATGGCATCTGGCCTTATGATAATAATTATATATTATTATAAATAAATAAAAAAACCTGGTGCCTCCGTTTTGATCATTGAAAGCCCTAGAAACATCCCCTTCTCCGCTTGAAGATGTTGAAGCACCACCAAGTGCAGAGTTGGAAGCTGATGGTACAAACGGTGTGTAGAATTCAGTTTTGTCTGTCGAGTTAGGGTTGGCTGCTATTTGGTCCAGGGTGTAGGCTAGGGAAGTCGCCCAGGCACGAACATTTTCTTGCAACCCTAGTAAAAGATAATTTAGTAGTACGTGGGGAAAGTGAAAGTTAGTGTGCACTTACTTTCTCCAAGTTCAATGTTTGTAGATGTGTTTGATGTTCCTTTTCCTTGGGATATTACAGAACACAAGAGTTGTCCGCAGGTTATTATGTCTTTGCAATCGTCCAATGAAATCTCACCGTCGTCCTAATAAAATAAATAAATAAACTAGTGGTGTATGGCATTGTGCCTTAAGGCAAATTGCTGGAACTTTCCGTACCGTAATGAAATATTC
This sequence comes from Ctenocephalides felis, assembly GCF_003426905.1. NCBI lineage: Eukaryota > Metazoa > Arthropoda > Insecta > Siphonaptera > Pulicidae > Ctenocephalides > Ctenocephalides felis. The sequence goes on along the minus strand of NW_020539725.1, from coordinate 62,805,529 downwards.
GAGAAATTTTAAACGTGGTATTACAAATACTGTAACTTTCATTATTTTTGCATTTTCTTGTTATATCTGAGCACACCAAATGTAAATCATAAATCAATTTATCTCCAGAACATTAACAATCGTCATTTCATTTCGAATTCAATTACAAAAAAAAAAATATTTGCTAATTTACACAAAATTGAAAAAGTGCTCCAGTATAGTCACAGTCTAAACGCATTTGCAAATAATTCTGTGCGTCATTTTCACTTCGAATGTACTTAGCTTGGCGGCATTTTCACATTTTTCAATAGTTTTCACAAAATTGTAAAAGTCGTCCTGTACATAAACAGTCTAAACGCACTTGAGTAAACATTTGTACCAGAGTGGCGCTTAGACTGTGCTTAGCCTGGGTCATTATTTGAATTTTTGTATTTAGTATTTTTCATCATCAACTGTAATTAGCCAGACATGAAAATGAAAAGGACTCTACTGACAAGCAAACTAGATTTTACTTTATATGAACTGACGAGCAAACTGAAATACTCGTCTGCTCGTCAGTAAAGTCTCCTTTTATATATTTTAGCTTTTGCTCGTCAGTAAGGTCCTTTTATTAATTCTAGATAAGTTTGCTCGTCAGTGGAGTCCCTTTTTTAATTCTAGATTAGTTTGCTCGTCAGTAGAGTCCCTTTTTTAATTCTAGACTAAGTTTGCTCGTCAGTAGAGTCCCTTTTTTAATTCTAGACTAAGTTTGCTCGTCAGTAGAGTCCCTTTTTTAATTCTAGATTAAGTTTGCTGGTCAGTAGAGTCTCGTTTTTAATCCTACATCAAGTTTGCTCGTCAGTAGAGTTCCTTTTTTAATTCTAGATTAGCTTGCTCGACGGTAGAGTCTCTTTTTTATTTCTAGATTAGTTTGCTCGTCAGTAGACTCCCTTTTTTATTTCTAGATTAGTTTGCTCGTCAGTAGAGTCCCTTTTTTAATTCTAGATTAGTTTGCTCGTCAGTAGAGTCCCTTTTTTAATTCTAGATTAGTTTGCTCGACGGTAGAGTCCCTTTTTTATTTCTAGATTAGTTTGCTCGACGGTAGAGTCTCTTTTTTATTTCTAGATTAGTTTGCTCGTCAGTAGACTCCCTTTTTTAATTCTAGATTAGTTTGCTCGTCAGTAGACTCCCTTTTTTATTTCTAGATTAGTTTGCTCGTCAGTAGACTCCCTTTTTTAATTCTAGATTAGTTTGCTCGTCAGTAGAGTCCCTTTTTTTAATTCTAGATTAGTTTGCTCGTCAGTAGAGTCCCTTTTTTAATTCTAGATTAGTTTGCTCGACGGTAGAGTCCCTTTTTTATTTCTAGATTAGTTTGCTCGACGGTAGAGTCTCTTTTTATTTCTAGATTAGTTTGCTCGTCAGTAGACTCCCTTTTTTAATTCTAGATTAGTTTGCTCGTCAGTAGAGTCCCTTTTTTATTTCTAGATTAGTTTGCTCGTCAGTAGAGTCCCTTTTTTAATTCTAGATTAGTTTGCTCGTCAGTAGAGTCCCTTTTTTAATTCTAGATTAGTTTGCTCGTCAGTAGAGTCCCTTTTTTAATTCTAGATTAGTTTGCTCGTCAGTAGAGTCCCTTTTTTAATTCTAGATTAGTTTGCTCGTCAGTAGAGTCCCCTTTTTAATTCTAGATTAGTTTGCTCGTCAGTAGAGTCCCTTTTTTAATTCTAGATTAGTTTGCTCGTCAGTAGAGTCCCTTTTTTTTAATTCCAGATTAGTTTGCTCGTCAGTAGAGTCCCCTTTTTAATTCCAGATTAGTTTGCTCGTCAGTAGAGTCCCTTTTTTAATTCTAGATTAGTTTGCTCGTCAGTAGAGTCCCTTTTTAATTCTAGATTAGTTTGCTCGACGGTAGAGTCCCTTTTTTATTTCTAGATTAGTTTGCTCGACGGTAGAGTCTCTTTTTTATTTCTAGATTAGTTTGCTCGTCAGTAGACTCCCTTTTTTAATTCTAGATTAGTTTGCTCGTCAGTAGACTCCCTTTTTTATTTCTAGATTAGTTTGCTCGTCAGTAGACTCCCTTTTTTAATTCTAGATTAGTTTGCTCGTCAGTAGAGTCCCTTTTTTAATTCTAGATTAGTTTGCTCGTCAGTAGAGTCCCTTTTTTAATTCTAGATTAGTTTGCTCGACGGTAGAGTCCCTTTTTTATTTCTAGATTAGTTTGCTCGACGGTAGAGTCTCTTTTTTATTTCTAGATTAGTTTGCTCGTCAGTAGACTCCCTTTTTTAATTCTAGATTAGTTTGCTCGTCAGTAGACTCCCTTTTTTATTTCTAGATTAGTTTGCTCGTCAGTAGAGTCCCTTTTTAATTCTAGATTAGTTTGCTCGTCAGTAGAGTCCCTTTTTTAATTCTAGATTAGTTTGCTCGTCAGTAGAGTCCCTTTTTTAATTCTAGATTAGTTTGCTCGTCAGTAGAGTCCCTTTTTTAATTCTAGATTAGTTTGCTCGTCAGTAGAGTCCCCTTTTTAATTCCAGATTAGTTTGCTCGTCAGTAGAGTCCCTTTTTTAATTCTAGATTAGTTTGCTCGTCAGTAGAGTCCCTTTTTTTTAATTCCAGATTAGTTTGCTCGTCAGTAGAGTCCCTTTTTTAATTCAAAATTAAATTTGATCGTCAGTAGAGTCCCTTTTTTAATTCTAAACTAGTTTGCTCGTCAGTAGAGTCCCTTTTTTAATACTAAAATTGCGTACATACACACACACACATACATCCATTTAGTTTCTGAGGTATGCCCTTTAAAAATGTTCAGAAACCTTCAAAACGTCGAGAAATGCAAAATTTTTCCAATCTATAACTATCCTATTTATAAATATAATTTTTATCTACTCACTTTGACAACCGATAAAGGCAAAGAATTCTCTCCCAACATCTCCAATTTGGCGCAAGCATCCTCTGCAGTTTTCCTGAAATAATCAGGAGAGCAGGCAGTACCAGAAGCAGCCGGTTCGTCCAGCTCGTGCAGAGCTCGCCTTACATTGTCTGCTGCTGATTGGAGCAGGGCAGCATTTAGACGAGACACCAGGGTTGAGCGCTGTTTTTGTTCTAAGGGAAAATAAAGATAAAAAAAGGTATTTAATAGAGCTATATAGAAAAAAATAAGGTAAAATTAAGGTGACCGGAAGTCCCGGATTTACACCTAGTGTCCCGGGTTTATCTAAAAGCGATATTAAGCCCGGTGCACACAAAATTTAGAATTTTCGAGGTCAGAAAATGTTGTGAAATCAGTTTCCGACGTTGCTAGGCAACGGTTATAGACAGAAATTATGTTAGGGATACTGCCGTTGTGAATAGAGGGCTTAAACGTGAAATCCGGCTGGCAAGATCGTAAACTATATCGGGCAAGATCGCAAAAAATGATTTATCATATCGTTGCTAGGTAACAAACTGTCCGTATGCACTAACCAGGAAATCTGGCGTCGGGTGCACCGGGCTTTAGTCCCGGATTTAGATCTTTTGTTCCAGTTTTACGAAAATTAAACCAAAAATTATGCAAATAAACAAACAAGTGTTCAATTTTACAAACTAATTGTGAGGAAAATTGAATAGAATTTTATACAAGGCTCAAAAGCAAAAACAAACATATAAAAATAGAAGTCCCCAATATTTGTTGATAAAAAATGATTTACATAAAAAACTTTTTTCATTGTATCCTTAAATAGCAATTGTCATTTTAAATTGTTTTGTAATTTAAATACCCCTACCCCCGTCCCGAATTTTTGAAAAAATATGGTCACCTAGGGTAAAATAGATGATAACATTGCGTTGTCATGGCAACGCTATCATATCCTTCTTCCTCGGTACCAAAAACTGTTATAATGTTTGCTGTGCGATCAGGCATATTTTACATATAAAACAAGTTATCATAACATTCTTTCTAGGTTTGTTTATATGTAAAATACGCTTGATCGTACAGAAAAACATTTTCACAGTGTTTATTATTTTATTAATAATTTTATTACCATTTTGAACACAATCCTTGATCTGTTCACAAATCGCAATGCTCTCCTTGAGTTTATCATCCAATTCGTCCCTTTGTGACACCAAAGCAGTGACTTCATTCTCCATGATGGTCTTCTCACTGACGAGACAATCTACTTTTTCAACTAACGTCTGCAAAAAAAAAATCCATCATCATTTATATTTTATTATTCAAAAATTTTATTTATATTATTTATTAATTTTATTTTTATTATTATTTGCTTTCATTTTATATTAAATCATCATACTATGAATATTATTATCATGTAAATTCTATCCTTTGCACTCTTATTTATTTAAATTTATGTTATTATTTATCATTATTGCTAGATGTTAACTATTTAACAGTTGTAATAAATATTGTAATTAAAAAAAAAAATCATTTATATCTATTATTATAATTTATATTCTTACCATTTTTTCTTCCCTGATGTCTTCGCACTGTTTCCTCAGCTCTTGAATCTCCAACAAGTGTTTGCTGTTGATATCGCTTTGTGTGGTTTTCAGTTCAGCCATTTCTTTTAGCAAAGCTTCGTATTTTACACTTAAATCTAGGAAAAATAATATTTATTTTAGTACTGCAATTATTATTTATACAAAAAATTGTAAGTTGTGTTTTTAGTATTTACACACCACATGCAATATAAATGTTAATCGTGCAAATAATTAAAACATTAATAAGCAAACAGACTATTAAATAATTAAATAAATATTATATTAATTGTTATTATTAATTACAAAGCTTGCACATAGGGCAAAGATAGATTTTACAACTAACTAGCATTAATAAAATAAACTAGTGGTGTATGGCATCGTGCCTTAAGGCAAATTGCTGGAACCGTACCATAATGAAATATTCGAGAAATTTCAAACGTTTTCAAATACACCTAAGTCTGTTTTTACACGGAGATTGGTTCCAGAAGAAGCCGTGTAAAAAAAAAACCTGTAAAAAAGACATTGATCTTATACAAAAATGGGTGATTTGTCCTACTCTCTAAAACCTATTAAAATTAGTGAAAAACAAGAATTCATGTTTATTTGATTGAATAATAATTCCCCTAAATTAGTGCTATTCACATTTGCTTTGACCAGTAAAAATTGTTTGTACGCGCTAAAGGGGAATTCACTTAAATCTTTAAGCTAGTATTCGCAAACTATCGATACTATCGATGGTTTCAGACTTTTTTCTTTCATAAATACTTTTTTGTGATATGAACATACTTCGCAAAAATTAAATTTAACAAAAAAAAAAATTAAGTACATAAAATTTCAAATCGTGCTAAATGGAATCAAATCGTGTAAAAAAATTTAAAATATTCAATTTTCAAACCGTGTTATATCAAAACCGTGTACAAAAAGACCGTGTAAAAACAAACTTAGGTGTATATTATTACAAATACTGTAACTTTCAACATTTTTGCTATCTTGTTTTTTATATCTGAGCAAATCAAATGTAAATCATAAATCAATTTATCTCCAGTATATTAACAGTCGTCATTTCATTTCGAATTCAATTTCAAAAAAAATAGTTGCACAATAATTTATACAAAATTGAAAAAGTGCTCCCGTATAGTCACAGTCTAAACGCATTTGCAAATAATTCTGTGCGACATTTTCACTTATATTGTGCTTAGTTTGGCGGCATTTTCACATTTTTCAATAGTTTTCACAAAATTGGAAAAGTGCTCCAGTACATAAACAGTCTAAACGCACTTGGGTAAACATTTGTACCAGAGTGGCGCTTACAATGTGCTTAGCCTGGCTAATTTTTTGAATTTTCAATCCAAAATTTCAAAAATATTTTATGGTCCGCGTTTTCGGGCGCACGGATCAACCGATTTGAATGATCTAAAAAACATTCAATTTGTAATGATTGGGAGAAGTGGTTATTAGAGTTTTTGGCAAAGGCAGGCCTAGCCATTTCAAAGATACAGAGCTAAATGTTAAAAAAATGGCAGTTTTTGGAAGAACTAAGCGCCTGATTTAAATGATTCGAAGTACTTTCTGCTTGTTTCAACATAATAATTGCTAATATTAAAAAATATTTTCGTTCAAAAAATTCAAAAAATCACCCAGGCTAAGCACAGTGTAAGCGCCACTCTGGTACAAATGTTTACCCAAGTGCGTTTAGACTGTTTATGTACTGGAGCACTTTTCCAATTTTGTGAAAACTATTGAAAAATGTGAAAATGCCGCCAAACTAAGCACAATATAAGTGAAAATGTCGCACAGAATTATTTGCAAATGCGTTTAGACTGTGACTATACGGGAGCACTTTTTCAATTTTATGTGAATTAGGCAACTAAACTATTTTTTTGAAATTGAATTCGAAATGAAATGACGATTGTTAATGTTCTGGAGATAAATTGATTGATTTATGATTTACATTTGAATTTTGAAGTAGAACTTTTTAGGTTGGCGATGTATTAATTAGTAAAATAGAATTTTATTTTTGAAGTAAAACTTCTTAAGTCGCGATATAATATAGAGTCTGTTTTGATGCGTAAAAGAGACAACAGTATATAGTGAGAAAATCAGAGAGAGATATATAAAACACTAGTGCGAAAAAGAGCAACATATTCCTGACAGTGTAGAGTGACAGAGTAAGATATATGAGTACGATGTGACCACCAAATTTAAGGAACTACCTTTTTAAATGTAAATTTTTGATAAAAAGACAAGAGATACCAATTTTTGTTGTTAATAGAAATTGTAGATAATTTAATTGGCTATAAATTTGCTGAATATTGCAAAATGGTGGGACATTTCGTTTTGAAGTTATAAATAAATAAATAAAAATCGAGCTGGTCCAAAAGTGTGAAGCAAGATATACTAATGCAACCTCCAAAATTTAACAACAACCTGTTTCATTGCAAATTTTGGGTAAAAAGATATGAGATACAACATTTTGTTATTAATAAAAGTGGTAGATTATTTAATTGGCTATAAATTTGCTGAATATTGCAAAACACTCGGACAAATCGTTTAAAAGTTATAAATAAATAAATTAAAATCTAGCTGGTCCAAAACTATAAAGTAAGATATATTGATTTTGCATAATTTAAAAACAATTTTTTTAAATATAAATTTTGGATAAAAGAATAGGAGATAGAACATTTTGTTATTCATAAAAGTTGTAGATAATTTATTTGGCTATAAATTTGCTGGATATTGCAAAACAATCGGACAATTTGTTTAGAAGTTATAAACAAATAAATAAAAATCGAACCGGTCCAAAAGTATAAAACAAGATATATTAAAATGTAGCCTCCTCAATTCAACAACAATCAGTTTAGTTCTTATAAATGCCGCCAAGCTAAGCACAATATAAGTGAAACTGTCGCACAGAATTATTTGCAAATGCGTTTAGACTGTGACTATACGGGAGCACTTTTTCAATTTTGTGTAAATTATGCAACTATTTATTTTTTGAAATTAAATTCGAAATGAAATGACGATTGTTAATGTTCTGGAGATAAATTGATTTATCATTTAGATTTGACTTGCTCAGATATAACAAGATAGTAAAAATAATGTGGAATAATATATTAGAACACGTTTAAAATTTCTCGAATATTTCATTACGGTACGGGAAGTACCAGCGATTTGCCTTAAGGCGCGATGCCATACACCACTAGTTTCTTTATAAATGCCAGTTAGTTGTAAAATCTAGCATTTTGCAGGGAGGTTTTGCAGAATCCTGTTTCATACAGCTAGATAAAAATAGTAAAACCTTTAAGTGGCATGCGTAACAATTGACTTAATCAACCGCTATTAGCTATTTAGTTAAAAATTTAATATATCTATTATTACTACCAAAATATTCCCTCTTCTTTTCCCTCAAGCTCTCCTCCAGCATATGGATCCTGCGTACCATCTCAGCACACTGCTCATCGTACACTTTCTTCCTCTCCTGAAACGTCTCACAAAACTCCTTCTCTCTCGCCTTCAAATCATCATTATCCTTCTCCACCTTCAAACAATTCTCCATCAACTTATCCACCCGAACAACCAACTCCACCTTCTCATTCTCGATGCACTCCTGAATCTTCTTCAGAGCCTCCACATCATTCCTGGTTACCAGGAGATCGTTTTGGAGACTCTGGTTCTTGTGTTGAAGTTCTTGGTTCAAAAGTTCGATTTGGGATTTGTCTTTGGTTAAGTCCGAGTAGGATTTGGTGAGGTCTTCGTATTGGGTTTTGATTTCGGACAGGATTTCGTTTTGTTGTTGGAGGTTCTGGATGGATTTGTTGAGCTGTTGGTTTTCGTCCAGTTGTTCCTGGGACTGGACTTGGAGGATTTGTAAGGACTTCTCGGTGGTTTCTTTGTACCGGGAGACTTCTTCGTATTGGGATTGGAGGGCGGTAAGTTTGGCATGCAGTTCTAGAATGTTAGTATAGGACCATGCAAAGATAGTTAGTACATTTAACATGCTATAAACTAATATAAGTATATTAACATGCAATGATATTATTCATGTCTGGGGTTAGTAATAGTTTAGCAAAACTTACCAGCACTCTGCTGTTGACTTTTGTCCTCTACCAGCCTCTGACCCTCTTCGAGTTGTGCCTTTTCCCTGACGATCACTGCTAATTGTTTGTCGACGTCTGCTTTCTGTAAAAATAACAAACTAGTTAAGAAAAATTGCTGGAACTTCCCGTACCGTAACAAAATGTTCGAGGAATAAAAATGTTTATTATGAATATTGTAACATTGTCCAATATTTATAAGAATTATATAAACTGAATTGAAAAGTTAAAATTATTTATTTAAAGTATATAAGTAAGCTTTAGAACTTTAAACTTTAAAATCCGAATTGTTTTAGATATACAAAAAAAAAATTTTTTTTGAAAAAAAAATAACTTTGGAATAAACTAGTTTTTTTTTTTTAATTACAATATTTATTACAACTGTTAAATAGTTAACATCTAGCAATAATGATAAATAATAACATAAATTTAAATAAATAAGAGTGCAAAGGCTAGAATTTACATGAAAATAATATCCGTTGTATGATGATTTAATATAAAATAAAAGCAAATAATAATAAAAATAAAATTAATAAATAATATAAATAAAATTTCCGAATAATAAAATAATACTAAAAAAACAATAAAATATAACAAAATAACAATATTAGAATAAGATAATAATAATATTATTTAAACTAGTGGTGTATGGCATCGTGCCTTAAGGCAAACTACCAGAACCTCCCGCACCGAAAAAACTTTACAAAACTTTGAAAAAATTAGAATTTTGAGAAATTTTGAAAAAATTTGACTTTTGCGAAAAATTTGTTTTTTTTATTTTTAGATTTTTCTGTATTTTGATTTTTTTTTTTTGAAAATATTGAACATTTTTTTGTAAGCGTTCGCGCTGCATATCTGATTTGGTCTAGTTTTTGTCCCTTTTTGCCCCGTATCTCCGAAACGACTAGACCTGTCTTTGCTAAAAACTAATCAACACGTCTTCTTATCGATAGAAATCGAATGTTTTTTGAATTATTCAAATCGGTTGATCCGTGTTCGCAAAATCTTTATACATTCATACTACATACATACATTTTTTCGGAGGTATGACAAAATGTTCAGAAACCTCTTAAACGTGAAGATATATAAAAATTTTCATTTTCGTTTTTTTTGCGATTACTATAACTTACCCTACGGAAAATAAAAAAAATAATCCCAAAAACTAATTGCTTTTACAACACAAGCAAAGAGTTTTTTGAGTCATTCAAATCGGATGCTTAGTTCTCTCAAAAACTGCCATTTTTTGCACATTTAGCTCGGCATCTCCGAAACGTCTAGACCTGCCTTTGCAAAAAACTAATCACCACTTCTCCTTGTTATTACGAATTGAATGTTTTTTGAATTATTCAAATCGGATACTCCGTTCTCTCAAAAACACGATTTGTATTTTCTGCACTCTTTACTCCGTATCTCCGAAACGGCTGGACCTGCCTTTTCCAAAAACTAATCGACACGTCTCCTTATCAGCAGACACACACACAAACCCACACATGCACATATATCCTTGGGACTTCGCTCATTTCAAAGACAAGTATAAAATCAGTGTAGGAATGACAACATTCTAGATCCTCCCCCCACGAAGTAATGCCTTATGTGGTTTCCATTTAGGTTTTGGTTGGTATTATATCAGGGCGGTATTGAATCTGACATACCCAGACAAAAGACCCAGTCTGGAATGCATAAATGCTATAAAAAACACACACACACACATCTACTTTTTCTGAGTCACGCCGAAATGTTCAGAAACCCTTGGAGCAAATTTGCTCCAAATTAGATTAAGGTTACCATGACATTTTTAATAAAGAAACAAAAGAATGTATGAATATAAACTCATATATTATTATAGATCGATGTTTAATAAATCATCGCAGAATAGAAAAGTATTGAGTTTTAATTAAATATACATTTAGTTATTTATGGAACGCGCTCCACCACTGAAACGCGAAGAAATTCAAAAAATTTCATTTTTAATTTTTGGCCCATTACTATAACCTACTCTACGGGAAGTTAACTTAAAAGAATAATTTTATACAAGAACATCTTAAATTTTCTTACCTGTCTCAACAGATTGACATGCTCATCCCTAATATTCGTGTACAATTCTTTCAACCGTTGGAATTTTTCCTCCTGCATCGCGGACTTTCTTTCCAACTCTTCAGCCTTTGCTGAAACTGAAAATAGAAAATAAAACGGTTATGATGTCTAAACACTTACCGGGCAATTCTGCCTCATAAAATAGCATTGTCTTATTTTATGCTTGTTTCTTGTTAGTGAAACTGTGAAAATATTTATCTATTTGCTGTGCGATCAAGCGTATTTTATATATAAACACAGCAAGAACTAGTTGGTTTGGTATTTAGCCTTGAGGCAAGTTACATGAACTTCCCGATATGTGTAAATAATCGACTTAATCAATAAAACTAAATTAATTTATGAGTGATTAAAAGTATTGTGAGTAGATTTATTATACATAATTGAAAACGAGCGTACACTTTGACACGGTGCATTTTCTAAAAGTAAATTTTCAGAAATCAACAATTGTTATAATTGAACCAGTTTCCATAGGACTTTAATGGCTTGATAAGTTCATTAAAACCAAGTACTCTATCGTTATACCAAGTAAAATCGTCCAATTTCAATTTTAACAAACGTCAAAAATACTACTCATTTTCTTAAACTTTGATGAATTTTTAAAATTAAACTACTTGTCGTAAGGCCGTAATATTACAGTAAGTTCTATAAGACCATGATGTATATCGCCAAAAAAAGTAGATTTTCAACTAAAATTAATCAGTACCATTCCCAACTAATATATTTCGAACAGTTTTTGATTTTTTAAAATCGGTTAGGTAGGATGAGCATAAATGTGAACAAAAAGTTTAACACTTTTTTTCAAATTACAAAGAAACGGCTTTGCAGATCGTCGCACAAAACTGACAAACGATAGTGCTCATCGAAATACATCAAATAGCTTTTAAATTTCTGAAATCGGTTCAGGCATTTTTGAGAAAACGTCGATGAAAGTTTTAATTTTGACAAATGCCAAAAAAACGATACCAATTTTTGCAAACTTTGACGAATTTTTAAAGCTAAACCAGTTGTCGTAGGGCCGTAATATTTTAGTATAATCTAGAAGACTATAGTATCTAACGTCAAAAAAATAATCATAAAAATCGTCGATTTTTTTTTTTAAACTTTATTACAAGAAAACGGCCCGGCCGATCTCTACCAAAAACTAATCAGCACGATTCCCAACCAATATCTTTCGAACGATTTTTGAATTTTCAAAATCGATTCAGAATTGCGGGTTAAAACGTAGACGAAAATTTTTCACTATTCTGCGATTTATAAAAAAACGGCTTGGCCGATCGTCCCACAAAACTGACATACATCGAGTGGCTTTTAAATTTTTGAAATCGGTCCAGCCGTTTTCGAGAAAACGTCGATTTACGGCAAAAAATCTGTTCACACACACACACACACATACTTTTTCCAAATTTGGTCTCATTCGATTCAGAATGGCTTGAAACGTCGAGAAAACATAAAATTAGCAATTCGGATTTTTTAATGAAAACATAAACTTCTCCTTTGGGAAGTTAAAAATCTTATGATAACTGCACCATGTGGTTTTCTGTTATCATAACATTCTTCCTTGCATAGGTAGACATTTTCACTACCAATATACAAGCATAAGATAGCGTTGTCATGACAACGCTATTGTATAAGGCAGAATAAGTTAAGTAATATTTACTGATTCATTTACCTTCCTTCTGCGATACAGCAACTATATCCTCCATTTCCTTCTTGGCCTTCTGCTCCATCTCCAATTGTTGCTCGGCAACAATCAATCTGGCCTGCAATTGTTCAAACTGACTTTGCATTGCTTCCGTCCTGGCCCTTGCGTTGGCCATTAATTGATTTAATTGGGCACTAAAAAAACAACAAACAAACCATAAAGACTAACTAGTTTTTAACTTCCTTTAGAGTAGTTACAGTATGGGCCGAAAATCGAAAATGAAAATTTTTGCATTTCTCGACGTTTCGAAGGTTTCTGAACATTTTTAAGGGGCATACCTCAGAAACTAAATGGATGTGTGTATGTTTTGTATGTCCGCATTTTTAGTATTAAAAAAAGGACTCTACTGACGAGCAATCTAATCTAGAAATAAATAAGGGACTCTACTGACGAGCAAAAGGATAGAGAATTAATAAAAGCGACTCTACTGACAAGCAAACTACTCTAGAACTAAAAAAGGGACTCTACTGACGAGCAAAAGAATAGAGAATTAATAAAAGGGACTCTAGTGACGAGCAAACCAATCTATAATTGAAAAAGGGACTCTACTGACGAGCAAACTAATCTAGAATTAAAAGAGGGACTCTACTGGCGAGCAAAAGGATAGAGAATTAATAAAAGGGACTCTACTCACGAGCAAACTAATCTAGAATTAAAAAAAAAACTCTACTGACGACCAAACTAATCTAGTATTAAAAAAGGGACTCTACTGACGAGCAAACTACTCTAGAATTGAAAAAAAAACTCTACTGACGACCAAACTAATCTAGAATTAAAAAAAAACTCTACTGACGGCCAAACTAACCTAAAATTAAAAAAGGGACTCTAGTGACGAGCAAACTAATCTAGAATTAAAAAAGGGACTCTACTGACAAGCAATCTAATGTAGTATTAAAAAAGGGACTCTACTAACGAGCAAACCAATGTAGAAATAAAAAAGGGACTCTACTGACGAGCAAACTAATCTAGAATTAAAAAAGGGACTCTACTGACGAGCAAACTTAATCTAGAATTAAAAAAGGGACTCTACTGACGAGCAAACTTAATCTAGAAATAAAAAAGGGACTTTACTGACGAGCAAACTAATCTGGAATTATAAGAGGGACTCTACTGGCGAGCAAAAGGATAGAGAATTAATAAAAGGGACTCTACAGACGAGCAAACAAATCCAGAATTAAAAAAGGGACTCTACTGACGAGCAAAAGCTAAAATCTATGAAAGGGACATTACTGACGAGCAGACGAGTATTTCAGTTTGCACGTCAGTTCATATAATGCAATATATATATATATATATATATATATATATATATAGTCAGTAGAGTCCCTTTTATTTTCATATCTGATAAAATACAGTTGATGATGAAAAATACTAAATACAAAAATTCAAAAAATTGCTTAGGCTAAGCACAGTCTAAGCGCCACTCTGGTACAAATGTTTAACCAAGTGCGTTTAGACTGTTTATGCATTGGAGCAATACAACTTTTCCAATTTCGTGAGAAAACTATTGAAAAATGTGAAAATGCCGCCGAGCTAAGCGCGGTATAAGTGAAAGTGTCGCACAGAATTATTTGCAAATGCGTTTAGACTGTGACTATATGGGAGCACTTTTTCACTTCTTGTTTAAATTAGGCAACTATTTTTTTTTTTTTGAAATTGAATTCGAAATGAAATGACGATTGTTAATGTTCTGGAGATAAATTGATTTATGATTTATGATTTACATTTGATTTGCTCATATATAACAAGATAATGCAAAAATAATAAAAGTTACAGAGTATTTGTAATAATATATTTGAAAACCTTTAAAAATTCTCGATTATTTCATTACGGTACGGAAAGTTCCAGCAAATTTGCCTTAAGGCACGATGCCATACACCACTAGTTTATGAATGAAATCTTATCCATTTACTTACTTTAATCTAGCAATTTCCCCCTGCAGCTCGTGTATAAGTGCGTTCCTCTCCCGAATCAAATCGTGCAAATCAGCATCCTGCTGAATTGGTGGAGCAGGTTCCGAAGAGACATCCAGCAAAACCTCCTCTCGCACAGGTTCCTCGGGTTCAGGTTCTGGTTGCCTCACCTCGACAACCGGTGTAATGTAGGTGCCCAGACCATTCAGTTCTAGAAAATTCGGGGGCCTCTGTAAAAAATAATAAAGGACTCATGATTTAATAATAAAAATTTAATCATTATAATGTGGTTTAGTTATGACAGTTTTACCCACTTTGGGCAATCTGGGTATCTTTATAAGCCTTGCAAAGTACTCGTAGTCCCTGGCCTTGTTGTAGAACTCTTTCAGTTTAACAAACTGTTTCTGAAATCTGTCACGATGTCCACTGAGGGTGTCTGGTTGCAAAAACGAGTGCAACTTGAATAGAAGCTTCACTGAGAAATCGTAGAGCTGGTTTGAATCCTAAGAAAAAAAAATTGATGGTATTGTAAAATATTTAAAATAATTTCATTTAAGTCTATTGGACCGATTCTGCCGCATAACTGACCAATGTTACGGCAAGGCCATGTTATGAAGAGCTTTAAATAATAAATATTGACAAAAACCATGTGGTTGTTGTGCAGTCAGACGTGTTTCTCAGGTTGTCAGATAGAAAACCTAACCTAGAAACCGCACAAATGTCAAAAAAACGATCTTAGATAACAGGGTCTTTCTGACTCGGCTTCATAACATACGAGTGACGTTGCAGTTTATGTGTAAAACGCTTGAATGAACAGCAAATACATAACATTTTGACAGTATTCAGTATGATTCAGCAGCATAATGTATACAAATGAGCGTAACATGGCCTTGCCAGAACATTTTTCTGTTATGTACACAAATTAATTTATTACAATAATTTTTGATATACCTGTATACATGGTATCAGAGGAGCTAGACGACATTGTCCAGTACTTGTCATCGAAGACACATTGTTGAGACTGTTTATAACTGCAAAAATTTAAATGAACTAATAACATACATTATCGACACATTTAATATATTAATATAACGAATTATATACTGTGCTGTATTCCAACTGATTTATTTATTTAATTTTATAAAGTAAATCTTTAATGTAGATAAGAATAAAGGAGGCCTTATGATTGATCCTTAGGGAACGCCCATTGTTCTTGTTAGGGCGCGTCCAATAATCACGTGGGGTTTTTAAGGGGAAAAGAGCGTTTGACAAAAATCACGAAATATCACGTGGTGAGTTCAGTAAGATATCAAGTGCATTTATTTTTGTCCTGATTTAAAAAAAAATCCAAACATTTTCAAGAAAAATCAAATATTTTACAATTTTTTCTCGTAACTAAAAATTCACGTGATGTTTGGTGGGGGGAGAAGGAGTAATTTTGAATATCACCAAAAGCAGTGGTCCAAAAATTCTTAAAAAAAACGATCACGTGATTAATGGACGGCCGTTTATCAAAGTAAATCTTTTATGTAGATAAGAAACAAAAGAAACCCTATGATCGATCCTTGTGGCACCCCTAATGTTACCGTTAAATTGTAAAAAAATACATTTCTCAAAATTGTCATAATATTTTTTTTCGAAATCGTGCTCATTATTTAATTAAATCTTTTGAGTTCATTGGACAAGTAGATTAAATACTTTAAAAAATCATCGAAATTAAGTTAGGACCTAAAATTGATCCTTGTGGTACGCCCAATATTCTCGGTAATTTGTCAGAAAATATTTCTCGTGCTCGTGCTCAATATTTAATTAAATCCTTTAAGTTTAATTATGCAAGTATGATTTAAATAGCCTAAATACTCATCCAAATTTGGTTAGGTCCTAAAATCGATCCTTTTGGCACACCCAATCTTCACGTTAGAATTATTTCTCGTGTTCGTGCTCATTTAATTAAATCCTTTGAGTTCAATTACACAAGTATGATTTAAATAGCCCAAATACTCGTTCAAATTTGATTTAGGTCCTAAAGTCAATCCTTGTGGCACGCCCAAAGTACTCGTTAAATTGTCATAATATTTTTTTCTCGTGTTCGAGCTCAATATTTAATTAAACGCTTTGAGTTTAAAGTTTTATTTAAATTTGTTTAATTTAAATACCCTAAAAATCTTCAAAATTATATTTAGGACCTAAAATTGATCCTTATGGCACACCCAATGTTCTCGTTTATTAGACTAAAATTATTTCTCGTTTTCGTGCCTAATATTTAATTAAACCCTTTGAGTTCAATTACATAAGTATGATTTAAATACTTTAAAAAATCATCGAAATTATGTTAGGACCTAAAATCGATCCTTGTGGCACGCCCAATGTTATCGTAAAATTGTTAGATTTTTTTCTCGAGTTCGTGCTCATTATTTAATTAAATTCTTTGTTTTCATTGGACAAGTAAGATTTAAATACTTTAAAAAATCTTCGAAATTAAGTTCTGGGCCTAAAATCGATCCTTGTGGCACGCCCAATGTTATTGTTAAATTGTCAGAATTTTTTTCTCGTGTTCGTGCTCATTTTTAAATTAAATCTTCTGAGTTCATTGGACAAGTAAGATTTAAATAACTTAAATAATCATCGAAATTAAGTTAGGACCTAAAATCAATCCTTGTGGCACGCCCAAAGTTATCGTTAAATTGTCAGATTTTTTTTCTTCGTGTTCTTGCTCATTATTTAAGTTCTTTGAGTTCATTTGGACAAGCAAGATTACGATATACAAAAAAAATATTTTTGAAAAAATTAAAAAAAAATTGAAATAATTTTTTTTGTAAAAACAAGCAGAATGTTTTTTGAATCATTCAAATCGGATGCTTAGTTCTCTCAAAAACTGCCATCTTTGGTACATTTAGCTCCGTATCTCCTAAACGGCTGGACCTGCCTTTGCCAAAAACCAATCACCACTTCTCCCCGTCATTACGAATTGAATGTTTTTTGAATCAGCAAATCGGATACTCCGTTCTCTCAAAAACTCATCGATTTTTACTTTCTGCACTCCTTGCTCCGTATCTCCGTAACCACTGGATCTACCTTTGCCAAAAACTAATCAGCACATCTCGCCATCAATAGCAATCGAATGTTTTTGGAACCATTCAAATCGCTTGATCCATGTTTCCGAAAACGTGGATAAAAGATTGTATCCGCACACGCAAAATTATGACAATTTAACGATAACATTGGGCGTGCCACAAGGATTTATTTTAGGTCCTAAATCTGGTTTGAATGATCATTTACTAAATTTTACTAATTTTAAGTTTCATCCACTTACTAGATTCCTGCAAAGTCAATATATCATCCATGTAATCAAATATCTCCACCGACAATTGAAAGCTGAAAACACAAAATAAGTCATTGGCAATCATAAACTTGATATTGACTATTAATTAACACTTACTAATTATTAATGTCTTCTCCGTAGATTTTATTTAAATCTTCAAAAGACAACAATAAATTTCCCGGCATGTGCGGATTCCGATGATGAAAATCAATTTTTGTTAACATCAAATTACAATAGAGCTGGATTAGTTTTCCGTAACCTTCTTGTAAATGACCCTGAAAAATAAAATATATATATTAAGACGACATTTTCGAGTTTCTTTGCTCCCAAGGGCTCAAATGCTTCCAAAATAATAAAAGAAAATTCTCTGTAAGTTTTAGCGCTTAATATTAACATTTAGATCGTCCGCAATTGAATTAAAAGTATACGAAACTTTTGAATTGAATTGCGGACTATCTAAATATTAATATTAAGAGCTAAAACTTTTACAAGATTTTCTTTTATTACTTTGGAAGAATTTGAGCCCTTGGGAGCAAAGAAATTCTACTTATAGCATATGTTTTATTATTATTACCCATAGCTTCCCAACATTTAGTATAAGTTCCTTATGCCGAATGGCTCCTGGTAAACACAGATGGAAACCTTCACGAAGTACCTAAAAATAAAACAAATGGCATCAAATATACAAATTAATTTAGAGTTTTCTAATTATTTTTTTTACCTTGTGTAAGACATAACAAAACTTCCAGGCAACAATTCTGTGTTCGAGCAAGGGTTGTCTTAACATGACTGTCCAAAATGCAGAACCGCCTCGACAGTGGTATGTACCTAGTAAAAAAATTATTTATATATATATATATATATATATATATGTATGATAATAGTTGACATATGTATTAACAAAGTCTAGTAATCAGGCATAACATCAATAAGAACATAAATTTCTTTCTTTCAAAAATTTATTTTAAATCCATACGTTTCGTAGTTTTTAAAAATATAAGATATTTCATAAGTGTTTAAACAATTTTTCAAGATATTTACAAAAAACTATAGAAGTGTCCACGTTTTTAGTGCCTACTAAAACAAGATTGGTTTAACCATCAAAATATTAATAGTATATTCATTGCAATATAATGCATAATTTTACTTTATCTAGGTATATATTTTATGATGCAGTTTTGTAGAGAATTTTATATAAATTTTAAAAATGTTAAATATTGTATTAGTGTCCAAACAAATTTTCGAAATATTTGCAAAAAAAAAAATAGTAATGCCCAAGATTATAATGCATTAAGTTTGGTTTGACCATCGAGTTATTAATTGTAAATTCGTTGCAATTTCATGAAAAATTTTACTATTATAAGGTACGTTTTTTTTAATGCAGTATGTTAGAGAATTTTATGTTCTTTTTAGACATGCAAAGTATATAATATGTGCTACGACAAATTTTCGAGATATTCGCAAAAAACTGTAAGTGTCCACGATTATGATGTCTAATAAGTTCGATTTGATCATCGAGTTATTAATTGTAAATTTGTTGCAATTTTATTCAAAATTTTACTATAATATTGTATATATTTTTTGAAGCAGTTTTATAGAGAATTTTATATAATTTTTAAAAATGTAAAATATTTAATAAGTGCTAAAACAACTTTTCGAGACATTCGCAAAAAACTGTAGAAGTGTCCACGATTATGATGCCTATTAAGTTAGGATTGAGCATCGAGTTATTAATTGTGAATTCATTGCAATTTTATGCAAAATTTTACTATTACATGGTATATTTGTATTAATGCAGTAAGGTAGAGCCTTTTTAGATATGTAAAATATTAGATAAGTGCTAAAACAAATTTTCGAGATATTCGCAAAAAACTATAAAAGTCCACAAAACCACAATTATCAGTTTGGTTTGACCATCAAGTTATTAATTGTAAATTTGTTGCAGTTTTAAGCAAAATTTTACTATAATTTTGTATATTTTTTATGCAGTTTTGTAAAGAATTTTATGTAGTTATAAATGCAAAATACTTAATAAATGTTTAAACAATTTTTTAAGATATTTGCAAAAAACTATAGAGTTATTTTTATACTAAAAATATTAGACTAGAATTAATTTTTATAGCAAAATAACGTTTGCCGGGTCAGCTAGTATATATATATATATATATATGTGTGTGTGTGTGTGTGTTAGGCAGATGAAATTATATAATTGAGTTTAATAAATAACGCAACAAGACAAAATTGCATATACATTATTTTTTTAAACTTATGCATGTCGCATTTTGGTTTAGTTTACTGAATTATTTAACAATGCAAAAAATATTTCTACATATGTATTAACAAAGTCTAGTAATCGGGCATTTCGGCTATAATCCTAGCCTTCATTCAGTGTAAACTAAAAATAAAATTGAAATCTAAAGCAATTGAATTGGAGTGAAAAGAAAAAACAAAAAGAGTAAATAGTACTTACAATTAGTTAATCTTAGTGTTAAATTTGAAGAGTTTATTAATCCATGGTATCAGGATATGGTAATGCACTACACTATGTATTATAAACATTAAATTTGTAATTACACAATATTTTCCAAAAATACTAATTTAAAAAATCACAAATAGATAGTGGGTTGTTCGTAGACTGGTTGAAGAAATAATGGAAAAAAGACTTTTTAAAAAATATTTTTACCAAGATTCTACACATGTGTGGAACGAATTGCAAATCCTTTGCGCGACGTTTTTATTGTTTTGTGAGAAATTTTGTTTGAAAGAGGTTTGTATCGCACAGCGTGTTAAGTTCATTCCTTTTATTTATCGTTTTATTGTTATAAATAGTTAAAAAAGATCCTTCTATAATTCTTCGTTTGAATAAATTTTGTTCGAATTGTAGTAGAGTCGGATTAGAAAAGTCCATATAGTGTTTTAAAGTATGCTCCGCAATCATTGTTTTAAATTGTCTTGGATTGTTTGAATTGTTTCATTTCAACGCAGGAGACATCAGAATTCATTTTAGAGGTATGGTTTCTTCAGCAAAGTATCATATATATTATATATATATATATTATATATATATATATTAGCACTTTTTCACAGTTCTCAAGTGGTTTCACGTGTTTAATGTGACTCAGATTTAGTTTATTACCAACAGCCGATCTCATAACATCGAGAGAATAATATTGTTTTGTGTTTTCAAATAATAATTTTAAAAAAGACAAAACTTATAGTAATTTTGATTTACAAAATTTTACCTATTCGGCTGAAAAATAACACACACACATATATATATATATATATATATACAGTAGGGCGGGTCGATTTAAAGGTCACGTAGGCACATATAATTTTTGGATACTAGGGATCAAAATAAGATACTTTGCTGAAGAAACCATACTTCTAAAATGAATTCTGATGTCTCGTGCGTTGAAATAAAACAATTAAAAAAATCCGAGACAATTTAAAACAATGATTGCGGAGCATATTTATACTTTAAAACACAATATGGACTTTTCTAATCCGACTCTACTACAATTCGAACAAAATTTATTCAATATATATTATACATACATATATATATATATAAATAAAATATATATATATATATATATATATAAATATAAATTCTTACCTATAATCGCAGCCCTTATGTGTTTCTCCTTCACAGGGCTCTCGATCATGCTGACAGCCTTTCCTATGCTGATATTCTGAAAAAAAAACATTCACCAATATATTAATATCTAATATCTAATTTAAGACCATTACATTTAAGGGTTGATTCTGCCCTAAAATAACTAATGCTACGTAATGTTTCTCATATAAAATGATACTAAAAACTGAATAATCACACAGATTGCTCTATACTAGCTAAACCGTAAAAGATACGAAAAAACTTTGTTCGTACGAAAGATGCAGAATAAAATTACGAATAAAATTGTATATAAACGGTTAAGTGTGTTCATATAATTTTCTCGAGATTTTCCAATTTTCCTTGAATTTTTACGACTGCTACTCGCCTGTAGGTCACACCCTGCAAATTCGAAGTTGCGATATATGGAAAAAGAACTAAGAATTTTGAGACCTTTTAAAATAAATAGACAATCTAACCTAAAAAACGCACAAACGTCATAAATGAATCCTATCATAAGTGCT
>NW_020539725.1:62767828-62782845 GCF_003426905.1 Ctenocephalides felis | reverse complement strand
TTAGTGCCTTAATTCACACAAATTGAAAAAGTGCTCCCGTATAGTCACAGTCTAAACGCATTTGCAAATAATTCTGTACGACATTTCACTTGTACTGTGCTTAGTTTGGCGGCATTTTCACATTTTTCAATAGTTTTCACAAAATTCGAATTGGAAAAGTGCTCCAGTTCATAAACAGTCTAAACACACACTCGGGTGAACATTTGTACCAGAGTGGCGCTTAGACTGTGCTTACCTGTGTGATTTTTTGAATTTTTTATCTAAAATTACGAAAATATTTTTTGTAAAAAAAAAATTAGAAACAAAATTTTTTTTCCAAAAGCAATTATTTTGTTGAAACAAGCAGAAAGTTCTTTGAATCATTCAAATCGGACGCTTAGTTCTCTTAAAAACTGCCATTTTTTCAACATTTAGCTCTGTATCTTTGAAATGGCTAGGCCTGCCTTTGCCAAAAACTAATAACCACTTCTCCCAATCATTACAAATTGAATGTTTTTTAGATCATTCAAATCGGTTGATCCGTGCGCCCGAAAACGTGGACCATAAAATATTTCTGTAATTTTGTATTACAAATGCTAGTGAAAAATGTGAAAATGCCGCCAAGCTAAGCACAGTATAAGTGAATATGTCGCACAGAATTGTTTGCAAATGCAGACTGTGACTATGCGGGAGCACTTTTTCAATTTTGTGCAAATTAGGCAACTATTTTTTTTTTTAAATTGAATTCGAAATGAAATGACGATTGTTAATGTTCCTGGAGATAAATTGATTTATAATTTATGATTTACATTTGATTTGCTCAAATATATCAAGATAGAAAAAATAATGAAAGTCACTGAAAGTATTTGTAATAATATATTTGAAAACGTTTAATATTTCTTGAATATTTCATTATGGTACGGGAAGTTCCAGAAATTTGCCTTAAGGCACGATGCCATACACCACTAGTTTAATAATCTGTTTGCTTACGATATTTCGGAAGTAAGATTTAATTATTTGCATGGTTAACATTTATATTGCATGTGGTGTGTTGTAAATACTAAAAATACAACTTACAATTTTTTGTGTGAATAATAATTGCAGTAGTAATATTATATATATATATTATATATATATATATATATATTAATATATTATTATTATTCCTAGATTTAAGTGTAAAATACGAAGCTTTACTGAAAGAAATGGCTGAACTGAAAACAACACAAAGCGATATCAACAGCAAACACTTGTTGGAGATTCAAGAGCTGAGGAAACAGTGCGAAGACATCAGGGAAGAAAAAATGGTAATAAATAAATTGTGATAATATACATGAATGGATTTATTATAATATACATGAATGGATTTATCATAATATACATGAACGGATTTATTTTAATATACATGAATGGATTTATGATAATATACATAAATGGTTGATAATTTCGTTTTTCTTTGCAGACGTTGGTTGAAAAAGTAGATTGTCTCGTCAGCGAGAAGACCATCATGGAGAATGAAGTCACTGCTTTGGTATCACAAAGGGACGAATTGGATGATAAACTTAAGGAGAGCATTGCAATTTGTGAGCAGATCAAGGATTGTGTTCAAAATGGTAATAAATGATTAATAAAATAATAAACGCTGTGAAAATGTTTTTCTGTACGATCAGGCGTGTTTTACATATAAACAAATCTAGAAAGAATGTTATGATAACTTGTTTTATATGTAAAATACGCCTGATCGCGCAGCAAACGTTCTCACAGGTTTTCATACCGAGGAAGAAGGATATAATAGCGTTGTCATGGCAACGCAATGTTATCGTCCATTTTACCCTAGGAGGTGACCATATTTTTTCAAAAATTTTCAAAAATGACAATTGCTATTTAAGGATACAATGAAAAAAGTTTTTTTTGTAAATCATTTTTTATCAACAAATATTGCGGACTTCTGTTTTTATATGTTTGTTTTTGCTTTTGAGCCTTGTATAAAATTCTATTCAATTTTCCTCACAATTAGTTTGTAAAATTGAACACTTGTTTGTTTATTTGCATAATTTTTGTTTTAATTTTTGTAAAACCGGGACAACCCGGGACAAGAGATCTAAATTCGGGACAAACATGGCTTTTAGAAAAACACAAGGTCACTTTAATTTTACCTTAATTTTTCTCCATAAATGTATTAAATAAATTAATTTTTTTTGTCTTTTTCCCCTTAGAACAAAAACAGCGCTCAACCCTGGTGTCTCGTCTAAATGCTGCCCTGCTCCAATCGGCAGCAGACAATGTAAGGCGAGCTCTGCACGAATTAGACGAACCGGCCGCTTCTGGTACTGCCTGCTCTCCTGATTATTTCAGGAAACTGCGGAGGATGCCTGCGCCAAATTGGAGATGTTGGGAGAGAATTCTTTGCCTTTGTCTGTTGTCAAAGTGAGTAGATAAAAGTTATATTTATAAATAGGATAGTTATAGTAATGGGCCGAAAATCGAAATTGGAAAAATTTTGCATTTCTCGACGTTTTGAAGGTTTCTGAACATTTTACTGGCATACCGCAGAAAAGTGTGTGAGTGTGTGTGTGTATGTTTTGTATGTTCGCACTTTTATTATTAAAAAAAGGACTCTACTGACGAGCAAACTAATGTAGAATTAAAGAAGGGGCTCTACTGACGAGCAAACTAATCCGGAATTAAAAAAGGGACTCTACTGACGAGCAAACTAATCTGGAATTAAAAAAAGGACTCTACTGACGAGCAAACTAATCTAGAATTAAAATAGGGACTCTACTGACGAGCAAACTAATCTGGAATTAAAAAAGGGACTCTACTGACGAGCAAACTAATCTAGAATTATAAAAGGACCCTACTGACGAACAGACGAGTATTTCGGTTTGCTCGTCAGTTCATATAATGCAAATATAGTTTGCTTGTCAGTAGAGTCCTTTTTATTTTCATGTCTGGTAAAATACAGTTGATGATGAAAAATACTAAATACAAAAATTCAAAAAATGAACCAGGCTAAGCACAGTCTAAGCGCCACTCTGGTACAAATGTTTACCCAAGTGCGTTTAGACCGTTTATGTTGGAGCACTTTTCCAATTTTGTGAAAACTATTGAAAAATGTTGAAAATGCCGCCAAGCTAAGCAAGTATAAGTGAAATGTGCACAGAATTATTTGCGAATGCGTTTAGACTGTGACTATATTGGAGCACTTTTTAAATTTTGTGCAAATTAGCAAATATTTTTTTTTTTGAAATTGAATTCGCAATTAAATTACGATTGTTAATGTTCTGGAGATAAATGATTTGATTTATGATTTACATTTGATTTACTCAGATATAACAAGATAGCAAAAATAATGAAAGTTACAGTATTTGTAACAATATATTTGAAAACGTTTAAATTTTCTAGAATATTTTATTACGGTACGGAAGTTGTCTAGCAATTTGCCTTAAAGCACGATGCCTTACACCACTAGTTAATTTATTTATTTATTTATTTTATTAGGACGACGGTGAGATTTCATTGGACTGTTGCAAAGACATAATAACCTGCGGACAACTCTTGTGTTCAGTAATTTCCCAAGGAAAAGGAACATCGAACACATCTACAAACATTGAACTTGGAGAAAGTAAGTGCACACTAACTTTCACTTTCCCCACGCACTACTAAATTATCTTTTACTAGGGTTGCAAGAAAATGTTCGTGCCTGGGCGACTTCCCTAGCCTACACCCTGGACCAAATAGCAGCCAACCCTAACTCGACAGACAAAACTGAATTCTACACACCGTTTGTACCATCAGCTTCCAACTCTGCACTTGGTGGTGCTTCAACATCTTCAAGCGGAGAAGGGGATGTTTCTAGGGCTTTCAATGATCAAAACGGAGGCACCAGGTTTTTTTATTTATTTATAATAATATATAATTATTATCATAAGGCCAGATGCCATTCATACAATTGTTTACTACAAATTCTTATTGGATAATTAACTTATAAATTAATTTTAGTAGTATTATTATTAGGGGCACAACTAGTGTAACCGCCTAAAAAAAAGGTGATTTTTGGGAATTTATATTAAAAAAAGCACTTTATTAATCATTTCTAAATTTTAGGAATATAATTATACTTGTTTTGAGAATACATAGTAAAATTTTTGAAGAAAAAAATTAAATATTGTTTAAGTTATCGTCGATCTCCTACGGCGCGACGAAAAAAATGCCCTTCACTGCTGTAGTGATTCTGGCCTTCTATGTGGATGAAATTTAAAAAATAAAATTCTCGTTAAACTAAATAATATTGTCTGTAAAATAAACCACGATGAAGGAAAAAAAATCAAAAAATGACAAAATGACGGCGTTTTTTTTTTTTAAAAAAAAGTCGAATTTTACCAAAAATTTTGGTCGTTTTTGGACTGCCAAAATTCGATTTTTAATCCGATCAAAAAATCGATAGTTCAATTTTACGGAGAACTATATATAGAACATGTAAAAAAAACTGATAGCGATCGGATCATTTGTTTTTGAGTAATCGATGCAGCAAATTCGCAAAATGCTGTTTCGAGAAAAACGCGTTTAAAGATAAAATGATCGTTATACTATATACTATATATATATATATATACTCTTTAAATGGCTGTGACTCAAAAACTATTTAAGATATCGATTTAAAATTTTGGTATGTTATTTTTAAAGGTATAACCTATCGAAATATGGAAAAATTGAAAATTCGATTTTGTGAAAATTTTACACTAGTTGTGCCCCTTAAATATATATTTATAAATATTTAAATTATTATTAGCTACTAGTAGGGTTTATCGGTTTTCAAAAACCGGTTTTAAAAACAGGTTTTTGGCGAAAATTATGGAATTCTAAAACCGTTTTTTTAGTGAAAAATGTCGATTTTCACTGTATAAATGGAAAATAACAAATATAACTAATATAACTGCTCTAAATTACACTAAAATTGCGCATAAATTACAAAATATTCGAGCAAAAATTTATTTTCTATATAAAATTCGAAAACCGGTTAAAACCGGGTTTTTAGTAAAATTAAAATTCGAAAACCGGTTTTCTGAAATGTCGATTTTTGTATAAACCCTAGCAACTAGTGTTTGTACATTGATTGGGAAACCAACATTTTCTTTGTGTAAATTTATTATTATTTATTACCAGGTTGGAAGGTGTTTGCAGTTTGCAGGATCTCGTTAAACAGTTGAAGGTGTTGAAGGAGTTGGCTGGTGGTTTGATGGTTAGTGATGTCGGTTTGGACGCCCTTGGAGATCAAGTCGAGGACGAGATGGCCGGTATGGATAGGGCTATCGAAGAAGCTGCCAAGAAAATTGAGGTAAGGGATAAAGAAATGATAATTGTATTGCAATATATTAATGCATTTGTTTTCTTATTATTTTTTTATTTTAGGGTTTACTCTCAGCATCTCGTACTGCAGATTCAGGAATCAAATTGGAGGTCAATGAGAAGATTTTGGACGCTTGTACAAGTCTCATGGCTGCTATAAGAGAGTTGGTGCAGACCGCCAGATCTGTTCAAGCTGAAATTGTTGCTGAAGGAAAGGTAAATAGAGACATATAATTTTTTTTTTTATTTTATTTATTTTTTCAATGTGATTCACTTTACTAACTCAATATTTCACAATATTTGTTAAACAAACTCTCCAACTAAATCAAAAGGTTGCCATCAATATATTAGGTTGTCAAATATCTCCCTTCCGCTTTTTTGCTCTTGGTTTATAATACAAAAAGGCGGAAGGGAGATATTTGACAACCTTATATAAATATAAATATAAATATAAATATGAATATAAATATAAATATGAATATGAATATGAATATAATATAAATATAATTATATAAATATAAATATAAATATAATTATTTAAATATAAATATGAATATAAATATAAATATAAATATTAGGTTGTCAAATATCTCCCTTCCGCTTTTTTGCTCTTGGTTTATAATACAAAAAGGCGGAAGGGAGATATTTGACAACCTATTATAAATGCATACTTGTGCATATTAATTATTAATTAATCAACATGCAAATAACTACGTTTTATATATTACTATTCGCATAGTAGCTGTGCGTTCTCTTTACCATTTTTAATTAATATCATATTAAAATTTCTAGTAATTAATAATATTTTTATTAAAATCATACTGAATGCTGAAATTAATTAAAAACAACATATTATAAAATATATTTGTACTTTAGGTGGGTCCTTAATATGGACAATTTCGAATTTCTTTGCTCCCAAGGGCTCAAATGCTTTCAAATTAATAAAAAACAATTCTCTGAAAGGTTTAGCACTTAATATTAACTTTAAGATCGTCCGCATTCCAACCAAAGTATCTATGAAAATAACATGGGTAAAATTTCATTTGTTTTATAATTTAGCGGCAAATGAATGAAAATTTTGTGAATAACATTGTTCGCGCCATATCAAAGTGTGCGGTTATATTGATATACAAACAAAAAATCATCAATCGAAAATCATACAAAAATCAAATCAATCAATACGTTATCAAAAACAATATTTAAATTATTATAAATACGATTACAACTTGTAATTAACATAAAATAAATATTACTAGTTACAAATTAAAGTATTTTATAATTGGTCCTTCAAAAGGTAAAATTCAATCAATCATTGAAAGAAACAAACATTGTATTTGCTAGTTTTGATCATAAATAAAAAAATTACAAAGAAAATTTGATATATTTTATAAAATAAGTATTTACTTACAAGAAACTTTGTTTGGAATGCGGACTATGTTAGATTTAATATTAAAAGGTAAAACTTTCAGAGAATTATTTTTTATCAATTTGGAAGCTTTTGAGACCCTGGGAGCAAGGAAATTCAAAAATATCCATATTAAGGACCACCTTTTAATACGGACCCTTTCGAATTTCTTTGCTCCCAAGGGTTCGAATGCTTCCAAATTAATAAAAAAAAAATTCTCTGAAAGTTTTAGCTGTTAATATTAACATTTAGACAGTTCGCATTTCAATTAAAAGTTTTGTATATTTATTATTGACAATTCTTGCGCCATCTGTGATAGCAGACTTGTAATTTTGATGGCAATTTATTACTGATAATTTGAGTGTCAAAATCACCAATTAAATTAGTGGTGTATGGCATCGTGCCTTAAGGCAAATTGCTGGAACTTACCGTACCGTAACGAAATTTAGAACTTTAGCCAGAATTATAATTAAAATCTGAGTTATTTTCGATATACAAATAAAAAAATTTTTTTGAAAAAATGTAATTGAAATATTTTGTTCCTGAGAGCAATTGTTTTGTCAACACAAGCATCAAGTTTTTTGAATCATTTAAATCGGATGTTTATTTCTCTCAAAAACTGCATTTTTTTGTACATTTAGCTCGGTATCTTCGAAATGAGTGGGCCTGCCCTTGCCAAAAACCAATCACCACTTCTCCCCGTCATTGCGAATTCAATGTCTTCTGATTCATTCAAATCGGATGCTCATTTCTTTCAAAAACTGCAACTTTTTGTACATTTTGCTCCGTACCTCTGAAACTTCTAGACCTGCCTTTGCCAAAAATTAACCACCACTACTCCTAATAATTACGAATTCAATGTTTTTTGGATCATTCAAATCTGATACTCTGTTCTCTCAAAAACTCGATTTCAATTTCCTGCACTCTTTGCTCCGTGTCTTCGTAACGGCTGGACCTACCTTTGCCAAAAACTAATCAGCACACCTCTCTATCAATAAGAATCGAATGGTAAATGACTCATTCAAATCGGTTGATCCATACGCCCGAATATATACAAAACACACACACGAGATGTGAATAATTATACGAATTTACTTGCATACATACTTTTAATTGAATGGCGGACTAACTAAATGGCGGACTATCTAAATGTTAATATTAAGAGCTAAAACTTTCAGAGAATATTCTTTTATTACTTTGGAAGCAATTGAGACCTTGGGAGCTCAAAGAAATTCGAAAACGTCCATATTAAGGACTACCTTAATGTACATACAACATTGTTTTCACTTGTTAATAAAGGGCACAGCAACTGCTAAGGAGTTCTACAAGCGTAATCATCAGTGGACCGAAGGACTTATATCAGCTGCTAAGGCTGTTGCTCTCGGAGCCAAATTATTGGTGTAAGTATAATTTTTATTTGAAAATTTGCTTTATTTGACTTAAATACATACATTGATTTTTACATAAAGATACAAATTGTATACACCTATTCTGGGAATATCATTATACTATCATAATTTAATATTGTTTGCATATATATGTATTTGTTTCAATTAACTTATATAAGTATGAAAAGAGCTATTGAAAACATACTGCCATCAAGAGGTGTAAGTATAATAAATTACCTGAGTTAGACCATTTTCAATTACCTTCATCTGTCCTTTATTAGTTCTGCAGCAGACGAGTCCCTCCAAGGCAGTGGCAAGTTCGAAGCCCTAATGGTGGCTGCTCAAGAGATTGCAGCTTGCAGTGTCCGCCTGGTGGTTGCGAGCAGAGTCAAAGCCCAAAGAGGAAGCGTGAGGCTACAAGCCCTTAAACACGCTAGTATGGGCGTGGGACAAGCCACGGGGGCTGTTGTGGCAGCCGTTAAGAGTTGTACACATATGGTGGAAACAGCACGTGAGTAGAAATTGTAATAGTAAGTGATAAGTGGGTAATAAGAAATGTGGAAAAGATAGAACGAATTTTGGACAAAGGATGTTTACAGTTTAGAGGCTTTGTCATAAATTTTTGTGAGTTTTTTCACTTTAGAATTAACTAGTGGTGTATGGCATTGTGCCTTAAGGCAAATTGCTGGAACTTCCCGTACCGTAATGAAATATTCGAGAAATTTTAAACGTTTTCAAATATATTATTACAAATACTGTAACTTTCATTATATTTGTAAATCAAATGTAAATTAAAAAGTAATTTATCTCCAGAACAATAACGATCGCCATTTCATTTCGAATTCAATTAAAAAAAAAAATAGTTGCCTAATTTACACAAAATTGAAAAAGTGCACTCATATAGTCACAGTCTAAACGGCACTTGGCTAAACATTTGTACCAGATTGGCGCTTAGACTGCGCTTAGCGTGGGTAATTTTTTGAATTTCTATTTGCGAAACGAAATATCGAAGCGCGGGGGCACCGCGTCGCTGTATTTCGGATAAACATTGGTACGGAACCCATAGGAATGTCAACGAAATTTATACTTATTGTTAAAATCTCTATAAAATATCTGATAATTTGATGTGCATATGTCTAATGATCATTTTTGACCTCAAAATTACATTATTTGTCACTTTTTTCATTGGATCTCCAAAACCGCTGGACCAGCCATCCCAAAAATCTCCTCAGTTCTTCAATTCGTCAATAGAAATAATATATTTTTTGAATCATTCAAATCGGACACTCCGTTCTTTCAAAATCTGAAATACAATTTTTGATACTCTTTCCTCCGTATCTCCGAAACGGCTGGATCTGTCTTTGCCAAAAACTATTCAGCACATCTCCCTATCAATGGGAATCGAATGTTTTTTAAATCATTCAAATCGGATGAACCGTGTTTTCAAAATCGTTGACGAAAACTTGTATCCGCACATACATATACACTACACGCGCGCGCGCACACACACACACACACATACATTTTTTCTAGTGCAGAAAATACAAATCGAGTTTTTGAGAGAACGGAGCATCCGATTAGAATGATTTAAAAAACATTAAATTCGTAATGACGGGGAGAAGTGGTGATTAGTTTTTGGCAAAGGAAGGTCTAGCCGTTACGGAGATACGGATCAAACAGTGCAGAAAATAGAAATCGAGTTTTTGAGAGTATCCGATTTGAATTATTTGAAATATATTAAATTCGTAATGGCGGGAAGAAGTAGTGATTAGTTTTTGGCAAAGGCAGGTCCAGTCGTTTTGGAGATACTTATCTAAATGTGCAAAAAATTGCAGTTTTTGAGAGAACTAAGCATCCGATTTGAATGATTTAAAAAACTTTCTGCTTGTGTTGACGAAATAATTAATTTTAGGGAAAAATAATCCGAAAAAAAATTTCTTTTTGAATAATTTGAATTTTAATTTTTTTCTAGGTAAAGTTCTAAAGCTCACTTATATACTTCAAATATATAATTTTAACTTTGCAATTCTGTTTATATAATTCTTATAAATATTATACAATGTCCTTCAATTTTAAATTTGATTGATTCAGTTTTGTTAATTTACTTTTTTGTAAACATATATAAGTTACAATATTTATAAAAATCTATTTGAAAACATTTAATATTCTTTGAACATTTCGTTACGGTACGGGAAGTTCCAGCAATTTGCCTCAAGGCATGATGCCATACACCACTAGTCTATATATTTAGTTTCGTATAATAAAGAAATATAATTTTTATCTTATAAAAACTCCATAAAGAAATTGCAATAGTAAAAGTAATAATTGTTAAGAAAAGTGAGAAAAAAGAACAAAATTTGGAATTAAAAAGTCAAATATGGTAAAATTTTGAGTTGATTTTGCATGTTTTGATGAACGCTGATGAAACAATTTATTTGTGGACATATAAACTGTCTACTATATAATAAAAAAAGGTATTTTACATTTGGACTACGTCAGCAAATCTAAAAATTCTATTGAAACCATCTAAGGTTGAAAGCCATACTTATTTAGTTGCCACTGAAAAATGTATAATTCTTCATTTATACTAATTTCGTATGATAATTAGAGAAATATATAAGATACTCTATATTATATATATATATATATATATATATATATATAAATAGATGAGATATAATTATATATAGGATACGTTTCATTACGTTTTGTTAACGCTATTAAATTTAATTACTTCTTAAAGCACTTTTTCAATTTAAAATTTGAAATTACCGCCATTTGTAAAACTAGTCTCACTTCAGATCGAACACAAAAATTTGTCCTGGACGGTTTTGCATATGGCGGCAACACTAGTTGCGCCATTTGACATAAAATAACTATTTATTTGCTGTTTTTTAAATAAAATGTAGTGAAAGGTGTTAAATGTGCTTTTAGGGAGTGTTGTGATTGTTAAAAACGATTTAGAAACTACTTATTGAATAAAACTTAGGTAAAAATACATACTAGAACAGATATCATATATATTACATGATACAGTAGTTTACACAAACATTTTCATATATCATTATATATAATATAATATAACAAGATAATTTAGATGTAGAACACCTATATATCTTTAAAACATAAATAAACTTACTATTGC
Source organism: Ctenocephalides felis (assembly GCF_003426905.1). NCBI lineage: Eukaryota > Metazoa > Arthropoda > Insecta > Siphonaptera > Pulicidae > Ctenocephalides > Ctenocephalides felis. Next base: position 62,771,579 of record NW_020539725.1, on the reverse strand, counting down.
GCAATATTTTAAGCGCAAAACAAACTATTTGTACATAGCCTCAAACATATATAATCCTTGCTGTAATTTTTTTTACTGTCCTTTACCAAACATACAACTTGCTGCGTTTTTTGTTTTTTACCATTTCTAATATATTGTTTACCCCCGCAGAGGATTTGGATGTGTCGGTTTAAGTCTACACCAGGCCAAAAAATTAGAAATGGAGTCTCAAGTTCGATTGATAGAGCTCGAACAATCTTTGGCCGTGGAAAGGCTGAGACTGGCCTCGCTTCGAAGACAACATTACCAGTTGGCAGAAGAGTAAGAGATTTATAAATAAGAATCATTAAGATAAGAAATTATAATAATTAGTTAATTATTATGATAGGAAGGGCATAACTGACTAGAAGAGAGATTTGAAATATTTCTCTCGGTATTTAATATATAGATAAATATTATAGTTAGTGCTGAATATATAGTATTGAAATTAGTCTTGCTTAGAATATGGTTTTAGTACAATGAACAAATAACATGCTCACCATTTATTAATTTAAATTGGTAATTGATATATATATATATATATATAATAACAACCTTTATTATTTATATATATATATTTATATATATATATATATATATATATATATATATATATTTAATAGACAAGTCCTGGATTTTTTGTAAATAAAAAACAATTTGTTTTTTGTAGATGTTTAATTACGACGTTTCGGAACTAGATACGTTCCATCATCAGGTTTCTTCTGCCAAAAACATTTTTTTTATATAGACTAACTCTATTAATGACGAAGAATACAGAATATTAAGTAAAAGAGTTTTTTAATATAAAGGAATGGATTATGTACCAAATAAAAGTAAAGAAAGGTATATAAAAAAAAAAAATAAAATAAAGAATATAAAAATGATGAAAATAAAAAATAAAATGGAGTAGCAAAAATTATTTACATGCAATATTGATCTATATTGGAGACGGACGTATCTAGTTCCGAAACGTCGTAATTAAAATCTTCAAAAAAACAAATTGTTTTTTATTTACAAAAAATCCATTGTCTTGTCTATTAAATTATATATATATATATTATATATATATATATTATTAACAAGTCTAATATCGGGCATAACATCAATAAAAACATTGTTTTTATTGATGTTATGCCCGATTATTAGACTGTTAATACATATGTCAACATCAAATTCAGAATCATACAAAATATATATATATATATATATATATATATATATATATATATATATAATGATGATGGTTGTTATTTTATATATATATATATATATATATTATTTTGAAATTAGCTAAATTATATAATCATATATTTAGTCGCTATATATATATATTATCTTTATAAATCAATTAACAATTCCAATCGATACATTCAACTAACACTACAATGTATAAACTAGCTTTAACCTAAAAGTTTTTCTACAAAATTTTGCACGCATGACAAACCTTAATGTAATTTATAAAAAAAACAATAATTGGACTTATAAAAAAATACTATAATTAAAAAGTTTAATATAAAATATATCATATCAGTATTTAACACGTTAATAATAACATGTCAGTCATATGTGTCTGATGCTAAGAAGTTCTACATGAGTTGTGTCAGACATGAGATTTGGTAGAAAGAAAAGTTTTAATATAGTGCTATGTCAGTCATATATGTGTGACATACAAAATAGTATTTTTTCTCAGAAATTTTGGCAATTTTTTATTTTTTTGATACATTTTTAAGGGCCGATTTTGCCGTAAAATAGACTAATGTTATGGCAAGGCCATGATACGCTCCGACTTGCATACATTATGCTACTGAATCATATTGAATACTGCCAAAATGTCATGTATTTGTTGTGCATTCGGCCGTTTTACACGTAAACTGCAACGTCACTCGTATGTTATGAAGCTGAGTCAGAAAGACTCTGTTATCTAAGATCGTTTGTGCGGTTTCTAGGTTATGTTTTTGAGAAATACGCTGACTGCACAGCGATCACATGGCTTTTGTCAATATTCAGTATGAAAATAATAGCCTTGCCATAACATTGGTCTGCTGTGCGGCAAAATCGGTCCATAAACATAAAAAAGCTATTTTTTTTTAATTTCTGCACTACAATACCCCTTTAACTATTATAAAATGAAATTGCTTCATTGCGTTTAGTTTTTTACTTCAAGTATTTGTTACACCAAATTTTCATTTAAAATAAATTTTCATTCGATTTTAGGACTCACTAATGAATAATTTGAAAGCCAAAAATTTAAATTAGTTTATTTAATAATATAAATAATTATTCGGAAGTAAGTTTATTTGGTACAAAACAAATTATTTACATATTTAGGCATATTTAGGCTAGGATGTTAGCCAAAACGTGCAACTTATAAAAGTTACAAACTTATTATATATATATATATATATATATATTATATATATATATATATATATATATATTAAATGGTAGTCTTTGATTTGTGAATATTTTATAGAGCTTCGGAAAAAGAATCCAAAAAGTGATAAAAAACAAAAAAGTTTTTTAAAAAAACAATTCTTAATTTATTTATTGTCAACGTTTCGGAACTAGGTACGTTCCATCTTCAGGACATCTGTCAAGAAATATGATCTTGATAAGATTTAAACAAACAATAGATTTAAATAAACAATATGTTTAAATTAATGAAATTGTTGAAAATAATAATGTACAGAAATATGATATGATCAAAAATGAAAATGATAAAATAAATGAGTGAATTATATAACAAGATATTAAAAATGTTGAAAAATTAGAAAGTTCTGGAAAGTTTTAAGAGTTACTGAAAAAATGTTTCTTGAAAGATGTCCTGAAGATGGAACGTATCTAGTTCCGAAACGTCGCCAGTAAATAAATAAAGAAATTTTTTTTTTTAACTTTTTTGTTTATTATCACTTTTTAGATTCTTTGTTCGAAACTCTACAAATATATATACATATATACAAATAAATATATATATATATATATATACTAGGGTGGTCTTTAATATGGACATTTTCGAATTTCTTTGCTCCCAAGGGCTCAAACGCTTCCAAATTACTAAAAATAAATTCTCTGAAAGTTCTAAATCCGTATTAAGGACCACCCTAATATATATATATATATATATATAATATATATATTATTATTATTATTTATTTATAAATGTGTTTTTTATTAAATAATCAGGTCGAGAGAGAGAATCGGTAAAGCGCTTTACAAAGGTGCAAAAATTATGACAATTTTTCTTTTTCTTTTTTTCTTTTTATATATCTAATATATATATAATGTTAATATTATTATGCATGACTACTACAACTATGAAGATGATGATGATGATGTATTTATAACCATTGTATACTATCGTTTATTACAATTTATAAAATATATATATATTTATTACAAAATTTATATTTTTTATGTTTAATAATAGATCTTAGTTTAAATTTGTTTGGCGGGCCAGCTAGTATATATATATATATATATATATATATATGTGTGTTGCTTTTCCTATTTGTTTTTAATAGATGTTTAATTACGACGTTTCGGAACTAGATACGTTCCATCATCAGGTTTCTCTATAGACTAACTCTATTAATGACGAAGAATACAGTAATCGTATTTAATATGTATTCTTCCATTTATTTTTACAATCTAACTATATTTCTATAAATAAAGAAATCTTAAAAAATTCCCTTAACAAATTTTAGGAAAATTTATGAAAATCCGAATAATCGTT
>NW_020539725.1:62743063-62765563 GCF_003426905.1 Ctenocephalides felis | reverse complement strand
GTGCGGGAAGTTCCAGCAATTTGCCTTAAGGCACGATGCCATAATTGCCTCAAGACAGAATTCCACTTACAGCTAGTTTTATTAAAATTAATCTAGCAGGGCTGTCTTGTTATTAGTGCAGGAAAATCTGGCAAGGACAATTATCACTTGGCAACATATTACCAGGTATATTTCCAAGTGAAAACCTTTGTCACTAGTGCTTGATAACAGGCAGTTCGAACCCGAGACCTCTTAATCAAGACCCATCGCTCTTAACAGCTTGCCTAGGGGCGACCTTATAAAAATACTCTGATAATCATATTATTTCGGTTTAAAATAATTAAATTTCCATTTAATATTTATTTGGCAACATTTACATTGCAGATTTAAAACTATGCCATTTTCTGTAAAATGATAAGATAAGACTAAAAACTCGCCAACTGATAAAATTTGCAATATAGCAAGTGCAACGCATTATTCATATGTAGAGTTCTTCTAATAACTCTAATTAAGAGATTCCGTTCACTGAGCGAAACGACCGACATTCACGCCATTTATTATTATTACTACTACTATTATTATTATTGTTGTTGCTATTTTAATTGTTATCGTTAAGGCAATCCAAAGTCAGTCTTTGTGTTTTATTAATTGTTGCAAGTAGTCATAATATAAATAAAGTTTGCCGAGGAAATCTGACTCTCGAGGACGTTGGAATCGTATTGCATTGGAAAAGATTTTGATTTAACCAGTTCAAACCAAATTTGCCTGCAAAGTGCATAAATGCACCAAATAAACATTTAAAAGTTCTCAAGATATATATAAGATAGATAGATATAAGATAGATAGATATAAGATAGATAGATATAAGATTTTAATGTTAAATTAAAAATATCTGTACTTAAATTTCTTTCCATACAATAATTTATTCTTTTTAGGTGTTTAAATTATTGATATAACTTTAGTAGATTTTCGTAATTTTTACATCATATATATATTTTATTATATGCAATAAACTACTCCGAAAAGGGCTAAACACCTCCGCCATCCTCAAGAATTGTTATTTTTGTCTTTCCTTTAAATTTTATATTTAGGGTAAGTTTTAAGAATTCTAATATTTCCAAAATATCTGAAAATTTCAACAAAAATCTCTAAAGTTGTTTGACATCTCTCAAAATTTACAAATTTTGCAGAAATCTAATAATTTCAAAAAATTCCAAAAACCACGGAAAAAACATTACAAAGTTTGCTTTCAAATTTGCAAATTATTTCTAGACTCTATTTTTAATTTATCCTAATTATTTGCTATAAATATAAAAATTTGCTCTAAATATAAAAAATTTTCAATAATCAATAATATTGATAGAATTATTTATTCTCACATACAAGTTGCATGTCGTGAATTTCGTTCCGCATTCGATTTCTGGGAATCATTCATTATTATTCATTCATCATTCTATTCTCGGAACTAACTTGTAATTTCTATTAATAAAAATACAAAATGATATATGTACAAAAAATATGAACATATTGCACTCTTTTTTGTACTTTTCGTTAATATTAAAGCTGTGAACGTTTCGAGGCTATGGTTTGTGTCATCATAATTGACACAAACTATAAAATATATGAATAATTTAAATTAAATATGATTAAGAAGAGAATGATTATTATTTGTATTTGTGTATATATATATATATATTCCATGTCATTAAACAACAAATGTCTTCTGTTCATAAACATTCAATATCGTCATGCTTTCTACACATCTATTTTTATGCATTCAATGACTTCCAATTATTTATCATTATTTCTTTCTAACTAATTATAAAAAAATACTTTTGTTATTGTTATGGAAGAAACACATGTTCAGATTAATGAAAACAAGAGTAAAACATTATCATTAGTTGCATTCGTACAAGATAAATGAAATTTCTCATTGTTAAGATTGTTAAAAAATTATAGTTATACAAATTGTGGTTTCTTTTGAAATCATTCATTATTAAAAAAATCATCACTTTATTTTCAGAATTAACTTACAATTCTATCAAAAACAAAAGAAAACATAAAAAATACTGCAAAAATTCAAGTTTGTATACGTATGAAGGACGGTGGAAGTCCAGTGGTTTAATAAAGACAAGCAAAACGTAGGATTTGAAATTACCTATATTTTTATTTAATAAATCAAATCTTTTTTTGAAACTAATAAACAGTATTTAATGAGTTAAGAAATCTTCAAAAATCTTCATCGTTTTATTCAAAAAATCTCAATTTTGTTTAAATTGTAAACATTTATCAAATTCTCTAAAAATTCTCATGTTTAATAAATTTCAATAAATTTTACAAAATATATAATATTTTTCTGCACATTTTTCAAAAATTTCTAAAAATTATCAAATTCAGAATTCCATATTTTTCAAAATTTCCAATTTATTAGTAATAATTTTTCAACTAAAAATTACAACATTTTTTAAGAATTAAAAAAATCTTAAGGGTGGCCACTTAGGGGTACCAAAAATTATATCAAAATATGAAAACTAAATCAAAGGTGACCACTGATGGACATAAAAAATTGTCGATTTTCAGTTTTTGAATATTTTTGAAAAAGTTGAGTATTTTTTTATATTTTAAAGAATGTCTGAGCATAGGAAAAATTTTACAGTTTAAACTTCATAGTTTCAAACTTAATTGTTTGAACTGTAATTTTTTTTCCATGTTCAGACATTTTTTGAAATATCAAAAAAGTACACAACTCAACTTTTTCAAAAATATTCAAAAACTGATATAAACAATTTTTGGTACTCCTTAAGATTTTTTGAAAAATTCTTGAACCAATTACTTTTATTTAATTTTTTTATAATTCATAGTTAAAAAATTCATACAGCCCTAAATTTTCACTCTTTTACTCCAAACCCTTATTTTATAATAGTCATATTATTTATCAAATCATTTTTCAGTCAATGAATTTAAATTCTAAGTTTAAGAAAAAGCTCAAATTTAACTTAAAAAAATATAAAGAGAGGTCAACTTGTAAGAACCTGCAATTAACAACAATCTGGACAAAACTAGAAGTTTTGCAACAAAAGGGCTTGAAACAATATAAAATTGCACAAGTTTAATAAAATTGTAATGTAGGCAGAAAAACTAGACTGCAGGTAAAATTTTAACGGTAATTTGATCATTTTTTTATCTTCCTAATCACATTGGACATCTTTTAATCTCCAAAATACACAAATCTGCCTGCATCAGACACAACTTTTGCATCGAAGGAACTTGAAACAATAGAATAATATACATTTAATATACAAATTGTAAGTAGAACCTAAAAACAAGACTACAAGTTGAATTTTAACAGTAATTTTATCATTATTTTAACTTATTCAAATTGAACAACTTTTAACTTCCAAAAATATAACAATATGCATCAGATTACAACTTTTGTATCGAAGAGACTTGAAACAATAATAAAATAATCAAGTGTAATAAAATTGTAATTTAAACACAAAACCAAGACTGTAGATTATATTTTAACAGTAATACCATCAGTTTTTTCACAATATAATAGACATCTTTTAACCTCCAAAAATACAACAATCTGCACCAGACCATAAATTTGTATCGAAGAGACTTGCAACAACAGAAAAGTACATGAGTAATATCAAATTTGTACCTTAAACCTAATACCAAGTCTACAAGTTGAATTTTAACAGTAATTTCATCATTTTTTTCATCTTTTAATCTACAAAATACATTAATCTGCACCAGACTACAAATTTATATTGAAGAAACTTGAAACAACGGAAAAAATACAAAAACAAGATTGCAGGATAAATATTAGCAGTAATTTAATCATTTTTATCATAACTTTTCGTTTTATTTATACTAAACATATTTCAACTTCCAAAATATAACAATCTGCATCAGACTACAAATTTACATCGAAGGACTTGAAATGACAAAAAGTACACAAGTAATATCAAAGAAGTATCTTAAACCTAAAAACAAGACTACAAGTTGAATTTTAACAGTAATTTTATCTTTTTTTATCTTATTCATCTTGAACAAATTTTAACCTCCAAAAATACAACAATCTGCATCAGGCTAAAAATTTGCCTTGAAGAGACTTACAACAATAGAAAAGTATACAAATACTTTTACTTTATCATAACACAGTGGACTATATTGGACAAATATGACAATCTGCCTAACTTTTCATCGATGGAACTTGGAATGACAGAAAAGTACAAGAGTAATATTAAAATTGTACCTTAAACCTAAAAACAAGACTGTAGGTTAAATTTTAACAGTATTATAGGCATTTTCACCATAACTTTTCGTTTTATTTATATTGGAGAATTTTTAACCTCCAAAAATGGAACAATCTGCATCAGACTAGTAATTTGTATTGAAGAGACTTGAAACAATAGAAAAGTACACGAGTACTTCTACTTTATCATAACACTTCATCTGAATTATATTAGGCAAATATAACAATCTGCATCAAACGACGAATTTTGCATCGAAGGAACTTGCAACTATATATGAGTTAGATACAAATTGTACCTCAAACCTAAGAAAACAAGACTACAAGTTAAATTTTAGTACTTTAATGTTAACTTTAACCTAACCTTCACTTACAACCAAGTATTTTACATGGGGGTGCACAAAATGACAATCATTACAAAATATCAAAGCAATCCATTATCATTATCATTATGACTTACTTGACATTTTTCAAAGTTCTCCTGTTCGATTTCCAAGCTGGTTTTCTTATTTTGTAACACTCTCTGCAACGACAACGAAGCCATAATACGGATGCATAAATACAAACACTAATAACAAATAAAACAACTAACAAAATCAAATTAATTACTGATAATTTTGTACTTTGTAGTTTTATAATTTGTACACAACCTACAAAAATATTTATTATTTTGACACATGAGTTCTCAACACTGCAAAGGCGCTCCTGTCTCTTTGTGATGACTTTCACTGTTCGAGTGGGGATAATAATAATAATACACTTTTATGGTAATTCAAATTGTAAGTGATTATTGGTAAATGGTTTGTTATAGTTTTATTTAGAGTTTTGTGTGTGAATTAATTGTTATTTACAGGTTTTTGTGCAAGTTTTGCGAAGCACAACAAACTGTTGAGTGCGCTAACGTATGTCCACCTAGCGGGGGAATAGGAACTAGAAATGCAGGCGCGAAATTCAAATTTATAAATATATTTTTGTTTATGCAATAAATTAACAGTAAAAATAGCAATATATAGTTAATACTTATTTGTTTATATATATTTATATCCAAATAAGCACGTCTATTAATATCAATCATTAATTTAACTGTGTGACATTTTGTTAAACAACGTGAACTTAGCCACATTTGTAAATATTAATTCAAATGCGTAAATTCAAATGAATTTTTGTTTATTTCACAAATTAACAATAAAAATAGCAACATATAGTTAATACTTATTTGTTTATATATATTTATATCCAAATAAGCACCTCTATTGATATCAATCATTAATTTAACTGTGTGACATTTTGCTGAAGCAACATGAACTTAGCCACATTTGTAAATATTAATTCAAATGCGTATATTCAAATTTATGAATTTTTGTTTATTTAACAAATTAACAATAAAACCAGCAATATATAGTTAATACTTATTTGTTTATATATATTTATATCCAAATAAGCACCTCTATTGATATCAATCATTAATTTAACTGCATGACATTTTGTTATTAGCAACATGAACTTAGCCACATTTGTGAATATTAATTCAAATGCGTTAATTCAAATTTATGAATTTTTGTTTATTTAACAAATTAACAATAAAAATAGCAATATATAGTTAATACTTATTTGTTTATATATATTTATATTCAAATAAACACGTCTATTGATATTAATTTAACTGTGTGACATTTTGCTGAAGCAACATGAACTTAGCCACATTTGCAAGTATTATAAATAATTATATAAGAAATGTAGCCGCGAAATTCAAATTTATGAATATAGTTTTGTTTATTTAATAAACTAACAATAACTAAAGGTGTATGGCATCGTGCCTTATTAAGGCAAATTGCTGGAACTTCCCGTACCATAACAAAATGTTCGAGAAATATTAAATGTTTTCAAATAGATTATTATAAATAAATACTGTAACATTGTCTAAATATTTATAAGAATTAAATAAACTAAATTGCAAAGTTGAAAATTTTTGTTTAAAGTATATTAGAACTTAAGTCAGAATTACAATTAAAATCTGAAATTTTATCGATATATAAAAAAACTTTTTTTTTTGAAAAAAAAAACACATTGAAAAATATAAATTTAAAATAATTTTATTCCCAAAAGCAATTATTTTGTCAAAACACGCAGAGAGTTTTCTTAATCATTCAAATCGGATGCTCCGTTCTCTCAAAAACTCGATTTCTATTTTCTGTACTCTTTGCTCCGTATCTCCGAAACGGTTGGACCTGCCTTTACGAAAAACTAATCAGCACATATCCCCATCAGTTGGAATCGAATGTTTTTTGAACAATTTAAATCGGTTGATCAGTGCGCCCGAAATCGATGACAGAAAAAAATGTATCCGCACACCAGCACACACACACACACACATCCATTTTTTCTGAGGTATGCCTAAATGTTCAGTTTTTGAAAAAACGTCAAAAAAGGTCAAATTTTGGCTCACGACTTTTTCAAATTTTGGTGTCAATCGATTCAGAATTACTAAAAACATCAAGATAATATAAAATAAAAAACTGCAAACTTAATTTGATTTATTTTACATTCCTTTTTATTATTTTTTTTATTATTATCTTGAGTGTGTTAAAATTCTATTTTCATAATCTAGGTTTATATTTATTTCGTTTGTCAGTAGATTTATTTTTTTATGCTCCAGTAAGCTATTATTATTTGCTTGTCAGTAGAGTCCTCATTTTTATTTGATGTTAACATTAATAAGTTAACGTTAATAAGAGAACAAGAGGACTCTCGAGTGCACTCGAGAGTCCTCTTGTCCTCTTATTATGTTCCCGTTACCTTTCTGTTTTCTAATTTATTATTTTATTTGCTCTCAATTTTTATACTTACATAAAATATTTTGTTTAATTTAATCATAGTATATTTTTAAAAAATATATAAATTATCAACAGTTTTAAAATTGTATTATTTAATTTAGTTCTATCTCCGGCTTGACTCCTGGTGTGTCGTACTTGTAAATGTTTATAATACGTATAGTTCTGTATCACATTGTTTATCCAATCTTCATACTAAAAGAGAAAAAGAAAGAAATTAATAAGATCTGATTTTTCTCTATTTAAAATATAAACAAAAAATAATTTTCTTTAAGAATGCTTTTTCACTAATTTCTTCTATTTTTATATTTCTGCTTTAGCACTACTTCTTAGTTTACTCGTCAGTAGAGTCCTTTTTCTTAAAATTCAATTTGCTCGTCAGTAGCGTCCCTTTTTCTAATTTAGTTTGCTCGTCAGTAGAGTCCCTTTTTCTAATTTAGTTTGCTCGTCAGTAGAGTCTATTTTTCTAATTCAGTTTGCTCAGTAGAGTCCCTTTTTTAATTCTAGATTAAGTTTGCTCGTCAGTAGAGTCCCTTTTTCTAATTTAGTTTGCTCGTCAGTAGCGTCCCTTTTTCTAATTTAGTTTGCTCGTCAGTAGAATCCTTTTTTTAAAAATAGAAGACAAACATTGCCAATTTTCGTAAAATTGAAAATAGAAGTCCGAAACTATTAATTTGAGATTCTATTTTATAACTTTGGGATTTTGCATTCGAAAATTTTCCCATTTATAACCTAATTATTTAATAAAAGCATAATTAATGTTTACATCATTGCCAGATATTTGATGATTATCTGTAATTTTATCGGCAAGTAACTGAGAAAACTCAAATACTTGCCGATTTAGTTTTTTATTCCTTTTTTCAGTTTATTCCTTTATTTTTTAAAAACGCGGGAGATTCCGGGACAAAAGAATGAAATCCGGGAAAAATATTGCTTTTAGGAAAACCCGAGACACAAAATAGAAATCCAGGACCTCTCATTCTATGTCTATTTCTCATACTATTTCTCTTTCACACTGAATCTCATTTTTATTTTTGTTCATGCAAGTATTTATTTGATACTTATTTCTACTCTTTAAATTAAATATATATTTATTATATTAACCTTATCAACTCTTGTGAAAATCGCTGGAACGTTCTTTCTGGCACAACCGATACCATACGATACAATTCCTTGTAAAACATAATTTGTGTTGGAGTGACTCGAATCCCAAAACAGTGGACCTCCGGAATCACCCTGTAATAATAAAAAATTATAATAATAATAACAAAAATATTAACAATTATAAAATAATACTTTATATGGATAATATACAAAAAAATGTGCTCGTTTAAGGGGGTTGTTCGGTTTTTATTTATTTTATTTTCGATTTTGAGATTTTTTTTATATTATGAAAGCTAAAAACTTCAGAATTATTTAAAAAAAATCATCTCAATATCTATTTTTTTGACGAAGTTATAGATATATATATATCTATATGTATGATCCTCTGAAACCGTCTTTTTCATCGCTCCGCGAGCTATTGTATGACAGCTGCTCTCTTTTTTATTATAATACCTCATGCACATGACCTTTTTAATGTGTCAGCATCTTTGAACACCATGATGTATTTAGTACATTAAATTAAATGGTGTATTTAGTACATTATATTAAAAACTTTAAATACGTTTTTCTCAAAATGACTTTTTTTCAATGCGGTGCAAAATTGATCACGTGATTAATGGACGTCCCCACACGTGTATTTTTAGTTACGTAACAAAATCGTAACTTTTAGTCTATTATTTTTTTGAAAATTTAGGTAAAAAATAAATACACTTGATATTTTACTAGAACACCCCCCCTCTCCCACGTGATTTTTTGTTAACCCTCCCTGTGATTGATGGACTCAACCTCATTATAAAGAGTTATGGCTCACTATCCATTTTTTATTTAAATCTCGTTATATTAATTAGGGGGGTCCATTAATTACGTGATCAATTTTTAGAAATTTTCCCCCTTTTCCTCCTTATTTATAGATATTTAAAATTACCCCCACCCCCCTTCCACAACACAACACATGTATTTTTAGTTACGTAATAAAATCGTAACTTTTTGCATTTTTTTTTTGAAAATTTAGGTAAAAAATAAATACACTTGATATTTCACTAGAATCCTCCTTCCCCCATGTAATTTTTCATATTTTTTTGCCAACAAGACTCCCCCCCCCCCCGCCTTTCCCTAAAGTGATGAATGAACGACTCTTATTATTTATTGCTTACAATGCAGGCGTCCTTGGTTCCATTGGCGTACATGGTGCACATTTGGGTGTCGGTCAAATTAAATCTTGGCACGTGCGCCTTGCACTTGCTCAAATTCAACAAAGGCAATTCGACTTCTCGAAGATATTTCAAACGGGTGTAGGGTGCAGGAGCCTCTGTAAAAATACATAAATAGTTGAAAAAAAAACAGGGAACTGAAAGCCGAAGCACAGGACTAGGAAAAGAAAATCATCGATTTGAGGTCCTGCCTTCGGGTTTATTATAATAATTATATATCTTATATATAAAAATAGAGCTCTCTTTCAAATGTCCAAGTAAAACTCGAAAACGGCTGAATCGATTTGGCCAGTCTTAGTCTTGAAAAATTCGTGCCATACCAGAGATGGTCGGAAAGGTGAGATATTATTTCAAAATCGCGTAGAAACTTTACTATTTTATTTGAAAATGTTTGTAGAAGCGTCATTTAAATAAAACAATGGACGATGGCTAATACGTCAAATGTCAAACATTTTTCACAGATGATGATCAATTGCGTTTAATAGGATGTTTTATGTGAATATTATTTAATTATGATTAAATTGTAGTAAGTAGTTTTGTTTGTAGTTATATTTATATACAAAAACGTTAGTAAACGGGCCGCAAGTGTTACTAGAGACTCAAAATATAAACTTTTTTGATATGTTAATATGAAAATGCACTTTTTGGCATATTTTTTTCAAACACGGTGCTCTGAAAGATCTCATTTGTATAATTATATACTCATTGGTATTTATAAAACATTTTCTAGGTTATATTATTTTTAATTTATGTTATTTAAATTCAGAACCTGAACTTGGTATCGATCAAAGGGACATTTGGTCGATTAACATTTTCCCAGTTATAATTTCCGAGAATTTATCGAAGAATAGATACAAATATATGAAAGTCCGAGGTTAAAAAAGTCCAACACCAATGTATCAAAAATCAGTAAAGTTAAGCATTATTTAACAACAATATGTGAAAGTAGAGGGAAAAAGATGTATAACCAGCTATAACTTTGATTCTTATGACTGCTATCGAGAGATAAACGGTAATCTTTGAAAATCCATAATAAAAGTATTTTCTTCTGTTGGTAGTTTGTTAGCATTAGTTAAAAATGTAATTGTTTTGTAAAATGCCTTTAAAATTAAAATAAGACTTTAAACCTGTTTGCCATCTGGCCGTTACAAGTTACTCCTTCTATAGGGTAAAAAAAGTCTAGATAACAAATTTTTTAAAGATCGCAAAAAAACACCTTTCTACAATGATAAAGTAGCTGACAGTTTTACTGAACGTAGTCAGATAATTGTTCGTTTAAAATGTCTTATTTGGTTGTCAAATTAAAATGTGATATAAGGTTGTCAAATATCTCCCTTCCGCCTTTTTGTATTATAAACCAAGAGCAAAAAAGCGGAAGGAAGATATTTGACAACCTATTATAATTGGTTTGATTTATATAATATCATTAATATTTGCTCAAAGTCAAATTGGACTTTACCTGCTCTACATATATACTTTTTATTAAATTTACTTTAATTCATCGAATGTTACTTGAAACTTTTCAAAAAGCAGGATAAAGAAGAAATACTTAATTCATTTTTTATCTCTCCTCGCAGAAATTTGAATTTTTTTTAAAGCTCAGTAATATTATTTACAATTACACACAATATCCAGAATCTAAAAAAATCTGAAAAATTTAAAACGTAATCAATAAGTCGAAAGACCAAGAAAGACTTGGATTGGATTATACCATGTTTTCTGTAAAAAGTGTATAAATCTTCCAGTTTGATTGTGTTGACAAAATATAGACAAACTAATGGCGTTTATTGTTTTTATAATGTCTCAATGTATATAGGCATTCAAACAAACAACACATCCTTATACAATTAAAGTATTATTATTTTTGATTCTCTAGAAATTGTTTAGAATATACCTCACTTAGCAAAACAACGTTTGCCGGGTCAGCTAGTATATATATAATATTATTATTATAATTATATATAATAATAATAATAATAATTATTATTATTTTTATTTACTTGACGAGTTCCTCTGCTTCGTCTGTCCCCATCCAATGACGATACATTTCGCCCTAAGATCGGCAGCGTCGGCATTCCGGTTTTCAGCAGCAGTTGCAACTCGGATCAAATTCACGTAAGTGGTCAACTCGAATTTTTTGTTGACCTAAAAAAAACACAACTAAATACTTGTCTTTTTAAAAAAATAAATCCATTGTACCTTTATCAGTCCGATATCGTTGGTTATCGGTTTGGTGGTGAAATTTTCGTGCCTGATTGCCGCTTCGACGTAACGTTTTTGGCTGCAAGGGTTGCGCTGAGGGGCGTGCACGTTGTTTTGACCTCCGAGGAGGGTCATATTCCTCAAACTAGAAAAAAATACACATCAAACTATTATATAATCTAGATATTCAACACTAGTCAAAATAAACAACTAGCTATTACGTAATCTAAGTATTTTGGGAATCAAGTAGACCATAAGTTTTGAAAGATACAAATATTTATGTGATGGCATTTTTGTACAGTTTTGATAATGATATATTTTAATACATTTTTATAAAACATAGAAATATCTTTTTATTAATTTACATATTTGACTCCCACAATCTGAATCTTATTTTGTCCAAAATGGGTGTTCCTCAAGGGTGCGCTTTGGGACCCCTTTTCATTTTCGATACTCAAAATCAATTAAACAATTTATATATGCATAACAGACCAATGTCATGGCAAGGCTATGTTATGAAGAACTTTCCATACTTAATATTGACAAAAGCCATGTGTTTGCTGCGCAGTTTTTCTCAGGTTGTTAGATAGAAAACATAACCTAGAAACCGCACAAATGTTGAAAAAAACGAGAGTCTTTCTGACCCAGCTTCATAACATACGAGTGACGTTGCAGTTTATGTTTAAAACGCCTGAATGCACAGCAAAGCACATGACATTTTGACAGTATTCAGTATAATTCAGTGACATGATGCATGTAACACATCTAATTGTTACATAATCTAGATGTGAATCTTATTTTGTCCAAAATTGGTGTCCCGCAAGGGTGCGCGTTGAGACCACTTTTCATTTTCAATCCTCAAAATTACTGAATCAATTTATACTATTTTATGAACCAAATCTGACGCATAACAGACCAATGTTATGGCAAGGCTATGTTATGAAGAACTTTCCATACTTAATATTGACAAAAGCCATGCGGTTGCTGTGCAGTCAATCTTATTTCTCAGGTTGTTAGATAGAAAACCTAACTTAGAAACCGCACGAATGCCAAAAAAACTAGTAGTGTATGGCATCGTGCCTTAAGGCAAATTGCTGTAACTGCCCGTACCGTAATGAAATATTCGAGAAATTTTAATTGTTTTAAAATATATTATTACCAATACTGTACTGCACTTTCATTATTTTTGCTATCTTATTGTTATATCTGAGCAAATCAAATATAAATCATAAATCATAAATCAATTTATCTCCAGAACATTAACAATCGTCATTTTATTTCATTTCGAATTCAATTTCGAAAAAATAGTTGTCTAATATTTACATAAAATTGAAAAAGTACTCCCGCATAGTCACAGTCTAAACGCATTTGCAAATAATTCTGTGCGACATTTTCACTTATACTGTGCTTAGCTTGGCGGCATTTTCACATTTTTCAATATTTTCAAAATATATTTCATTATGGTACGGGAAGTTCCAGCAATTTGCCTTAAGACACGATGCCATACACACCACTAGTTTTTTACCAGATTTAAAAAAAAATCCAAACATTTACAAAAAAAGTCAAAAGTTTTACCATTTTTTTCGTTAGATAACAGGGTCTTTCTGGCATTATGCATGTAACATGGCCTTGCCATAACATTTTTCAGTTATTTATTAATTTGCTTAATTTGCACAAAATTGAAAAAGTGCTCACGTATAGCCACAGTCTAAACGCATTTGCAAATAATTATGTGCGACATTTTCACTTATACTGTGCTTGGCTTGGCGGCATTTTTACATTTTTCAATAGTTGTTTTCACAAAATTGGAAAAGTGCTCCATTACATAAACAGTCTAAACGCACTTGGGTAAACATTTGTACCGGAGTGGCGCTTAGACTGTGCTTAGCCCGGGAAATTTTTTCAATTTTTGATAAAAAATTACAAAAATATTAAAATTACATAAGATACTGACTTGGCCTGGCTCAGGCAATGCGCCGCCGTCAGGATCCATTCATCAGTAATAAGAGAACCTGCACAGGTTGATCTATTGTTCACCAGCAGGCTGATCTAGAACACATAATAATAATAATTATTATTATTATTATTATTATTATTATTATTATTATTATTATTAACTTCCCGTAAGGTAGTTATAGTAATGGGCCAAACATCGAAAATGAAAATTTTAGCATTTCTCGACGTTTTGAAGGTTTCTGAACATTTTTAAGGGCATACCTCAGATAAAATGAATGTGTGTATGTGTGTGTGTATTTTGTATGTCCGCATTTTTTCGTCCACGTTTTCGGGCGCACGGATCAACCGATTTGATGGAAAAAATGACAGTTTTTGAGTGAACCAAAGCGTCCGATTTGAATGATCTAAAAAAACTTTCTGCTTGTATTGACAAAAGAATTGCTTTTGAGGATAAAAAATTATTACATCTTTTTTATTTTCCATAAAATATTTTTGTAATTTTGAATTAAAAATTCAAAAAATTACCCAGGCTAAGCACAGTCTAAGCGCCACTCTGGTACAAATGTTTACCCAAGTGCGTTTAGACTGTTTCTTTTCAGTCCTTTCTCTTATAAAGTCTTACATTTGACTTTTGCTCGTTGGTAGAGTTCTTCTCTAACAAAATCCAAATTAATTTTACTTTATATTATATTATTTTTTTGTTGAAGTTTGCTCGTCAGTAAAGTCCTTTCTGTTACAAAATATTACGTTTGACTATTGCTCGTTAGTAGAATTCTTTTCCTTACAATATTTTTTGTTCAACTATTGCTTGTCAGTAGAATTCTTTTCCTTACAATATTTTTTGTTCAACTATTGCTCGTCAGTAGAGTCCTTTTCCTTACAAAGTCTTACATTCGATTTTTGCTCGTCAGTAGAGTCCTTTTCTGTTACATAATTTTGCGTTCGAATATTGCTCATCAGTAGAGTCATTTCTCTTATAAAATCTTACATTCGACTTTTGCTCGTCAGTAGAGTCCTTTCTGGTACAATTTTTTTAGTTCAATTATTGCTCATTAGTAGGTCCTTTTCGTTATAAAATCTTACTTTCAGTAATTGCTCGGCAAAATTTTAAATTTGCTTGTCAGTAGAGTCCCTTTTTGTTTCGCCATTTTAATTTGTTCGTCAGTAGAGTCCCTTTTTGTATAATTGGTCGTCAGTAGAGTCCCTTTTTTTATGGACATTTAAAATTTGATCGTTAGTAGAGTTCTATTTTGTATTGACATTTTAATTTGCTCGTCAGTAGAGTCTCTTTTTGTATTTCTATTACAAATATGCTCATCAGTAAAGTCCCTTTTTGTATTAGAATTTTAATTTGCTCGTCAGTAGAGTCTCTTTTTGTATTAAAATTTTAAAGTTGCTCGTCAATAGAGTCCCTTTTTGTATTAAAGTTTTAATTTGGTCGTCATTAGAGTCCCTTTTCTCTTAAAATTTTAATTTTATTGTCTTGTACTGTAATGATACAACTTTTTCAATTTTGTGAAAAAAACTATTGAAAAATGTGAAAATGCCGCCAAGCCAAGCACAGTATAAGTGAAAATGTCGCACAGAATCATTTGCAAATGCGTTTAGACAGTGACTATACGGGAGCACTTTTTAAATTTTGTGTGAAATTAGGCAACTATTTTTTTTTTAAATTGAATTTGAAATGAAATGATGATTGTTAATGTTCTGGAGATAAATTGATTTATGATTTATGATTTACATTTGATTTGCTCACTCAGATATAACAAACAAGATATAACAAAAATAATGAAAGTTGCAGTATTTGTAATACCACGTTTAAAATTTCTCGAATATTTTATTACGGTACGGGAAGTCCCAGCAATTTGCCTAAAGGCACGATGCCATACACCACTAGTTATTATCATTATTATTATTATTAACTTACAATAAACGGATACTTCCTAATATCGATAACTTTCCCTCCGACGATCCTGCTGATTCGAATTTTTTGTATCAGGGTATCAGAACATTTGTTCGAACTGGACACTAGAACAACCGAAGACAGGACTAAAAAAATTACCAACAAATTAATAATAAATGTGACACTAGACCAAATCTCATTGACATATTTTTTGACTGTGATGAAAAAAATATAATTCAACTGTTTTGTGCTGATCGGAATTTATAATTGATATTAATAACATTTGGTGACGTTATTAATTTGGAATTGAAGTAGTAAGGGGACTAGTGTGATAAAAATATTAAAGAAATCAATTCAATTTCAATTCGTTTTTTTGTATAGCGAAGGAAATGCATTTTTGCATTCCAGACTAGGTCTTTTGTGTGAGTATGTCGGACTCCGCTTTGCCCTTGCCTCTGGTCCCCATGGAAACCGCTGTTAAGCATTACTTCGTGGGGGGGAGGATCTAGAATGCTATATAATTCTTGCACTACTTTTATACTAATTTTTTAAATGAGCGTAGTCACGTTCCCCATTTCTCTTTCGATAGATCGCAAGTCAATTACCATGTATCCACGTGTTTTTTATTTTGTATAGTGAAGGAAATGCCTGTATGCATCCCAAACTAAGTCTTTTGTCTGGGTATGTCGGACTCGATACCGCCTGTGTATAATACCGACTAAAACCTTCGCTTTGCCCTTGCCTCTGGTCCCTACAGAAACCGCCGTTAGAGATTACTTCGTGGGGGGAGGATCTAGAATGCTATTAGAAAAATAGAAACTAAAATCTGTAAAAGTAGTCATTATTGTTCGATTATCTGATTTTTCTTCTGACTGCCTGATCCTTAACTTTAAAAATGTAAAAACTGGTTACAGAAATCCTTTGTGAAGAACGTTCAGATGAATACAGAGTTTTGCAAAGTTTTTTTTAATAATTTCGTTTTCGGTACGGGAAGTTCCAGCAATTTGCCTCAAGGTACGATGCCATACACCACTAGTTTTGTATAGCGAAGGAAATGCATTTATGCATTCCAGACTAGATCTTTTATCTGGGTATGTCGGACTAAATAATGGTTCCCAAAGGCTTTACTTCGTGGGGGGAGGATCTAGAATGTTATCATTCTTGCACAGGAATTCACTAAATGTATTTTGGAAAATGCCTCATCGAAAATATTTTTAGCATTATTGGCAAGATTATACTTGTAATTATACTCAAAATGTTACTGTAAGTGTAATAGCAATTCTCGGTTACATGTTTTATGTCATATGGCAACACTAAGGAGATAACGTTAACAGACCAATGTTAAGCTCCAACTTGCATACATTATGCTACTGAATCATACTGAATACTGTTAAATGTCATGTATTTGCTGTGCATTCAGGTGTTTTACACATAAACTGCAACCTCACTCGTATGTTATGAAGCTGAGTCAGAAACACCCTGTTAACTAACATAGTTTTTTTAAAATTTGTACTTTTTAATTTAAATTTGTAGGTTAGGTTTTCTATCTGACAACCTAAGACTTTTGTCAATATTTAGTATGGAAAATTCTTCTTAACATAGCCTTGCCATAACAATTTTCTGTTATACCGCAAAATCGGTTCATAAGTCAATAATTCACAGCTCTCTCATTATTGTTTACTAAATTGTAATTGTTGAGAAGTGTTTAAAAATTCCAAACTAGATTATATAACACGCTAAATAAATAAATAACATAATGTTGTGTCAAGAAAAAATAAATATAAATATGTTAAGATATATTGCCAAAATGGTGATTCAGAACGACCAATTTTAAAAATTCAAAAAACATTTTACTTGTATTGACAAGATGAAGATGTGATTAAATTTTTAGGGAGGCAGGTCTAGCGGTTTCAGAGATCTTCAATTGGATCGATTCAAAAAACCTTTTTCTTGTGTAGACTGTGTGCAAGAAATGGTTTTACAATAAAATTCGTTCAAAAAATTTAAAAAAAGTCAAAAATTTCGAAAAAACTTCAAAAAAGTTTAAAAAAACTCAAATTTTCGAAATTAATCATTTTCCAGAAAAAAAAATCAAATTATATTATAATTAAAAAAAAATCTTTTTTACACAAATTTGATAATATTTCGAAGTATTAAAAAAAAATCAAATATTTTCAAAAACTTCCAAATTCTCATATTGAATATTTCTCAATTATTGATAATTTTTCTTCCTCGAATGTTTACGGTACGGGAAAGTTCCAGCAATTTACCTTAAGGCACCTAGGACAAGTTATTGTAATGGGCCGAAAATCGAAATTGAAAATTTTTACATTTCTCGACGTTTTGAAGGTTTCTGAACATTTTGGCATACCTCAGAAAAAAAGGATGTGTGTGTGTGGATACAAATTTACAGTCACGTTTTCGGGCGCATGGATCAACCGATTTGAATGGTTAAAAAAACATTCGATTCCTAATGATAGGGAGAAGAGCTAATTAGTTTTTGGCAGAGGCAGGTCCAGTCTTTACGGAGATATGGAGCAAAGAGTGCAGAAAATAGAAATCGAGTTTTTGAATGAACGGAGCATCCGATTTGAATGATCTAAAAAACATTCAAGTAGTAATGATTGGGAGAAGTGTTAATCAGATTTTGGCAAAGGCAGGCCTAGCCATTTCGAAGATACGGAGCTAAATGTGCAAAAATGGCAGTTTTTGAGAGAACTAAGCGTCCGATTTAAGTGACTCAAAAAACTTTCTGCTTGTGTTAACAAAATAATTGATTTTGGAAAAAAAATTTTTTGTTTCAACTTTTTTTTCAAATTTTTTTTTCAAACAATTTTTTTTTGTATATCGAAAATAATTCAGATTTTATTTTTAATTCTGACTATAGTTCTAATATACTTTAAACAGATAATTTCAACTTTGCAATTCAGTTTATATAATTTTTTATAAATATTAGACAATGTTACAATATTTATAATAATGTATTGGAAAACATTCAGTATTCCTCAAAAATTTCGTTACGGTACGGGAAGTTCCAGCAATTTGCCTTAAGGCACGATGCCATACACCCCACTAGTTTATTATTTACAAATCTAGTTACCTGAAAAAATGTCGAAAATATTGATCAGTACTTTTGTCACAATTTGTCAATTAATAAATTGTATTTCCTGCAGCGAAAATGGGGCAGCCAGTATCGAAAATTATCCATACGTGGTAAATCCTAAGAGACTTGTCTTGACTTGTCATAACTAGTTTAACATTAATTTTTTACCAATTAGGTTTCGATTCAGGCCATACACACGATTTCTATTTACAACATAACGAATGAATTCCTGCACATTTGCGAAGGCGTCGTCATTCATAAGAGATGGGTTGCTACTGCTGCACATTGCATATCACACAATGGGTAAAAAATAATATAGACTTGTAACAGAAACATAAATAAGAAGAACAGACCAATGTTATGGCAAGGCCATGTTACTTCAGTCAACAAGTCATGTATTTGCTGTGCATTCAGGCAGTTTTACACGTAAACTGCAGCGTCACTCGTATGTTATGAAGCTGGTTCAGAAAGATAGTGTTATCTATAAAAAGGGTTAGAAAGAGAGAGAAAGTGGGGAAAGTAAAGTGAGAAAGAGATTGATAGATATAGAAGGGTGAGAGAGATAGAAGGAGGAAGAGAGATATACAGAGAGAGAAAGTGAGAAAGACGTATAGATAAAGAGAGAAAGTAAGAGAAAGGCGATTGATAGAGAGAGATAGTGATATTAGTAAAGGGAGAAAATGAGAGAGGAATGCATATGAGTAGGGAGAGAAAGTGGTAAAAAAGGGACTCTACTGAAGAGCAAACTAAATTACAAAACAGGAAAGGACTTTACTGACAAGCAAACTAATCTAGAATTAAAAAAGGGACTCTACTGACGAGCAAACTTAATCTAGAATTGAAAATGAACTCTACTGACGAGCAAACTAATCTGGAATTAAAAAAGGGACTATACTGACGAGCAAACTAATCTAGAATTAAAAAAGGGACTCTACTGACGAGCAAACTAATCTGGAATTAAAAAAGGGACTCTACTGACGAGCAAACTAATCTAGAATTAAAAAAGGGACTCTACTGACGAGCAAACTAATCTAGAATTAAAAAAGGGACTCTACTGACGAGCAAACTAATCTAGAATTAAAAAAGGGACTCTACTGACGAGCAAACTGTATGTGGACGAAAGAAGAAAACGGATTCTACTGACGAGTAAATAAAATTTTATTCTAAAAAAAACTAGGAAGGGACTCTACTAGCGGGCAAATTATTATAAACATAAAAAATAAAAAAGATAAGACAACTAAGATGTGAAAATAAAAAAAGGATTCTACTGACGAGCAAAGAAGAAAGAGGACTCTACTGGCGAACAAAAAAAAAGGACTCTACTGACAATCAAATTAAATTTCAATCTAAGAAATGAACAAGAGACTCTACTGACGAGCAAAGAAAAAAAGGATTCTACTGACGAGCAAAGAAAAAAAGGACTCTACTGAAAAGCAAATTAAATTTCAATCGAAAAAATGGACAAGGGACTCTACCGACAAGCAAAGAAGAAAGAGGACTCTACTGACGAGCAAAGAAAAAAAAATACTCTACTGATGAGCAAAGAAAAAAGAGGACTCTACTGACGAGCAAAGAAAAAAAGGACTCAACTGACGACCAAATTAAATTTTAATCTAAAAAATGAACAAGAGACTCTACTGACAGGCAAATTATTATAAACATGAAAGATGAAAACAACGTCCAAAAATATGAGAAACTAGAAAAAGAACTCTACTGACGAGCAAACTCTAAGTCGACCAGAAACAAAGAGGACTCTACTGGCGAGCAAATTGAATTTCAATCTCAAAAAACTAGAAAGGGTCTCTACTGACGAGCAAAGAAGAAAGAGGACTCTACTGACAAGCAAAAAAGGACTCTACTGACGAGCAAATTAAATTTTAATCTGAAAAATGAACAAAGGACTCTACTGACGAGCAAAGAAGAAAGAGGACTCTACTGACGAGGCTTTGGTCAATATTCAGTATGGAAAGTTCTTCATAACATAGCCTTGCCATAACATTTTTCTTTTGTGCGACATGCACTTAATTGTTATTTTCATTTTCAGTGCTTCTCTTCCAAAAGAGAGTCTAAGAGTAGTCGCAGGCGACACTCACCTCCAATTAGGCAAAATGTATTTGTACTCCATGAAGGAACTGGTGTCCTATACGATTGCTAAGGGACACGACATTTGGCACTACATTAAAAGCCTACCTTATGATGTCGCCTTTTTAGAGGTATATAACCATTAGAGCGAGTCCATTTGTATGGGTCAAAAAAAATCGCTTAGGCACACATGATTTTCGGATCAAAATAAGATACTTTGCTGAAGAAACCATACCTCTAAAATGAATTCTGACGTCCCTAGTATCCAAAAATCATATGTGCCTAAGTGACCTTTAAATCTACCCGCCCTAATAACCTTATATCATAACATGATACATCTACGACCTCAAAAATTCACCATTTTCCAGTTAGTAGACTCCATTCCTTCGGATTTCATGGTCGTCTTGGATTTATACGATGGGCAACTGGATCAATTGGATGTATCCAAGTGCGTTACTGCCTATTGGGGATACCAGGTCAACATAATGAGTAAGACTAGTGGTGTATGGCATCGTGCCTTAAGGCAAATTGCTAGAACTTCGCGTACCGTAATAAAATATTCGAGAAATTTTAAACGTTTTCAAATATATTATTACTTTCATTATTTTTGCTATCTTATTGTTATATCTGAGCAAATCGAATGTAAATCATAAATCTCTAGAATTTATCTCCAGGAACATTAACAATCGTCATTTCATTTCGAATTCTATTTAAAAAAAATAGTTGCCTAATTTACTTACACAAAATTGAATAAGTGCTCCCGTATAGTCACAGTCTAAACGCATTTGCAAATAATTCTGTGCGACATTTTCACTTATACTGTGCTTAGCTTGGCGGCATTTATAAGAACTAAAATGATTGTTGTTGAATTAAAGAGGCCAAATTTTAATATATCTTTTTATTTTATTAATTTGAGATTAGTTTGCTCGTCAGTAGAGTCCCTTTTTTAATTCTAGATTATTTATGCTCGTCAGTAGAGTCCCTTTTTTAATTCTAAATTGGTTTGCTCGTCAGTAGAGTCCCTATTTTATTCCTAGATTAGTTTGCTCGTCAGTAGAGTCCCTTTTTTAATTCTAGATTAGTTTGCTCGTCACTAGAGTCCCTTTTTTAATTCCAGATTAGTTTGCTCGTCAGTAGAGTGCCTTTCTTAATACTAGATTAAATTTGCTCGTCAATAGAGTCCCTTTTTTAATACTAGATTAGTTTGCTCGTCAGTAGAGTTCTATTTTATTATTGCAAATCTTTTTGCTCGTCAGTAGAGTCCTAATATATTTGTATAATTCATTTTGCTTGTTAGTAGAATCTTATTTTTTTCGTAAATAAGTTACAGTTACTCTGCATAATAAAGTTTGCTCATCAGTAGAGCCCTATTGGCTTTTTGTAAATAAGTTTGCTCGTCAGTAGAGTTTCTTTTTTTTGGTAATTTAGTTTAGTCCCTTTTTTAATTCTAGATTAAGTTTGCTCGTCAGTAGAGTCCCTTTTTTAATTCTAGATTAGTTTGCTCGTCAGTAGAGTCCCTTTTTTATTTCTAGATTAAGTTTGCTCGTCAGTAGAGTCCCTTTTTTAATTCTAGATTAATTTGCTCGTCAGTAGAGTCCCCTTTTTAATTCTAGATTAGTTTGCTCGTCGGTAGTGTCCCTTTTTTAATACCAGATTAGTTTGCTCATCAGCAGATTATTTTTAATTTTAGTTAAAGTTTGCTCGTCAGTAGAGTCCCTTTTTTTAATTCTAGATTAGTTTGCTCGTCAGTGGAGTCGCTTTTTAAATACTAAAAATGCGTACATACACACACACACACATCCATTTAGTTTCTGAGGTATGTCCTTTAAAAATGTTCAGAAACCTTCAAAACGTCGAGAGATGCAAAAAAA
>NW_020539725.1:62730265-62742063 GCF_003426905.1 Ctenocephalides felis | reverse complement strand
ACATAGCCTTGCCATAACATTGGTCTGTTATGCATATATAATTGATTAATTGATTTTGAGTATCGAAAATGAAAAGAGGTCCCAAGGCGCACCCTTGCGGAACACCATTCGACAAAATAAGATTCATATTGTGGGAGTCAAATATGTAAATTAATAAAAAGATATATCTATGTTTTATAAAAAATGTATTAAAATATATCATTATCAAAACTGTACAAAAATGTCATCACATGAATATTTGTATCTTTCAAAACTCATGGTCTACTTGATTCCCAAAATACTTAGATTACGTAATAGCTAGTTGTTTATTTTGACTAATGTTGAATATCTAGATTATATAATAGTTTGATGTGTATTTTTTTTTAGTTTGAGGAATATGACCCTCCTCGGAGGTCAGAACAACGTGCACGCCCCTCAGCGCAACCCTTGCAGCCAAAAACGTTACGTCGAAGCGGCCATCAGGCACGAAAACTTCACCACCAAACCGATAACCAACGATATACGATTGATAAAGGTATATAGGATTTTTTTTAAAAAAAGATACATATTATCAGTTGTGTTTTATTTTTAGGTAAACAAAAAATTCGAATTGACCACTTATGTGAACTTGATCCGAGTTGCAACTGCTGCTGAAAACCGGAATGCAGATGCTGCCGATCTTAGGGCAAAATGTATCGTCATTGGATGGGGACAGACGAAGCAGAGGAACTCGTCAAGTAAATAAAAATAATAATAATAATTATTATAATAATTATATATAATAATATATATATATACTAGCTGACCCGACAAACGTTGTTTTGCTAAGTGGGGTATCTCTAAACAATTTCCAAAGAATCATAAAAATTAATACTTTAAGTGTATAAGAATGAGTTGTTTGAATGCTATATACAATGAGGTATTATCAAAACAATAAACCCCATTAGTTTGTCTATATTTTGTCGACACAATCAAACTGGAAGTTTATACACTTGACAGAAACATGGTATAATCCATCCAAGTCTTTTTGGTCTTTCGACTTATTGATTACGTTTTAAATTTTTCAGATTTTTTTAGATTCTGGATATTGTGTGTAATTGTAATATTATTATGAGCTTTAAAAAAATTCAAATTTCTGCGAGGAGAGATAAAAATGAATTAAGTATTTCTTCTTTATCCTGCTTTTTGAAAAGTTTCAAGTAACATTCGATGAATTAAAGTAAATTTAATAAAAAGTATATATGTAGAGCAGGGCGAGGTCCAATTTGACTTTGAGCAAATATTAATGATATTATATAAATCAAACCAATTATAATAGGTTGTCAAATATCTCCCTTCCGCTTTTTTGCTCTTGGTTTATAATACAAAAAGGCGGAAGGGAGATATTTGACAACCTTTTATCACATTTTAATTTGACAACCAAATAAGACATTTTAAACGAACAATTATCTGACTACGTTCAGTAAAACTGTCAGCTACTTCATCATTGTAGAAAGGTGCTTTTTTGTTGTCTTTAAAAAATTTATTATCTAGACTTTTTTACCCTATAGGAGGCGGAGTAACTTGAAACGGCCAGTTGGCAAACAGATTTAAAGTCTTATTTTAATTTTAAAAGTATTTTACAAAACAATTACATTTTTAACTAATGCTAAAAAACTACCAACAGAAGAAAATACTTTTATTATGTGTTATCAAAGATTACCGTTTATATCTCCCGATAGCAGTCATAAGAATCAAAGTTATAGCTGGTTATACATCTTTTTCCCTCTACTTTCACATATGTTGTTAATAATGCTTAACTTTACTGATTTTTGATACATTGGTGTTGGACTTTTTTTAACTCGGACTTTCATATATTTGTATCTATTCTTCGATAAATTCTCGGAAATTATAACTGGGAAATGTTAATCGACCAAATGTCCCTTTGATCGATACCAAGTTCAGGTTCTGAATTTAAATAACATAAATTAAAAATAATATAACCTAGAAAATGTTTTATAAATACCAATGAGTATATAATTATACAAATGAGATCTTTCAGAGCACCGTGTTTGAAAAAAATATGCCAAAAAGTGCATTTTCATATTAACATATCAAAAAGTTTATATTTTGAGTCTCTAGTAACACTTGCGGCCCGTTTACTAACGTTTTTGTATATAAATATAACTACAAACAAAACTACTTACTACAATTTAATCATAATTAAATAATATTCACATAAACATCCTATTAAACGCAATTGATCATCATCTGTGAAAAATGTTTGACATTTGACGTATTAGCCATCGTCCATTGTTTTATTTAAATGACGCTTCTACAAACATTTTTCAAATAAAATAGTAAAGTTTCTACGCGATTTTGAAATAATCTCACCTTTCCGACCATCTCTGGTATGGCACGAATTTTTCAAGACTAAGACTGGCCAAATCGATTCAGCCGTTTTCGAGTTTTACTTGGACATTTGAAAGAGAGCTCTATTTTTATATATAAGATATATAATTATTATAATAAACCCGAAGGCAGGACCTCAAATCGATGATTTTCTTTTCCTAGTCCTGTGCTTCGGCTTTCAGTCCCTGTTTTTTTTTCAACTATTTATGTATTTTTACAGAGGCTCCTGCACCCTACACCCGTTTGAAATATCTTCGAGAAGTCGAATTGCCCTTTGTTGAATTTGAGCAAGTGCAAGGCGCACGTGCCAAGATTTAATTTGACCGACACCCAAATGTGCACCATGTACGCCAATGGAACCAAGGACGCCTGCATTGTAGCATAAATAATAAGAGTCGTTCATTCATCACTTTAGGGAAAGGCGGGGGGGGGGAGTCTTGTTGGCAAAAAAATATGAAAAATTACATGGGGGAAGGAGGATTCTAGTGAAATATCAAGTGTATTTATTTTTTACCTAAATTTTCAAAAAAAAATGCAAAAAGTTACGATTTTATTACGTAACTAAAAAACATGTGTTGTGTTTGTGGAAGGGGGGTGGGGGTAATTTTAAATATCTATAATAAGGAGGAAAGGGGGAAAATTTCTAAAAATTGATCACGTAATTAATGGACGCCCCCTAATTAATATAACGAGATTTAAATAAAAAATGGATAGTGAGCCATAACTCTTTATAATGAGGTTGAGTCCATCAATCACAGGGAGGGTTAACAAAAAATCACGTGGGAGGGGAAGGGTGTGGATCTAGTAAAATATCAAGTGTATTTATTTTTTACCTAAATTTTCAAAAAAAATAATATAAAGTTACGATTTTATTACGTAACTAAAAATACACGTGTTGGGACGTCCATTAATCACGTGATCAATTTTGCACCGCATTGAAAAAAGTCATTTTGAGAAAAACGTATTTAAAGTTTTTAATATAATGTACTAAATACACAATTTAATTTAATGTACTAAATACACCATGGTGTTCAAAGATGCTGACACATTAAAAAGGTCATGTGCATGAGGTATTATAATGAAAAAGAGAGCAGCTGGCATACAATAGCTCGCGGAGCGATGTAAAAAGCGGTTTCAGAGGATCATACATTGAGATATATATATATCTATAACTTCGTCAAAAAAATAGATATTGAGATGATTTTTTTTTAAATAATTCTGAAGTTTTTAGCTTTCATAATATCAAAAAATCTCAAAATCGAAAATAAAATAAATAAAAACTGAACAACCCCCTTAAACGAGCACATTTTTTGTATATTATCCATATAAAGTATTATTTTATAATTGTTACTATCTTTTGTTATTATTATTATATTTTTTATTATTTCAGGGTGATTCCGGAGGTCCACTCTTTTGGGATTCGAGTCACTCCAACACAAATTATGTTCTGCAAGGAATTGTATCGTATGGTATCGGTTGTGCCAGAAAGAACGTTCCAGCGATTTTCACAGAGTTGATAAGGTTACTATAACAAATATATATTAATTTAAAGAGTAGAAAAGTTCAATAAGTACCTGCATGTAAATAAGAGATTCAGTGAGAAATAGGAATAGATATGAAGACAAATATAGACAGGATGAGAAATAGAAAAGTAGCGCTACAGAAACAGAAACAAAAAATAGAAGAATTTAGAGAAAAAGCTATTTTAAATCATTTTTTCTTTATATTTTAAGTAGTAATCTTATCTTGTATTTTTTTCCTTCTCTTTTAGTATGAAGATTGGATAAACAATGTGATACAGAACTATTCGTATTATAAACATTTACAAGTACGACATACCAGGAGTCATGCCGGAGATAGAACCAAATTAAATACAATTTTAAAACTGTTGATGATTTATATATTTTTTAAAAATATACTATGATTAAATTAAAAAAATATTTTATATAAGTATAAAAATAACTAGCTACACGAATAAGAAAACAGAAAGAGAACGAAATAATAAAAGGATCTACTGCCAAAGAAAATAATATAGCTTACTAGAGCATAGAAAAATAAATCTACTGTAAAACGAATTAACTAAACCTATATTATGAAAATGGAACTTAACACTCAAATGAAGATTAATAGGAAAAAAATTAAATAGAAGTGTAAATAAATCAAATTAAATTTACAGTTTTTTATTTTTTTTCAATGTTTTTAGTAATTCTGAATCGATTGATCCCAAAATTTGAAAAAGGTGTGAGCCAAAATTTGACCTTTTTTGACGTTTTTTCAAAAACTGAACATTTAGGCATACCTCAGAAAAAATGAATGTGTTGTGTGTGTACTGGTGTGCGGATACATTTTTTCTGTCAACGATTTCGGGCGCACGGATCAAACGATTAAATTGTTCAAAAAACATCGATTCCAATGATGGGGATATGTGCTGATTAGTTTTTCGTAAAGGCAGGTCCAACCGTTTCGGAGATACGGAGCAAAGAGTACATAAAATAGAAATCGAGTTTTTGAGAGAACGGAGCATCCGATTTTAATGATTAAAACAACATTCAATTTGTATTGATGAGGACAAGTGGTGATTAATTTTTGGCAAAGGCAGGTCTAGGGGTTTTGGAGATACCGAGCTAAATGTGCAAAAAATGGCAGTTTGAGAGAACTAAGCATCCGATTTGAATGATTAAGAAAACTCTCTGCGTGTTTTGACAAAATAATTGGGAAAAAAAATTATTTCAAATTTATATTTTTATCGAAATTATTTTATATATCGATAAAATTTCAGATTTTAATTGTAATTCTGACTTAAGTTCTAATATACTTTAAACAAATATTTTCAACTTTGCAATTCCGTTTATATAATTCTTATAAATATTAGATAATATTACAGTATTTATACTAATCTATTTGAAAACATTTAATATTCCTCGAACATGTTGTTACGGTATGGGAAGTTCCATCAATTTGCTTTAATAAGGCACGATGCCATACATACCACTAGTTTTATTGTTAATTTACTAGTTAAACAAAACTATATTTAAAAACGCATTTGAAGTTCGCGCCTGCATCTCTTATATAATTATTTATAATATTTACAAATGTGGCTAAGTTCATGTTGCTTCAGCAAAATGTCACACAGTTAAATTAATGATTGATATCAATAGACGTGTTTATTTGGATATAAATATATATAAACAAATAAGTATTAACTATATATTGCTGGTTTTATTGTTAATTTGTTAAATAAACAAAAATTCATAAATTTAAATTTACGCATTTGAATTAATATTTACAAATGTGGCTAAGTTCATGTTGCTTCAGCAAAATGTCACACAGTTAAATTCATAAATTAATATCAATAGACGTGTTTATTTAAATATAAATATATATAAACAAATAAGTATTAACTATATATTGCTGGTTTTATTGTTATTTTATTAAATAAACAAAAATATATTCATAAATTTGAATTTACGCATTTGAATTAATATTTACAAATGTGGCTAAGTTCATGTTGCTTCAGCAAAATGTCACACAGTTAAATTAACATCAATAGACGTGTTTATTTGAATATAAATATATATAAACAAATAAGTATAACTTATATTGCTAGTTTTACTGTTATTATTAAATTAACAAAAATATTCATAAATTTGAATTACGCATTGGAATTAATATTAACAAATGTGGCTAAGTTCATGTTGCTTAATTGACAAAATATCACACAGTTAAATTAATGGTTGATTCAATAGACGTGCTATTGAATATAAATAATATATATATAAACAAAGAAGTAACTATATATGCTAGTTTTATTGTTATTTTATTAAATAAACAAAAAATTATTCATAAATTTGAATTTACGCATTTGAATTAATATTTACAAATGTGGCTAAGTTCATGTTGCTTCAGCAAAATGTCACACAGTTAAATTCATAAATTAATATCAATAGACGTGTTTATTTAAATATAAATATATATAAACAAATAAGTATTAACTATATATTGCTGTTTTTATTGTTATTTTATTGAAAAACAAAAATATATTCATAAATTTGAATTTACGCATTTGAATTAATATTTACAAATGTGGCTAAGTTCATGTTGCTTCAGCAAAATGTCACACAGTTAAATTAACATCAATAGACGTGTTTATTTGAATATAAATATATATAAACAAATAAGTATTAACTATATATTGCTATTTTTACTGTTAATTTATTAAATTAACAAAAATATATTCATAAATTTGAATTTACGCATTTGAATTAATATTAACAAATGTGGCTAAGTTCATGTTGCTTAATTGACAAAATATCACACAGTTAAATTAATGGTTGATATCAATAGACGTGCTTATTTGAATATAAATATATATATATATAAACAAATGAATATTAACTATATATTGCTAGTTTTATTGTTATTTTATTAAATAAACAAAAATATATTCATAAATTTGAATTTACGCATTTGAATTAATATTTACAAATGTGGCTAAGTTCATGTTGCTTCAGCAAAATGTCACACAGTTAAATTCATAAATTAATATCAATAGACGTGTTTATTTAAATATAAATATATATAAACAAATAAGTATTAACTATATATTGCTAGTTTTATTGTTATTTTATTGAAAAACAAAAATATATTCATAAATTTGAATTACGCATTTGAATTAATATTTACAAATGCATTTGAATTAATATTTACAAATGTGGCTAAGTTCATGTTGCTTCAGCAAAATGTCACAATTAAATTAATGATTGATATCAATAGACGTGTTTATTTGGATATAAATATATATAAACAAACAAGTATTTACTATACGTTGCTATTTTTATTGTTAATATGTTAAGTGAACAAAAATATATTTATAAATTTAAATTTCGCGCCTGCATTTAAATTTCTTATTCCCCCGCTAGGTGGACATACCTTACCGCACTCAACAGTTTGTTGTGCTTCGCAAAACTTGCACAAAAACCTGTAAATAACAATTAATTCACACACAAAACTCTAAATAAAACCATAATAAACCATTTACAAATAATCACTTACAATTTCGATTACCATAAAAGTGTATTATTATTATTATCCCCACTCGAACAGTGAAAGTCATCACAAAGAGACAGGAGCGCCTTCGCAGTGTTGAGAACTCATGTGTCAAAATAATAAATATTTTTGTAGGTTGTGTACAAATTATAAAACTACAAAGTACAAAATTATCAGTTATTATTTTTGATTTTGTTAGTTTGTTTTATTTGTTATTAGTGTTTGTATTTATGCATCCGTATTATGGCTTCGTTGTCGTTGCAGAGAGTGTTACAAAATAAGAAAACCAGCTTGGAAATCGAACAGGAGAACTTTGAAAAATGTCAAGTAAGTCATAATAATAATAGATTGCTTTGATATGCTTTGATTATTAATTGATTGTCATTTTCTGCCCCTCATGTAAATACTTGGTTGTAAGTGAAGGTTAGGTTAAAGTTAACACCAAAGTACTAAAATTTAACTTGTAGTCTTGTTTTTTAGATTTGAGGTACAATTTGTATATAACTCATATGTTATTCTATTGTTGCAAGTTCCTTTGATGGAAAATTCGTCGTCTGGTGCAGATTGTTATATTTGTCCAATATAACCAGATGAAGTGTTATGATTAATAAAAAGTACTCGTGTACTTTTCTATTGTTGCAAGTCTCTTCGATGCCAAAGTTTTTATCTGATGCAGATTGTTGTATTTTAGTAACTTACAGTCTTGTTTTTAGGTCTAAGGTACATTTAGTATATAACTCCTGTACTTTTTTGTCATTTCAAGTCCTTTCGATGCAAATTTGTAGTTTGATGCAGGTTGTTCATATTTGGAGGTTAAAAGATGTCTGATATAAATAGAATGAAATATCGTGAAAAAAATGATGGTATTATTGTTACAATTTAACCTACAGTTTAAGTTTTGAATTCAAGGTACTATTTTTATTACACTTGTATACTTTTCTATTGTTGCAAGTCTCTTCGATACTTGCTTGTTAATTTCTGGTCTGATGCAAATCATTGTATTTTTAAGGTTAAAAGTTCTCCAACATGATTAGGATGATAAAAAATGATCAAATTACTGTTAAATCTTTTCGTGTTGAAGTTACTATTTTCATATTACTCATATATTATTCTGGTCTTTCAAGTTTCTTCGATGTAAAAGTTGTGGTCTGATGCAGATTGTTTCATTTTTGGAGATTAAAATTTGTTCAAGAGGAATAAGATGAAATGTTATGACAAATTTACTGTTAATGTTCAACTTGTCTTCTTGTTTTTCAGTATAGATTACATTTTTATTACACTCGTTTACCTTTTTATTGTTATAAGTTCCTTCAGTGCAAATGTTATCCGCAGATTGTTGTATTTTGTAGGTTAAAATTTAAAGAAAAAGATAAAGTTACTGTTAAAATTCAACTTGTAGTCTTGTTTTTAGATTCTAGTTAGCAATTTGTATATTACTTGTGTACTTTTCTATTGTTTCAAGTCTCTTCGATACAAATTTCTAGTCAGATGCAGATTGTTTCATTTTTGGAGGTTAAAAGATGTCTGATATAATTATGATGTTATGTTATTATAAAATAACTGTTAAAATTTATCTTGTAGTCTTATTTTTAGGTTTGATTTACAATTTTATTACATTCTTGTACTTTTCTGTCATTGCAAGTCTCTTAGATACAAATTTCTAGTCTGATGCAGATTGTTGTACACGATTAGGAATATCAAAAAAGATAAAATTACAGTTAAAATTTAACCTGCAGGGTTCTTTTTCTGTCTACATTACAATTTTATTACACTCGTGGGTTATTGTTGTTGTTTTAAGTTCCTTTGATGTAAAATTGTAGTCTTGTCTAGATTAATATTAATTGCAAGTTTTTACAGGTTGACCTCTCTATATATTTTTTTAAGTTAAATTTGAGCTTTTTCTTAAACTCAGAATTTAAATTCACTATGAAAAATGATTCGATTAATAAAATTACTATTATAAAATAGGGGTTTGTGGTACGAAGGTGGAAATTTGGGGCTGTATGCATTTTTTAAATACGAATTACAAAAAAAAAAAAAATAAAAGTAATTGGTCCAATTAATTAATTCAAAAATCTTAAGAGGTACTAAAAATGGTCGATTTTCTTTTTTTGGATATTTTTAAAAAAGTTGAGAACTTTTTTGATATTTCAAAAAATGTCTGAACATGGAAAAAATTTTACAGTTGAAAAAATTAAGTTTGGAACTATGAAGTTTAAACTGTAAAATTTTTCCTATGCTCAAGCATTTTTTTAAATATAAAAAAGTACTCAACTTTTCCAATAATATTCAAAAACTGAAAATCGACAATTTCTGGCACCCCTAAGTGACCACCCTTAAGATTTATTTTTCATATTTTGATCCAAATTTTGGCACCCATAAGTGACCACTCTTCAGATTTTTCTTAGTTCTTAAAAAATGTTGAAATTTTTAGTTAAAAAATTATTATTATTAAATTAGAAATATTGAAGAATATGGAATTGTGGATTTATGAAATTTGTTTATATTGTTTCGACATTTATGAAAAATATGGACAATAGCTTTATATATTTTGTAAAATTTGTTGAAATTTATTAAACATGTGAATATTTAGAGAATTTGATGAATGACTACAATTTAAATAAATTGAGAATTTTTGAGGGAAAACGATGACGATTTTTGAAGATTTCTTAATATATTGAATACTGTTTATTAATATATTATTAAATAATAATTATATTGGTAATTTCAAGTTCCACGTTCTGGTTGTCTTTGTTAAACCACTGGACTTCCACCGTCCTTCGTCTACAATCTCGAATTTTTACAGTATTTTTTACGTTTTATTTTATTTATAGAAATTGTAAGTTAATTCTGAGAATAAAGTGAAGATTTTTTTTAATAATAAATGAATCCAAAAGAAACCACAATTTGTATCAAATTCAACACTATAATTTATTAATAATTTTAACAATGAGAAATTTCATTTATCTTGTACGAATACAACTAATGATAATGTTTTACTCTTGTTTTCATAAATCTGAGCATGTGTTTCTTCGATAACAATAACAAAAGTATTTTTTATAATTAGTTAGAAATGTTAATTATGATTGTGAAATAATGATAAATAATTTGAAGTCATTGAATGCATAAAAATAGATGTGTAGAAAGCATGACGGATATGATTGAATGTTTATGAACAGAAGTCATTTGTTGTTTAATGACACGGAATATATATATATATATATAT
This sequence comes from Ctenocephalides felis, assembly GCF_003426905.1. Classification (NCBI taxonomy): domain Eukaryota; kingdom Metazoa; phylum Arthropoda; class Insecta; order Siphonaptera; family Pulicidae; genus Ctenocephalides; species Ctenocephalides felis. The sequence goes on along the minus strand of NW_020539725.1, from coordinate 62,731,421 downwards.
ATATATATATACATACAAATAAATATATATATAAAATGCACAAATCGTTCTCTTCTCGATCATATTTTATTAAAATTATTCTAATATATGCTACATTTGTTTGATGGCACAAACCATATTCTCGAAACGTTTACAACTTTAATATTAGTACAAAATATTAAAGATATTAAAGATGAATAGTTCCAAAAAGAGTGCAATTTGTATATATTTTTTATACATATATTGTTTTGTGTTTTTATTAATAGAAATTGCAAGTTAGTTCCGAGAATAGTATGATGAATGAATAATAATGAATGATTCCTAGAAATCGAATGCGGAACGAAATTCATGACATGCAACTTGTATGTGAGAATAAATAATTCTATCAATATTATTGATTATTGAAAAATTTTTATATTTAGATGAATTGCAAATATTTAGGATAAATTAAAAATAGAGTCGAGAAATAATTTGCAAATTTGAAAGCGAACTCTGTAATGTTTTTTCTGTCTTTTTTGAAATTTTTTGAAATTATAAGATTTCTGTAAAGTTTTGAAAATTTTGAGAGATGTTGAGCAACTATAGAGATTTTCGTTGAAATTTTTAGATATTTTGGAAATTTGGAAATGAGAATTCTTAAAACTTGTCCCAAATATAAAATTTAAAGGAAAGACAAAAATAACAATTCTTGAGGATGGCGGAGGTGTTTAGCCCTTTTCGGAGTAGTTTATTGCATATAATAAAATATATATGATGTAAAAATTACGAAAATCTACTAAAGTTATATCAATAATTTTAAAAACGTACAAAGAAGTTTTATTTTATAAAACACCTAAAAAGAATAAATTATTGTATGGAAAGAAATTTAAGTACAGATATTTTTAATTTAACATTAAAATCTTATATCTATCTATCTTATATCTATCTATCTTATATCTATCTATCTTATTATATCTTGAGAACTTTTAAATATTTATTTGGTGCATTCATGCACTTTGCAGGCAAATTCGGTTTGAACCGATTAAATTAAAATCTTTTTCAATGCAATACGATTCCAACGTCCTCGAGAGTCAGATTTCCTCGGCAAACTTTATTTATATTATGACTACTTGCAACAATAATAAAACACAAAGACTGACTTTGGATTGCCTTAACGATAACAATTAAAATAGCAACA
>NW_020539725.1:62705772-62729265 GCF_003426905.1 Ctenocephalides felis | reverse complement strand
ACAAGGGACTCTACCGACAAGCAAAGAAGAAAGAGGACTCTACTGACGAGCAAAGAAAAAAAAAATACTCTACTGATGAGCCAAGGAAAAAAGAGGACTCTACTGACGAGAAAGAAAAAAAGGACTCAACTGACGACCAAATTAAATTTTAATCTAAAAAATGAACAAGAGACTCTACTGACAGGCAAATTATTATAAACATGAAAGATGAAAACAACGTCCAAAAATATGAGAAACTAGAAAAAGAACTCTACTGACGAGCAAACTCTAAGTCGACCAGAAACAAAGAGGACTCTACTGACGAGCAAATTGAATTTCAATCTCAAAAAACTAGAAAGGGTCTCTACTGACGAGCAAAGAAGAAAGAGGACTCTACTGACAAGCAAAAAAGGACTCTACTGACGAGCAAATTAAATTTTAATCTGAAAAATGAACAAAGGACTCTACTGACGAGCAAAGAAGAAAGAGGACTCTACTGACGAGGCTTTGGTCAATATTCAGTATGGAAAGTTCTTCATAACATAGCCTTGCCATAACATTTTTCTTTTGTGCGACATGCACTTAAATTGTTATTTTCATTTTCAGTGCTTCTCTTCCAAAAGAGAGTCTAAGAGTAGTCGCAGGCGACACTCACCTCCAATTAGGCAAAATGTATTTGTACTCCATGAAGGAACTGGTGTCCTATACGATTGCTAAGGGACACGACATTTGGCACTACATTAAAAGCCTACCTTATGATGTCGCCTTTTTAGAGGTATATAACCATTAGAGCGAGTCCATTTGTATGGGTCAAAAAAAATCGCTTAGGCACACATGATTTTCGGATCAAAATAAGATACTTTGCTGAAGAAACCATACCTCTAAAATGAATTCTGACGTCCCTAGTATCCAAAAATCATATGTGCCTAAGTGACCTTTAAATCTACCCGCCCTAATAACCTTATATCATAACATGATACATCTACGACCTCAAAATTCACCATTTCCAGTTAGTAGACTCCATTCCTTCGGATTTCATGGTCGTCTTGGATTTATACGATGGGCAACTGGATTCAATGGATGTATCCAAGCGCGTTACTGCCTATTGGGGATACCAGGTCAACATAATGAGTAGACTAGTGGTGTATGGCATCGTGCCTTAAGGCAAATTGCTAGAACTTCGCGTACCGTAATAAAATATTCGAGAAATTTTAAACGTTTTCAAATATATTATTAATTTCATTATTTTGCTATCTTATTGTTATATCTGAGCAAATCGAAGTAAATCATAAATCTCTAGAATTTATCTCCAGGAACATTAACAATCGTCATTTCATTTCGAATTCTATTAAAAAAAAATAGTTGCCTAATTTTACTTACACAAAATTGAATAAGTGCTCCCGTATAGTCACAGTCTAAACGCATTTGCAATATTCTGTGCGACATTTTCACTTATACTGTGCTTAGCTTGGCGGCATTTATAAGAACTAAAATGATTGTTGTTGAATTAAAGAGGCCAAATTTTAATATATCTTTTATTTTCTTAATTTGAGATTAGTTTGCTCGTCGTAGAGTCCCTTTTTTAATTCTAGATTATTTATGCTCGTCAGGAGTCCCTTTTTTAATTCTAAATTGGTTTGCTCGTCAGTAGAGTCCCTATTTTATCCTAGTATGTAGCTCTGGTCAGTAAGTCCCTAGATCTATTTTGTTTGAGCTCGTTTCAGTTGCGTCGTCAGAGTCCCTTTTTTAATTCTAGATTAGTTTGCTCGTCACTAGAGTCCCTTTTTTAATTCCAGATTAGTTTGCTCGTCAGTAGAGTCCTTTCTTAATACTAGATTAAATTTGCTCGTCAATAGAGTCCCTTTAATACTAGATTAGTTTGCTCGTCAGTAGAGTTCTATTTTATTATTGCAAATCTTTTGCTCGTCAGTAGGTCCTAATATATTTGTATAATTCATTTTGCTTGTTAGTAGAATCTTATTTTTTCGTAAATAAGTTACAGTTACTCTGCATAATAAAGTTTGCTCTCAGTAGAGCCCTATTGGCTTTTTTGTAAATAAGTTTGCTCGTCAGTAGAGTTTCTTTTTTTGGTAATTTAGTTTAGTCCCTTTTTTAATTCGATTAAGTTTGCTCGTCAGTAGAGTCCCTTTTTTAATTCTAGATTAGTTTGCTCGTCAGTTAGAGTCCCTTTTTTATTTCTAGATTAAGTTTGCTCGTCAGTAGAGTCCCTTTTTTAATTCTAGATTAATTTGCTCGTCAGTAGAGTCCCCTTTTTAATTCTAGATTAAGTTTGCTCGTCGGTAGGTCCCTTTTTTAATACCAGATTAGTTTGCTCATCAGCAGATTATTTTTAATTTTAGTTAAAGTTTGCCTCGTCAGTAGAGTCCCTTTTTTTAATTCTAGATTAGTTTGCTCGTCAGTGGAGTCGCTTTTTAAATACTAAAAATGCGTACATACACACACACACACATCCATTTAGTTTCTGAGGTATGTCCTTTAAAAATGTTCAGAAACCTTCAAAACGTCGAGAGATGCAAAAAATTTAATTTTCAATTTTCGGCCCATTACTATAACTACCCTACGGAAAGTTAATAAGCAAACACAACTAAAAATTTAATAATTCATACTATCTATGTATTATTTTTTTCCTGCAGTGTACTACAATCCATTCCTCCTCTCACACGTCTTGAGACAAAGTCTGAAGGCCAGTGACGTCGTCCTCGAACCCTGCCCTGAACTTTCGTACAAAAAGCTGAAAAACTCTACGATTTGTTTCAGAAGAGTTTTGAGAGAGGACTTTATTGATGGAACCAGATGCACAGTAAGTAAAAAAATAAGATTAATGGGGCAATTCTGCCGTAACAGAGCTAATAAAAATGTCTTATCTATATGCTATGCGATCAGGCGTATTTTACATATAAACAAGCAAGGAAAAATCTTATGATAACTGTATCATCCAAGATTCTGTTATCATAACATTATTCGGTGCTTGATAATAATAATAACTAGTGGTGTACGGCACCGTGCCTTAAGGCAAATTGCTGAAACTTCCCGTATCGTAATGAAATATTCGAGAAATTTTAAACGTTTTCAAATATATTATTACAAATACTGTAACTTTCATTATTTTTGCTATCTTGTTATATTTGATGAGCAAATCAAATGTAAATCATAAATCAATCAATTTATCTCCGGAACATTAACGATCGTCATTTCATTTCGAATTCAATTTCAAAAAAACAATAGTTGCCTAATTTGCACAAAATTGAAAAAGTGCTCTCGTATAGTCACTGTCTAAACGCATTTGCAAATAATTCTGTGCTTTCACTTATACTGCGCTTTGCTTGGCGGCATTTTCACATTTTTCAATAGTTTTTTTTTTTTCACAAAATTGGAAAAGTTCTATCATTATAGTACAAGACGATAAAATTAAAATTTTAAGTGAAAAGGGACTCTACTGACGATCAAATTAAAACTTTAATACAAAAAGGGACTCTATTGACGAGCAAATTAAAATTTCAGTACTAAATGGGACTTTACTCACGAGCAAATTTAAATTTAGATCTAGAAAATAAAAAAGGAACTCTACTGACGAGCAACTTTGAAATGTTAATAGAAAAAGAGACTCTACTAACGAGCAAATTGAAATTCTAATACAAAAAGGGACTTTACTGATGAGCGTATTTGTAATGGAAATACAAAAAGGGACTCTACTGACGATCAAATTTAAAATGTCCATAAAAAAAGGGACTCTCCTGACGACCAATTATACAAAAAGGGACTCTAATAATGAGCAAATTAAAATGTCAAAAGAAAAAGGGACTCTACTGACAAGCTAATTTAAAATTCTAATACAAAAAGGACTCTGATGACAAGCAAATTTAAAATTTTAATATAAAAAGGAACTCTACTGACGAACTAATAAAAATTTTGGTACAAAAAGAGACTCTACTGACGAGTAAATTTTCAAATGTCAATACAAAAAGAAACTCTACTGACCAACAAATTAAAATTTTATTAGAAAAAAGACTCTACTGACGAACAAATTAAGTCACAGTCTATAAGCATTTGCAAATAATTCTGCTCTCAGCCTGGGTCATTTTTTAAATAAATTTTTAAATAAATGCAAAATAAATTATACAAATCAATTAAGACTCTACTGACGAGCAAAATGATTTGCAATAATAAAATAGGACTCTCTTGTTGAGAAAAATGATTTACAAAAATAAAATTGGACTCTACTGACGAGCAAACTAAATTATAAAAGAAAAGGGACTCTACTGACGAGCAAACTGAATTACAAAACAGGAAAGGACTCTACTGACGAGCAAACTAAATTACAAAAGAAAAAGGGACTCTACTGACGAGCAAACTTAATTATAAGAGAAAAAGGACTCTACTGACAAGCAAACTGAATTACAAAAGAAGAAAGAACTCTACTGACGAGCAAACTCAATTTTGATCCTGAAGATTAAAAAAAGACCCTACTGACTTGCAAACTTTATTTTGGTATTGGAAATAAAAAAAGACTCTACTGACGAACAAACTTAATTTTGATTTAGAATCTAAAAAAGGGACTCTACTGACGAGCAAATTTGATTTTAGTATTGGAAATAAAAAAGGACTCTACTGACGAACAAACTCGATTTTGATCTAGAAAATAAATAAAAGGGCTCTACTGACGAGCAAACTGAATTACAAAACAAGAAAGGACTCTACTGACGAGCAAACTAAATTACAAAAGTAAAAGGGACTCTACTGACAAGCAAACTTAATATAGAATTTAGCTCTGTATCTTAGGCAGAATTGCCCCATAAATAATTTTAAAACCACTCTCCTTTACCAGACAATTATCTTTATCTTTTCAGTTAAATTCAGGAGCCCCTATCGTTTGCGACAATAAACTACTAGGCATCCTGGTTCAGGACAACATGTGCAAAGGTCAACCTGACAGGTATCTCCTGGCTAATACTTTTTGGCACTACGTTACCAGGATTTTCAAGCAGGATGAGATCAACAGTTACTTTCTTAATTTGTCCAAAAGTTGCACACTGATATCGACTTGGAAATTTGTTTTTGTTGCAATCGCTATTTTAATAAATGAAATATGAATGGAATGAGTGATTTGTCATAATTTAAAAGAAAAATAGTTGCCTAATTACACAAAATTGGAAAAGTGCTCCCGTATAGTCACAGTCTAAACGCATTTGCAAATAATTCTGTGCGACATTTTCACTTATACTGTGCTTAGCTTGGCGGCATTTTCACATTTTTCAATAGTTTTCACAAAATTTATAAAAACGCTCCCGCATAGTCACATTCTAAACGCACTTGCAAAAATTTTTGTACTGGGTTGTCACTTAGACTGTGCTTAGCAGGGGTAGTTTTTCACATTTTTTCAAATTTTTTGAACTCGAAATTACATTTTTATAATTTACATAAAATTGGAATAGTGCTCTCGTATAATCACAGTCTAAACGCATTTGCAAATAATTTTGTGCGATATTTTCGCTTATACTGTGCTTAGCTTGGCGGCATTTTCACATTTTCACATTTTTCAATAGTTTTTTCACAAAATTTATAAAAACGCTCGCGCATAGTCACATTCTAAACGCACTTGCAAAAACTTTTGTCCTGGGTTGTCACTTAGACTGTGCTTAGCAGGGGTAGTTTTTCACATTTTTTCAAATTTTTTTAACTCGAAATTACATTTCTATAATTAACATAAAATTGAAAAAGTGCTCCCGCATAGTCACAGTCTAAACGCATTTGCAAATAGTTCTGTGCGACATTTTCACTTATACTGTGCTTAGCTTGGCGGCATTTTCACATTTTTCAATAGTTTTCACAAAATTTATAAAAACGCTCCCGCATAGTCACATTCTAAACGCACTTGCAAAAATTTTTGTACTGGGTTGTCACTTATACTGTGCTTAGCAGGGCTAGTTTTTCACATTTTTTCAATTTTTTTTAACTCGAAATTACATTTTTGTAATTTACATAAAATTGAAAAAGTGTTCCCGTACAGTCACAGTCTAAACGCATTTGCAAACAATTCTGTGCGACATTTTCACTTATATTGTGCTTAGCTTGGCGGCATTTTAACATTTTTCAATAGTTTTCTCAGAAAGTGTGTACATAAACAGTCTAAACGCACTTGGGTAAACATTTGTACCGGAGTGGCGCTTAGACTGTGCTTAGCCTAGGTAATTTTTTGAATTTTTAATCCAAAATTACAAAAATATTTATTGAGCAGGTAAAAAAGAGACTCTACTGACGAGATAGAAAATTAAGAAAGGACACCATTGACGAGCAAATTCAGACAGTTTTATTATAAAAGGAACTCTACTGATGAACAATTTCAAACATTATTATATTATGAAAAAGAAACTCTAGTGATGGGAAAATTCGGTCTTTTTTTTAAAAAAAAAGAACTTTACTGGCAAAATAAATTCAGACATTTCTTTTAAAAAAAAACACTGACGAGTAGGTCAAAATAATAGAAGAGGGGACTCTACTGACGAGCAAATTCGGTCGTTTCTAGAATAAAAGAGAAGTTTACCGATGAGCAAATTTATATATTTTTTTTTAAAAGAAAAGAACTCTACTGACGAACAAATCTAGACACCTTTGTAAAAAATAAAAGATTTCTATGGTCATAAAAATAGAGCTACATTGATGAGCAAATTAAAGTGCAAACTAAAATATTATAAAAGAGACTCTACTGACAAATAAACTCTGCTTGGTGGCGACATCTATGATATGCTGAAAGAATTACAATTGATGTAATTTCAAAGCGGCCGAGTTTGCCATCTATTTATACTTGTTTATCTATGACTCCTACATTTGCTTATTTTAAAACAAAAGACTTTCGGTCGATATTTAAAAACAAATGAATGATTTTATTATTGAAATTATTTTTCCTAAACTATTATTGCAAACGTTCTGAACAACTGCTGAATAATTAGTTGATGAAAAAATTGGCAAAGATGTACAAAAAGTGCATTATGATGTCAAATGCATTATTTTTGCTCTTGATGATCATTCCTTTGACGGATTGTGCAAGAAGGGGCGAAGCTGATATTGAGGAATTTCCTTACATGGTAAAATTATTTATTTATGATAATGAAAAACTACTTTTAGACCATTAAAACTAGTCAAGGTGTTTTTCTAAAAAGGAGATGGACACTAGATAAAAATTTATGCCATGCATAAATCTTATTTAAACGATTATTCATATAAATCTTTCTGAATTTTGTTTATAGTAATATTGTAGAAATAAACAGAAAAATATGCAAAAAACGATATGTCTTTGTTTGGCATTGAAAATATTTTCACAAATGAGAACTGACAGAAATTTCAATTTACTTTTACAAGTCTAGATAATATTAGAATATGTATAATAAATGCATGATTATGAATAAAAACATGTAATGTCCACATTATTATTGCCAAAAAGCAGCTGGGATGTGCCAGAAATTAAAATAACATAAGATACAGTATATGTTTGGCAGATGAAATTATATATAATAATGTAATGAACAAAACCATATCAATTAACATCTTAATAAATCGGTGTTTTATAAATAGGAATAATATTAAGCTAGATATGAAAATGGGGTTTTATAGTGCCAAGATTACATATTTATGTTCAATTGCTATTCCAAAGCATGTCTAGTTGCTCTGTGGACTTTTATTGTCAAGATTATTTAATTTAGAACAAATTTGTCGAATATTTCATGTAAATCTGACTTGTCGTTCAAAAGTTACAAGAGATTTAGTAAATGAGTCATAATATGATGGATCTAATACGGTGCCAAAACGTCGTCACGTCAAATATGTCGTGTGGGGTATCATTTAAAAGGTCTCGACGACCCTAATTGAAATATATGATTCACAGACTTTAAAATACAATAGGATTCTGTACACCACCTGATTTCGATACACTTCAGGTTTATATTGCAATTTTCAAGTACAACGAGTTGCTCTGGAGACTTTTATTGTTTATAAAAGTTATAGATTATTTAATTTTGTACAAATTTGCCAAATATTTCATTCGAATTGGACTTGTCGTTCAAAAGATACAAGAGATTTAGTAAATATGATGGGTCAAATGTGGTGCCAAAACGTTGTCACGTCAAATTTGTCGTGTGGGGTATCATTTAAAAGGTCTCGACGACCCTAATTGAAATATATGATTCACAGACTTTAAAATACAATAGGATTCTGTACACCACTTGATTTCGGTACACTTCAAGTTTATATTGCGATTTTCAAGTATACCGGGTTGCTCTGGAGACTTTTATTGTTAATAAAAATTGTAGATTATTTAAGTTTGTACAAATTTGCCGAATATTTCATTCGAATTGGACTTGTCGTTCAAAAGATACAAGAGATTTAGTAAATATGATGGGTCGAATGTGGTGCCAAAACGTTTTCACGTAAAATATGCCGTGTGGGGTATCATTTAAAAGGTCTCGACGACCCTAATTGAAATATATGATTCACAGACTTTAAAATACAATAGGATTCTGTACACCACCTGATTTCGATATACTTCAGGTTTATATATAAGTACAACGAGTTGCTCTAGAGACTTTTATTGTTTATAAAAGTTATAGATTATTTAATTTTGTACAAATTTGCCAAATATTTCATTCGAATTGGACTTGTCGTTCAAAAGATACAAGAGATTTAGTAAATATGATGGGTCAAATGTGGTGCCAAAACGTCGTCACGTCAAATATGTCGTGTGGGGTATCATTTAAAATGTCTCGACGACCCTAATTGAAATATATGATTCACAGACTTTAAAATACAATAGGATTCTGTACACTACTTGATTTCAGTACACTTCAGGTTTATATTGCGATTTTCAAGTATAATGAGTTGCTCTGGAGATTTTTATTGTTAATAAAAGTTAGAGATTATTTAATTTTGTACAAATTTGCCGAATATTTCATTCGAATTGGACTTGTCGTTCAAAAGATACAAGAGATTTAGTAAATATGATGGGTCGAATGTGGTGCCAAAACGTTTTCACGTAAAATATGCCGTGTGGGGTATCATTTAAAAGGTCTCGACAATCCCAATTCAAATATATGATTGACAGACTTGAAAATACAATAGGATTCTGTACACCACCTAATTTCGATACACTTGAAGTTTATATTGCAATTTTAAAGTATACCGAGTTGCTCTGGGAACTTTTGTTGTTAATATAAGCTAGAGATTATTTAATTTTGTACAAATTTGCCGAATATTTCATTCGAATTGGACTTGTCGTTCATAAGATACAAGAGATTTAGTAAATATGATGGGTCGAATGTGGTGCCAAAACGTTTTCACGTCAAATATGCCGTGTGGGGTATCATTTAAAAGGTCTCGACAATCCCAATTCAAATATATGATTGACAGACTTGAAAATACAATAGGATTCTGTACACCACCTGATTTCGGTACACTTCAGGTTTATATTGCAATTTTAAAGTATACCTAGTTGCTCGGGAAATTTTTGTTGTTAATATAAGTTATAGATTATTTAATTTTGTACAAATTTGTCGAATATTTCATTCGAATTGGACTTGTCGTTCAAAAGTTACAAGAGATTTAGTAAATGAGTCACAATATGATGGGTCGAATGTGGTGCCAAAACGTTGTCACGCCAAATATGTCGTGTGGGGTATCATTTGAAAGGTCTCGACGACCCCAATTGAAATAATGCTGAAAAAATTAAACTGTGTCTCTTTCCCTCTCGACAGGTGTCCATCCAGTTGGTCTTCTCGGCGCCACTGTACAACATGACAGGAATGCACAAGACGATCCATATATGCGAAGGGGTAGTTATTTCGACGACAACGGTAATGTGCCCCTACAATTGTGTCTTGCAGATGGAGTGAGTAGAATTTTTGTCAAATAAATATAGAAGGCCTAAGGCAAAATACCACTTACGCCTAGTTTACTTTTCAAGAAAACCTAGAGAATTTAGAAGCATGTACGTGGTCTACGGCGACACAGTGTTGCAGTACGGAAAGCACTATAGGTACGAAAAAGTGCTGTTTCATCACGTAATAGGTGCACTGCAATATGGCAAACACGCTGTAGTACTATTGCATGTGAGTAGAAATACACACACATAGTAGCATACAGTGGCGTCGGAAGCAAAGTTTTGATGGGTGGGTTCGTCATTTTTGAAGTAAAACTTCTTTAGGCGCGACATGGGTTAGCAGTATAATAAAAGTGAGTTAATATAAAAATGTCAGGATCGGAAGAATATTTTATCCCGTAAATAATTGTAGTGCAAATGATCGCAAATAAATAATGAAACTAAGGAAAAATCTGCGCTGCGTAAGAAATGATAGCTTTGGCTATGTATGTTTTGTGTGTGATCGACTTTGGCTTCAAAGTGACTTAGAAATATCGAATGATGCTCAAAAACAAATTCTTAATAATGTTTTTTGAATATTGATTCAAATAATCAGGTTGGATGTCAAACTTGTCGAAAGATATTGAATTCGGGTAAAATTCCCACTTTGTGTAAGTTTAACGGGTTTGTATTTCCACCTATACCAAATTATCTACCTAAACTAGATACTGTATCTGAAAGGTTAATTTCACATAGGTTGTGTTTCATGCAAATTAGACGATTGCGACATGCAAATCGACAATTTGGAATATTTGGCCAAATTATAAATGTGCCTGTTGACATTAATAATATGGTTAATTTATTACCTCGTAATATTGATGATGATCATTGCATTAACGTTCACATAAAAAAGAAAATGATTCGTAGATCAAGCTATGTGCAGGGCTCGATAAATAAAACAAATATAAAAGTATGGCTTCAATTTGTTAGGAAAGACAGATATTACAGCTGTTCAAGGAATGAGATTATACCGTCAGCGAAAAAGTAAAAAAATTCATTACATGAAGTTCTTCAAACACAATTATTACAGGATGAGTTAATTTGCAAAAACAATATTTGTTTAGGCGTTGTTTAACATAATCCACTGTGTGAATGAATATTATAGAATTTATTAATCAGCAATTACTTTAAAACGATCATGTCATATTTCAAGTACGACTTTGATTACATTATTGTTTGTAAATATTATACATATTTTTAATGTAATCATAAATATATAATTTATAATTTATCATTATATAAATGTGTTTAATGATTGACGACACTAATAAATGTGTGCATCACGAGTGTTACCATATTACTAATAAACATTATTCAAATTTTTTATATGATGTATTTATTTTTACTCAACTTAAATTTGCTACTTTATATACAATAGCAAATTTGTTTTACTTCAATCTTCAATCGCACTCTTTTTTTTTTTTGGTAGGCAGCCAGTAGGTTTTTAGTTACACATTTAAGGCCCTATCATATTTTGAGATTGATGGGTGGGTTCCGAAGCCACTGCTAGCATACTACCATGCGGTATTATATATCTCACCTGCCCCATTATTTTACAAGACTGAAACTGGCCAAATCGGTTCAGCCGTTTTAGAGTTTTTGCATACATAACATAATATCGAGCTCCATTCTTATATATTAGAGGGCGCCCATTAATCACGTAGAGGTTTTTAGGGGAAGGGGTAGGCTAGTTATAGTAATGGGCCGAAAATCGAAAATGAAATTTTTTTCATTTCTCGACGTTTTGAAGGTTTCTGAACATTTTTAAGGGGCATACCTCAAAAACTAAATGGATGTGTGTGTGTCTGTGTGTGTGTGTTTTGTACGTGCGCATTTTTTGTATTAAAAAAAGGGACTCTACTGACGAGCAAACTAGTCTAGAATTGAAAAAGGGACTCTACTGACGAGCAAATTAGTCTAGAATTTAAAAAGAGACTCCACTGACGAGCAAACTAATCTAGAAATAAAAAAGGGACTCTACTGACGAGCAAACTAATCTAGAATTAAAAAAGAGACTCCACTGACGAGCAAACTAATCTAGAAATAAAAAAAGGGACTCTACTGACGAGCAAACTAATCTAGAAATAAAAAAAAGGGACTCTACTGACGAGCAAACTAATCTAGAATTAATAAAGGGACTCTACTGACGAGCAAACTTGAACTAGAATTAAAAAAGGGACTCTACTGACGAGCAAACCTAATCTAGAATTAAAAAATGGACTCTACTGACGAGCAAACTAATCTAGAATTAAAAAATGGACTCTACTGACGAGCAAACTAATCTAGAATTAATAAAGGGACTCTACTGACGAGCAAACTAATCTAGAATTAAAAAAGGGACTCTACTGACGAGCAAACTAATCTAGAATTAAAAAATGGACTCTACTGACGAGCAAACTAATCTAGAAATAAAAAGGGACTCTACTGACGAGCAAACTAATCTAGAATTAAAAAAGAGACTCCACTGACGAGCAAACTAATCTAGAAATAAAAAAAGGGACTCTACTGACGAGCAAACTAATCTAGAAATAAAAAAAGGGACTCTACTGACGAGCAAACTAATCTAGAATTAAAAAAGGGACTCTACTGACGAGCAGACTTAATCTAGAATTAAAAAAGGGACTTTACTGACGAGCAGACGAGTATTTCAGTTTGCTCGTCAGTTCATATAATGTAAAATATAGTTTGCTTGTCAGTAGAGCCCTTTTTATTTTCATGTCTGGTAAAATACAGTTTATGATGAAAAATACTAAATACAAAAATTCAAAAAATTAGCCGGGCTAAGCACAGTCTAAGCGCCACTCTGGTACAAATGTTTACCCAAATGCGTTTAGACTGTTTATATACTGGAGCACTTTTCCAATTCTATTGAAAAATGTGAAAGTGCCGCCAAGCTAAGCACAGTATAAGTGAAAATGTCGCACGGAATTATTTGCAAATGCGTTTAGACTGTGACCATATAGAAGCACTTTTTCAATTTTGTGTAAATTAGGCAACTATTTTTTTTAAATAATAAAAATAATGAAAGTTACTGAAAGTATTTGTAATAATATATTTGAAAACGTTTAAAATTTTCCGAATATTTCATTACAATACGGGAAGTTCCAGAAATTTGCCTTAAGGCACGATGCCATACACCACTAGTTTTTCTTGAAAATCCAAACTTTTTTTTTAAAAAAACAAAAAAATTTACAATTTTTCCTCGTAACTAAAAATACAGCTGATGTTTGGTAGGAGAGAGGGAGGGTTAATTTTGTAAATCAACAAGAGTGAAGAGGTTGGATGCACATTTTCGTCCACGATTCAGTAAACACGGATCAACCGATTTGAATGATTCATTTACCATTCGATTCCTATGGTAATTCAGTTTTTGAGAGAACGGAGCGTCCGATTCGAATGATTCTTTGTCTCTCACTAAAAATTCTTAAAAAATCAATAAATTTCCTCCCATTCACAGCTCTTCGCCCCCATGAAGAGCGAAGCGGTGACGCCACTGCCCTTGTATTGGGGCGAATTAGAGGATTTGAACATGTCGACTTGTACGACCACTTTCTGGGGGCCCTACATCAATATAATGCGTAAGTAATAGAAAACTAAAATTTAAAAAATGAAACTTAAAATTTAAAAATTATTAATTAAATCAAATTATTAAACTTAAAATTATTCCATCGATTTACAATTATTCGTTTCAGCCTATTTCAATCGTTACCACTTTCCAAACTACGTGCGGCAGCACCTTTTGACCAGTGACGTCACGTTGGAAAAGTGCCCCTACCACGACGACCCCTTGTTGGTCGAAATGACCGCCTGCTTCAGCAGATACCTGTTCGAGGGAATAGGAAATAGGTGCACGGTGAGTGGGAGACAATCCGATTTGAATCATTCAAATCGGACGCTCTGTTCTCTCAAAAACTGAATGGTAAATGAATCATTCAAATCGGTTGATCCGTGCTCACTAAATCGTGGACGAAAATAATGTGCATCCGACTACACATACACATATACATAAATCAAATTTTGAAGTAAAACTTCTTTAGGCACGACTAGGGAGTATTTCTGTAAAAGTGTTCAAACTGTTCGATGTAACGATTAAAATTAACATACATTCATTGACTGTTTGTTTTTTTGACTATTTCGCTGGCGATACAGGGTCATTATTTGAGCATCTCTAGTATGTGTCTTATCCACAAAAATAATCTCTAACTAGTGGTGTATGGCATGGTGCCTTAAGGCAAATTGCTGGAACTTCCCGTACGGTAATGAAATATTCGAGAAATTTTAAACGTTTTCAAATATATGTTTACAAATACTGTAACTTTCATTATTTCATTTCGAATTCAATTTAAAAAAAATAGTTGCCTAATTTACACAAAATTAAAAAAGTGCTCTCGCATAGTCACAGTCTAAACGCAATTGCAAATAATTTTGTGCGACATTTTCACTTATACTGTGTTTAGCTTGGCGGAATTTTCACATTTTTCAATAGTTTTCACAAAATTGGAAAAGTGCTTCAGTGCATAAACAGTCTAAACGCACTTGGGTAAACATTTATACCAGAGTGGCGCTTAGACTGTACTTAGCCTGGGTCATTTTTTGAATTTCTAATCCAAAATAACAAAAAAAAGTTATAGATCGCGCCTAAGAAAGTTTTACTTCAAAAAAGTTATAGATGATTTAATTTTGTACAAATTTGCCGAATATTTCATTCGAATTGGACTTGTCGTTCAAAAGATACAAGAGATTTAGTAAATGAGTCACAGTATGATGGGTCGAATGTGGTGCCAAAACGTTTTCACGTCAAATATGTCGTGTGGGGTATCATTTAAAAGGTCTCCACGACCTGAATTCTAATATGTGACTGGCAGACTTTAAGAATACAATAGGATTCTGTACACCACTTGATTTCGGTAAACTTCAGGTTTATATTGCAATTTTAAAGTATACCGAGTTGCTCTGGAGACTTTTGTTGTTAATATAAGTTTATAGATTATTTAATTTTGTACAAATTTGCCGAATATTTCATTCGAATTGGACTTGTCGTTCAAAAGATACAAGAGATTTAGTAAATGAGTCACAGTATGATGGGTCGAATGTGGTGCCAAAACGTTTTCACGTCAAATATGTCGTGTGGGGTATCATTTAAAAGGTCTCCACGACCTGAATTCTAATATGTGACTGGCAGACTTTAGAATACAATAGGATTCTGTACACCACTTGATTTCGGTAAACTTCAGGTTTATATTGCAATTTTAAAGTATACCGAGTTGCTCTGGAGACTTTTATTGTTAATAAAAATTGTAGATTATTTAGGTTTGTACAAATTTGCCAAATATTTCATGTAAACCTGACTTGTCGTTCAAAAGTTACAAGAGATTTAGTAAATGAGTCACAGTATGATGGGTCTAATACGGTGCCAAAACGTTGTCACGTAAAATATGTCGTGTGGGGTATCATTCAAAAGGTCTCGACGAATTGAATTGAATATATAATTGACAGACTTTAGAATACAATAGGGTTCTGTACACCACTTTATTTCGGTACCAGTCACGCCTAAAGAAGTTTTACTTCAAAAAAAATGTAAAAATAGAAAGTTTCTTCAGTTTGCCTAAAGACATGGTGATACCATGCACCAATTATGGTATTTTTGGTTATAATTTTATTTTCAGGCGTCGTACGGCGCCCCTATCGTCTGCGAAGGAAAGCTTGTTGCTATGATGTACGAGGAAAACTTCTGCTACGATAGTAACTATTCGGCCAGGTAATTAATTAATTATTTTTTTATGTTATAATACTTAATTATTAGTAGTACATAAATAAACAAATATAAATTGTTGCAAGTATAAATAAACATACAAATTTGAAGCGCACTGACACCATCTATGATAGGCTGAGAACACTCATGGAGAGTAAAGCGCATTTGTTCTTTGTATTTTGTGTTTTGTTTTATCATATTGCTGTCTATTGTCTGATTTTTTAAATTCTCTTGTAATATTTTTTCCAATTTTTGCAGATACATACTAATTTCAAAAAATAGGAACGCAATTGCCGAAATGCTCTACGATATGCATCATTTTTACAAAGGCGAGCAAAACTCGGCGAGCGGCGGACAAAACACCAATTTTTGGAAAAATATTTATCTCTGTTTTATATTGTCATATTTGATATTGTAATATTTTAATAAACGTTAAAAGTGCTAAAAGTTTTTAATATTTTCATAGAGGGTAATAGAAAGGCGAGGATCATTTCAAATATATTAATAAATATTTGAGAATCACGAGAGAGATTAGGCCAAGTAAAATTTATTGGCAGAGAAAAATGTGTAAATGTCAATTGCAGTGCGATCAGGCGTAAACAAGCAAAAAGAAATGTTATGATAACTGCATTAAATAATGATAGGATAATAAGATGAAATACTTATAAATACAGACGCTCACCTATTGATAGAGAAATTAATTTGAACACGAGCTTCTGTTTGCCTAATACAAAAGTTTTTTGAAAAATTTTATAAGTACCAAAAATTACTTTAGACTATTATTTATCATCATTCGCCGAAAAGAAATTTAATAAACATCCCACAAAATTTTTAAAAACTTTGTAAATTTCCAGAAGAAAACTTTGTTTTACTCACCAAAAAATTCGATATTCTAATTTTGTTGTTTCTTGACTAACTTATTATTCACTATCGGCGGGCGTCCATTAATCACGTAACCGATTTTTTAAGGATATTCAAAATTCCCCCCCCTATCCCCCACCAAAGATCACGTGTATTTTTAGTTACGAGTCAAAATTTAAAACTTTTTGATAATTTAATTTAATAACTTTTTGAGGATGTTAGGATTTTCTTTAAAAAAATCATGTAAAAAATAAAAACACGTGATATCTTACTATAACCCTCCCACCTCCCACGTGATAATTTGTGATTTTTTCTCAAACCCCCCTCTCCCCCTAAAAACCTCACGTGATTAATAGGTCCCTCCTCAAAAAAAACATTGTAAATTTTTAAATTTTTTTGAAAATTTTTAGATAGCGATTCAGGTTGTCAGATAGAAAACCTAACCTAGAAACCGATGTTAGATAATAAGGTCTTTCTGACCCAGCTTCATAACATACAAGTGACGTTGCAGTTCATGTGTAAAACGCATGAATGCATAGCAAATAGAATCCCATTTTTAATATTAGATTAGTTTGGTCGTCATTAGAGTCCCTATTTTAATACTAGATCAAATTACTCGTCAGTAGAGTCCCGTTTTTAATTCTAGATCAGTTTGGTCGTCAGTAGAGTCCCCTTTTTAATACTAGATTAGTTTGCTCGTCAGTAGAGTCCCTTTTTTATTTTTTTTAGTTTAAAATTAACTTTGCTCGTTAGTAGAGTCCCTATTTTAATTCTAGATCAGTTTGCTCGTCAGTAGAGTCCCTTTTTTAATTTTTTAGTTTAAAATTAAGTTTGCTCGTCAGTAGAGTCCCTTTTTAACTTTTTAGTTCAAAATTAAATTTGGTCGTCAGTAGAGTCCTTTATATCGACACTACGTTATTATTCAATTTGCTTATCAGTACATCTATTTTTTAGTTTCATGTCAAAATTCAGTTTGCTTGTCAGTAGAGTCCTTTTTAATTATTACTACGTTCATATAATAATTTCGAGTCTTTAAAGTCCTTTATAATCTATTCGCTCGTCAGTAGAGTCCTCTTTTCAATTACAACATTGCCCTTGTATTTTTTGTCAGTAGAGTCCTCAATAAATCTGTGTCGAATATTAGTTTGCTCGTCAGTAGAGTCCTTTTTATTTATTTATTTTCCTTTTCAAACTCATCTTAGATTCCGTTTTCTCGTCAGTAGAGTCCCTTCCAAATCTTACACCTTTCTATTCAATTTAATTTGCTAGTCAGTAGAGTTTTTCATCTGCAAAGTTACAAATTAATTTAGCAAAGAGATTCAGGTAAAAAATATCTTACGTGATATCTTACTATAGCCCTCCCTCCCCCACGTGATATTTTGTAATTTTTTGTCAACCCTCCGTCTGCTCCTAAAAATCTCACTTTTTGAAAATTTTTAGAAAAAAATTCCGGTAAAAAATAAATGCACGTATCTTATTATAACCCTCCATCCCCCCACATAACTATTCGTGATTTTTTGGTAAAGCTTCCACCCCCCTTCGACGAGCAAACTGAATCTAGAAATCTAAAGAAAAAGGACTCTACTGACAAGCAAACTGAATCTAGAAATCTAGAGAAAAGGGACTCTACTGACAAGCAAACTGAATCTAGAAATCTAAAGGAAAAGGACTCTATTGACGAGCAAACTTAATTTTGTACCAGAAAACAAAAAAGGGACTCTACTTACTCAAAAAACAAAAAAGGAACTCTACTTAACCAAAAAAATAAAAAAGGGACTCTACTGACAAGCAAACTTAATTTTAAACTAACAAAATAAAAAAGAGACTCTACTGACGAGCAAACTTAATTTTGAACCAGAAAACAAAAAAGGAACTCTACTTAACTGAAAAATTAAAAAAGGGACTCTACTGACGAGCAAACTAATCTAGAATTAAAAAAGGGACTCTACTGACGAGCAAACTTAATTTTAAACTAAAAAAATTAAAAAAGGGACTCTACTGACGAGCAAACTTAATTTTGAACCAGAAAATTAAAAAAGAGACTCTACTGACGAGCAAACTAATCTAGAATTAAAAAAGGGACTCTACTGACGAGCAAACTTAATTTTAACTAAAAAAATTAAAAAAGGGACTCTACTGACGAGCAAACTTAATTTTGAACCAGAAAATAAAAAAGAGACTCTACTGACGAGCAAACTAATCTAGAATTAAAAAAGGGACTCTACTGATTAGCAAACTCAATCTAGTATTAAAAAAGGGACTCTACTGACAAGCAAACTAATCTAGTATTAAAAAAAGGGACTTACTTCGTGATTAATGGACGCCCCCTCAATGAACTCTCACTATCACTCACTTATTGTACACTACTATCACATCATATCACTATTTATTACCACAATATTTATTTTTCACTTCAATTGTATTTGCACATTTTGTAAAATTTTTCTTGTCACAACTAAAATTTTTCCCCAATTTTCCCCAAATTTTCCCTAAATTTTTCTCCTCCCTCAATTAATTTCTGCGATATAATTTGGTATAGGAGGCGCCTTGGGGGCCCTCCGAGCAACTCCGTCGCCGTGCCTTCTCGTAATCTCATCCCAAAACTGGCACCTCTCTGGAAAAGGGTTCTCGTCCATGTGAAGGGTGCCGTTGATGTGCATGTACTTCAATTGAGAAGTGGTTGCAGGTTCCCAATCGGGTTCGTCGAGGTCCTTGTGGGGCTTCTTTTCTTCGGGAGGAGTGGGATTGCTAAAGGACAGAAATAATATTTATGTATCTACTAGGGTTTATACAAAAGCCGACATTTCAGAAAACCGGTTTTCGAATTTTAATTTTACCAAAAAACTGGTTTGTTTTCGAATTTTATATAGAAAATACATTTTTGCTAGAACATTCTGTAATTTGTTCGTCAGTAGAGTCCCCTTTTATATATTTTAGCTTTTGCTCGTCAGTAGGGTCTCTTGTTTTTATTCTAGATTACTTTGCTCGTCAGTAGAGTCCCTTTTCAATTTTTTAATTTAAAATTAAGTTTGCTCGTCAGTAGAGTCCCTTTTTTAATTCTAGATTAGTTTGCTCGTCAGTAGAGTCCCTTTTTTAATTCTAGATTAGTTTGCTCGTCAGTAGAGTCCCTTTTTTATTTCTAGCTTAGTTTGCTCGTCAGTAGAGTTCATTTTTTAATTCTAGATTAGTTTGCATGGTCAGTAGAGTCCCTTTTTTTAATTCTAGATTAGTTTGCTCGTCAGTAGAGTCCCTTTTTTAATTCTAGATTAGTTTGCTCGTCAGTAGAGTTCCTTTTTTATTTCTAGATTACGTTTGCTCGTCAGTAGAGTCCCTTTTTTAATTCTAGCTTAGTTTGCTCGTCAGTAGAGTCCCTTTTTTAATTCTAGATTAGTTTGCTCGTCAGTAGAGTCCCTTTTTTATTTCTAGCTTAGTTTGCTCGTCAGTAGAGTTCATTTTTTAATTCTAGATTAGTTTGCATGGTCAGTAGAGTCCCTTTTTTTAATTCTAGATTAGTTGGCTCGTCAGTAGAGTCCCTTTTTTAATTCTAGATTAGTTTGCATGGTCAGTAGAGTCCCTTTTTTAATTCTAGATTAGTTGGCTCGTCAGTAGAGTCCCTTTTTTAATTCTAGATTAGTTTGCTCGTCAGTAGAGTCCCTTTTTTAATTCTAGATTAGTTTGCTCGTCAGTAGAGTTCCTTTTTTATTTCTAGATTACGTTTGCTCGTCAGTAGAGTCCCTTTTTTAATTCTAGCTTAGTTTGCTCGTCAGTAGAGTCCCTTTTTTAATTCTAGATTAGTTTGCTCGTCAGTAGAGTCCCTTTTTATTTCTAGCTTAGTTTGCTCGTCAGTAGAGTTCATTTTTTAATTCTAGATTAGTTTGCATGGTCAGTAGAGTCCCTTTTTTTAATTCTAGATTAGTTGGCTCGTCAGTAGAGTCCCTTTTTTAATTCTAGATTAGTTTGCATGGTCAGTAGAGTCCCTTTTTTAATTCTAGATTAGTTGGCTCGTCAGTAGAGTCCCTTTTTTAATTCTAGATTAGTTTGCATGGTCAGTAGAGTCCCTTTTTTAATTCTAGCTTAGTTTGCTCGTCAGTAGAGTCCTTTTTTTAAATTCCAGATTAAGTTTGCTCGTCAGTAGAGTCCCTTTTTTAATTCTAGCTTAGTTTGCTCGTCAGTAGAGTCCCTTTTTTATTTCTAGCTTAGTTTGCTCGTCAGTAGAGTCCCTTTTTTAGTTCTAGATTAAGTTTGCTCGTCAGTAGAGTCCTTTTTTATTCTAGATTAAGTTTGCTCGTCAGTAGAGTCCCTTTTTTAATTCTAGATTAGTTTGCATGGTCAGTAGAGTCCCTTTTTTAATTCTAGATTAGTTGGCTCGTCAGTAGAGTCCCTTTTTTAATTCTAGATTAGTTTGCATGGTCAGTAGAGTCCCTTTTTTTAATTCTAGATTAGTTGGCTCGTCAGTAGAGTCCCTTTTTTAATTCTAGATTAGTTTGCATGGTCAGTAGAGTCCCTTTTTTAATTCTAGATTAAGTTTGCTCGTCAGTAGAGTCCCTTTTTTAATTCTAGCTTAGTTTGCTCGTCAGTAGAGTTCATTTTTTAATTCTAGATTAGTTTGCATGGTCAGTAGAGTCCCTTTTTTTAATTCTAGATTAGTTTGCTCGTCAGTAGAGTCCCTTTTTTAATTCTAGATTAGTTTGCTCGTCAGTAGAGTCCCTTTTTTATTTCTAGCTTAGTTTGCTCGTCAGTAGAGTCCCTTTTTTATTTCTAGCTTAGTTTGCTCGTCAGTAGAGTTCATTTTTTAATTCTAGATTAGTTTGCATGGTCAGTAGAGTCCCTTTTTTAATTCTAGATTAGTTGGCTCGTCAGTAGAGTCCCTTTTTTAATTCTAGATTAGTTGGCTCGTCAGTAGAGTCCCTTTTTTAATTCTAGATTAGTTTGCATGGTCAGTAGAGTCCCTTTTTTAATTCTAGCTTAGTTTGCTCGTCAGTAGAGTCCCTTTTTTAATTCTAGATTAGTTTGCATGGTCAGTAGAGTCCCTTTTTTTAATTCTAGATTAGTTGGCTCGTCAGTAGAGTCCCTTTTTTAATTCTAGATTAGTTTGCATGGTCAGTAGAGTCCCTTTTTTAATTCTAGCTTAGTTTGCTCGTCAGTAGAGTCCTTTTTTTAATTCTAGATTAGTTTGCTCGTCAGTAGAGTCCCTTTTTTAATTCTAGATTAGTTTGCATGGTCAGTAGAGTCCCTTTTTTTAATTCTAGATTAGTTTGCTCGTCAGTAGAGTCCCTTTTTTAATTCTAGATTAGTTTGCTCGTCAGTAGAGTCCCTTTTTTATTTCTAGCTTAGTTTGCTCGTCAGTAGAGTCCCTTTTTTATTTCTAGCTTAGTTTGCTCGTCAGTAGAGTTCATTTTTTAATTCTAGATTAGTTTGCATGGTCAGTAGAGTCCCTTTTTTTAATTCTAGATTAGTTGGCTCGTCAGTAGAGTCCCTTTTTTAATTCTAGATTAGTTGGCTCGTCAGTAGAGTCCCTTTTTTAATTCTAGATTAGTTTGCATGGTCAGTAGAGTCCCTTTTTTAATTCTAGCTTAGTTTGCTCGTCAGTAGAGTCCCTTTTTTAATTCTAGATTAGTTTGGCTCGTCAGTAGAGTCCCTTTTTTAATTCTAGATTAGTTTGCTCGTCAGTAGAGTCCCTTTTTTAATTCTAGATTAGTTTGCATGGTCAGTAGAGTCCCTTTTTTTAATTCTAGATTAGTTGGCTCGTCAGTAGAGTCCCTTTTTTAATTCTAGATTAGTTTGCATGGTCAGTAGAGTCCCTTTTTTAATTCTAGCTTAGTTTGCTCGTCAGTAGAGTCCCTTTTTTAATTCTAGATTAGTTGGCTCGTCAGTAGAGTTCATTTTTTAATTCTAGATTAGTTTGCATGGTCAGTAGAGTCCCTTTTTTTAATTCTAGATTAGTTGGCTCGTCAGTAGAGTCCCTTTTTTAATTCTAGATTAGTTTGCATGGTCAGTAGAGTCCCTTTTTTAATTCTAGATTAATTTGCTCGTCAGTAGAGTCCCTTTTTTAATTCTAGCTTAGTTTGCTCGTCAGTAGAGTTCATTTTTTAATTCTAGATTAGTTTGCATGGTCAGTAGAGTCCCTTTTTTAATTCTAGATTAGTTTGCTCGTCAGTAGAGTCCTTTTTTAATTCTAGATTAGTTGCTCGTCAGTAGAGTCCCTTTTTTAATTCTAGATTAAGTTTGCTCGTCAGTAGAGTCCCTTTTTTAATTCTAGATTAGTTTGCTCGTCAGTAGAGTCCCTTTTTAATTCTAGATTAGTTTGCATGGTCAGTAGAGTCCCTTTTTTTAATTCTAGATTAGTTTGCTCGTCAGTAGAGTCCCTTTTTTAATTCTAGATTAGTTTGCTCGTCAGTAGAGTCCCTTTTTTAATTCTAGCTTAGTTTGCTCGTCAGTAGAGTCCCTTTTTTAATTCTAGATTAGTTTGCTCGTCAGTAGAGTCCCTTTTTTAATTCTAGATTAGTTGGCTCGTCAGTAGAGTCCCTTTTTTAATTCTAGATTAGTTTGCATGGTCAGTAGAGTCCCTTTTTTTAATTCTAGATTAGTTTGCTCGTCAGTAGAGTCCCTTTTTTAATTCTAGATTAGTTTGCTCGTCAGTAGAGTCCCTTTTTTAATTCTAGATTAGTTTGCTCGTCAGTAGAGTCCCTTTTTTAATTCTAGATTAGTTTTCTCGTCAGTAGAGTCCCTTTTTTAATTCTAGATTAGTTTGGCTCGTCAGTAGAGTCCCTTTTTTAATTCTAGATTAGTTTGCATGGTCAGTAGAGTCCCTTTTTTAATTCTAGATTAGTTTGCTCGTCAGTAGAGTCCCTTTTTTAATTCTAGATTAGTGGCTCGTCAGTAGAGTCCCTTTTTTAATTCTAGATTAGTTTGCTCGTCAGTAGAGTCCCTTTTTTAATTCTAGATTAGTTTGCTCGTCAGTAGAGTCCCTTTTTTA
>NW_020539725.1:62692221-62705672 GCF_003426905.1 Ctenocephalides felis | reverse complement strand
CTTAATTATTTATGTATACGCTTATTTTGTATATGGCATGTAAATTATTCGTATATTTAAGTCCTTAAGCTATATACTGGGCTGTTATCTCTAAGACCTGAATAACCGTAAATTTGCACACGTGAGTGCCCGACTTAATTATTTATGTATACGCTTATTTTGTATATGGCATGTAAATTATTCGTATATTTAAGTCCTTAACCTATATACTGGGGTGTTATCTCTAAGACCTGAATAACCGTACATTTGCACACGTGAGTGCCCGACTTAATTATTTATGTATACGCTTATTTTGTATATGGCATGTAAATTATTCGTATATTTAAGTCCTTAACCTATATACTGGGGTGTTATCTCTAAGACCTGAATAACCGTACATTTGCACACGTGAGTGCCCGACTTAATTATTTGTTTATTTTGCATGCATCTTGTTAATAGCACTTATATAGTCATATACAAATTATTATTGTTGAAAAATATTGAAAAGTGAGGATGTGTTGGGATTGAAAGTTTTATAAAAAAAAACTTGAAATTGAAAAGTGAGGATGTGTTGGGATTGGAAGTTTTATAAAAAAAAACTTGAAATTGAAAAGTGAGGATATATTGAGATTGGAATAGTCATGTATTCTGATTGCTATTGAAAATAAAAATTTAAAAAAAAAAAAAAAAAAATTGAGATTGGAAGTTTTATAAAAAAAAAAACTTGACATGAATAACAGTGAATGGAAAATAAATGAACGTCTTATGACAATGAAAGACTAAAAAATAAAAATTACAATGATTGAAAAAGAATTGCCAGTACTTTTGTCTCGATGTAAAAGCCCTCTTCGCGCAAACGTAGGAAGGCGAATTTAGGTCCACTGATGGAACTGTAAACTTACAATAATGTTTTTAGTCCGCCCCAGGGTACCGATTTAATTACCGGATTGCCATTGTTTTGTCTCGATGTAAGAGCGCCTATTCGCACGAACGTAGGCTGCCGAACTAACGTCCATACTGGCGGAACTAAACTTGTCAAAAGAAACGTTCTAGTTCGCTTCAGGATCCCGATATAATCAAGGACTCGATCATGAAGCGCTAAATTCCCACAGACCTAGGTTGTGGAATTTGTTGGGATTACAAGGAAGAACTAAAGCGCTGACAACCCTGCGTAATTAAATCATGAAATACTATATAAACTCAAGATAAAAAGAGACATCAAGATTACGGAAGCACAACTCCACGCCAGGGTCCGGATGTCCCATTCGCACAAACCTAGGTTGAGGAATTTGTTGGGATTACAAGGAAACTAAAGACCTGACAATTCTGCTTGAAGAGCAAAATTAAATCTTGAAATTGAATGAAAATTTAATGAAACAAAATGTCCGTTTGATCGATATCAAATTTAGGTTCTGAATTGAAATAACAAAAAAAAATATATATATATAACTAAGAAATATATAGTTTATAAATACTATTTTATATTTACTATAAATACTAAATCTTTATCTTTAAAATTGGAATGAATTACAAAAATATAAACTATTGAATAGGTAGGGGTTTGTAGGGAAAGGAAAGGTTTTGAGCACAAAAAAGATAACACTCGAGAGTGCCAACTCGTATATTGCATGGCCATTATTATTATTTTTCAATTCTATACTTACAAACTAATACCTGAAAATCCCTACAGGGGCGCTAAAAAGTGTGCCTGGCGTTTTTTTTGGTATACGCTTATTTTGTATGCATTTTATATATTTCATAGCCATTATTATATTATTTCAATTCTATACGTATATACTAAGACGTGAAAATCCCTATAGCATTGTTCAAATATAGCTAAAAATTTGAATTCCCTACCTTTGTGTGAAACTCTCGATTGGAAAGAACAGAATTGCCCATCCTTTGGAGTAGAGATCAGCAAACCTTCTCGCCAGGGTCTTCTCGATATCACCAATGTTTGGCCTGCTTTTTTATATAAACTGGAGCAAGTAAGTTTTGACCTAAAAATAATTTTAATGATTAGATTATGTATAACAAAATAAATATTATTTACTTTATTAAATGCAGTTGTTTTATTATTTTGAATTTTTAAGTTAATTATTTGAACTACATTCTTTAGTTGCAATTAAATTAATTAAATTTATTAAATAAAAAATATAAATTAAATTTTGCTTTGAATTTGCAAAAACGAAAAGATACAGAAAAATTATAGAAAAAAATTATACAAAAACTGATCTATTATTAATTCATCAAAAGCAGTCAATTATTATGCTAATCTTATATATAAAAATGGAGCTCTCGATCAAATGATTCGCTAAAACTCGAAAACGGCTGAACCGATTTGGCCAGTCTTAGTCTTGAAAAATTCGTGCTAATCGGAGTAGGTTGTCGGAAAGGTGAGATATTATTTCAAAATCGCGTAGAAACTTTACATTTTTAATTTGAAAATTTGTGTAGAAGCGTAATTTGAATAAAACAATGGACGGTGGGGCTAATACGTCAAATGTCAAATGTTTTTGACAGACGATGTTGAATTATATTTGATAGGATGTTTTAAGTGAATATTATTTAATTATGATTAAATTGTGGTGAGTTAGTTTTGTTTGTAGTTTTATTTATATACAAAAACGTTAGTAAACGGACCGCAAGTGTTAGTAGAAACTCCAAATATCAACTTTTTTGAAATGCTTATATGAAAATGCACTTTTTAGCATATTTTTCTCAAGCACGGTGCTCTGAAAGATTTCATTTGTTTAATTATATACTCATTGGTATTTATAAAACATTTTTTAGGTTATATAATTATTTTTATTTGTTATTTTAATTCAGAACCTAAATTTGGTATCGATTAAAGGGACATTTTGTCGAATAACATTTTTCCTGTTAAAATTTTCCAGAATTTATCGAAGAATGGATAGTAATATTTGAAGGTCCGGTATTAAAAGTTCTACTACCAAAGTGTTCAAAACCAGTAAAGTTAAGCATTGTTTAACAACATTATTTGAAAGTAAAGGGAAAAAATGTATAACCAGCTATAACCTTGATTCATATTACTTTGTTCTAGGGATTTAAACGGTTATCTTTGAAAATCCATAATAAAAGTGTTTTCTGCCGTTGGTAGTTTTTTTAGCATTACTTTAAAATGTAATTATTTTGTAAAATATCTTTAAAATTAAAATAATATAATAATAAAATAAAATATATTTCAAATTTAGGTTCTGATTTTAAATCACATGAATAAAAGAAATATATAATCTAGAGAATGTTTTATAAATACCAATGAGTATATAATTATACAAATGAGTTCTTTCAGAGCATCGTGTTTGAGAAAGATATGATTTGTCAATCATACTGAGTTTTATAGTTCACTTTACTGTTTATACGAATGGGCAAAGAAACTATCATTACATTCTATTTACATTTTCATTACAAATTTTGAGGTTATGTTAAGAAACTATATTTCAAAATTATTTTTTTTATTAATTTGTTGATGATTATACTTATTGCTGATATATAGAATATAAACACCTCAAATACTCTATTTAAATACGTATAAACAAATATACATAAATACCTAAGTATATGAATGATTACATTCCCATTTTCAAGAAATAAATTTCTCCATCGTCCAAGTGTCATCACTTGGTATTATTAAAAATTAATTTATTTGCCACTTCGTAATAATTTTCTGTGGTGATTAAAAAATTTATATTATTCACGTAATAATTTTCTAAAAGTGCTGATTAAAAAATGCATTTAAATATACTTGTATCAAAACAGAAACACCGAATGACAGTTGACAATTGAAAGTAAATGTCATGGATAAAATCATTGATAGAGTCATAGATTGAATAAACTAAATGGATAGTTTCTAAATAATTAATTTTGAATTAGAATGAAACACGGGATATATATATATATATATATATATATATATATATATATATATATATATAGATGCAAAATCTTGCTACATGCATTTAGTGGACAGAGCAGTAAGTAAACCCAATGCAAAGTTATTTTATATTGATATTAATAATCTAAAATTTTTGATTTCACATCAGTAGTTAATAGGGGACCAACACCAAATCAACGTCTAATGTAAGTAATCTCCTAAAAAGTATATTAATGTATGTAACATTAATCATATCACCTAATATTATATTTAAGATTGCGATGAGGCCAAAAGGATAAATAGAAAATGGACAAATCAATTACATAAACTGTATCATTTGTAGAAGATATTTAAGGATGAAGAATTTTTCGGCTCTCCTAATAGTAAATATAATTATAGGTATTAATTAATACCTTAAATGACTTACTTGAAACTATTTATTATTTAAACAAATAACTATAATTGAACCAATAATGTTTTCAGATATTGCATCTGAACAACAAAGGATGACTTGTTTTCTTGAATGTAAATATATACACTTTTCCAACTTTATTATAATTTTTGATACAAGTCCATCAAAAATTTGAAATTTAAACCATTCATTTGTAACTTCTAGGGTGTTAAATGAAATCAAAAGTAAATAAGAAGAATGGAAACATCTATTTCATTTTATACAAAAATCGACATATTCAGTTTTGAATTTGTTAGTAATTATATTACACATTTTTAGAAAATGGAAATTTTATTTAAAAACGTGATAAAATAATATTAAGTAAATACTTACCATTTTCTTATAATTATAATATTATTACTATTTTCTTATACGTTGGTGTTGAGATGTTTAATATGTTTTTAAGTTTTTTTGCTTTGAACATTTTTATATCTTGCACCAAATTGCAATTTTTTTTCTTTGGATATTTTAATTAACAAATTTTGATTTGTTCTAAAAATGAAATAATGTTAATACATTATTAATAATGAAAAAAGTGGCAACGTGAAAAACATTATTCTAATATTTTGGCTTTAGTAATTTAACACAAATTTTATAAAAAATATTTGATTTGTTTAATTAATTATTTGTTTGATATGAAATGTTTCAAACACTGAAAAACTTGAAACGTAATCAATAAGTCGAAAGACCAAAAAAGACTTGGATTGGATTATACCATGATTTCTATAGAAAGTGTATAAAACTTCCAGTTTGATTGTATCGACAAAATAAAGACAAACTAAAGGGGTTTATAACATTCAAACAACACATCCTTATACACTTAAAGTATTAAATTTTTTGATTCTCTAGAAATTGTTTAGAATATACCTCACTTAGCAAAACAACGTTTGCCGGGTCAGCTAGTACAATTATAAATATTTACTAGATTCATAGAAATCAAAT
Source organism: Ctenocephalides felis (assembly GCF_003426905.1). Classification (NCBI taxonomy): domain Eukaryota; kingdom Metazoa; phylum Arthropoda; class Insecta; order Siphonaptera; family Pulicidae; genus Ctenocephalides; species Ctenocephalides felis. The sequence goes on along the minus strand of NW_020539725.1, from coordinate 62,700,405 downwards.
AACATTCCAATTGTTAAACAAGACAAAGCTGATAAAGTTAATAAATTTAGAGTTTTTATACAAGTAAATTTTTATGCAGAGTTTGGTGGAAATTTGTTTTCAAAATTGTTCAAATTGTGATAAAATTTCAAATATATATCATTACTATATAAAAAAATACTATTGTTTCAACTAGAAGAAATATCATATAAATAAAATATGATTTTTGTTGAAAAAATATCAAAAATTGAATAACTTTTTCAGATACTGAATTAAGTTAAAGCAAATAGTGTTTTTTTTTTTTTAAATATCAATCATTATGTAGATTTTTGAGATTTTTTTTTCAAATTGTGTTCTGTTCAGAATATTCAAATATTTTAAATATGATAACATAATTTTTAAAAATTTCAAAAAAATATAACAAAAATTGTAAACTTGATTAATTAAAAAGAACAATCTGGGTTATATAATTAGAATAGTAAGTAGTAAGAAAATATAATCGTTTTTAAGACATTAATAATAAAAATAGAATTAGTGATAATAATTGTACTCATAATACTACTGATTTTAAAATGTTTGAAACATTTCATATCAAACAAATAATTAATTAAATAAATCAAATATTTCTTATAAAATTTGTGTTAAATTACTAAAGCCAAAATATTAGAATAATATTTTTCATGTTGCCACTTTTTTCATTATTAATAATGTATTAACATTATTTCATTTTTAGAACAAATCAAAATTTGTTAATTAAAATATCCAAAGAAAAAAATTGCAATTTGGTGCAAGATATAAAAATGTTCAAAGCAAAAAAAATTTAAAAACATATTAAACATCTCTACATTAACGTATAAGAAAATAGTAATAGCATTATAATTATAAGAAAATGGTAAATATTTACTTAATATTATTTTATCACGTTTTTAAATAAAATTTCCCTTTTCTAAAAATGTGTAATATAATTACTAACAAATTCAAAACTGAATATGTCGATTTTTGTATAAAATGAAATAGATGTTTCCATTCTTCTTATTTACTTTTAATTTAATTTAACACCCTAGAAGTTACAAATGAATGGTTTAAATTTCAAATTTTTGATGGACTTGTATCAAAAATTATAATAAAGTTGGAAAAGTGTATATATTTACATTCAAGAGAACAAGATACAAGAATTAATATTTTAGGTAAAGTCGAGTACTTTAAATAAGAAATTTTAATTAAATTAGCAGCTAATGTGTCGATATTTGTATGAAATCATTAATTTTGTATTAATAATTATACACGAAATCCAGAATCCAAAAAGAATGTGAAAAACTTGAAACGTAATCAATAAGTCGAGAGACCAAAAAAGAGTTGGATCGAATCATACCATGTTTTGTATAGAAAGTGTATAAAACTTCCAGTTTGATTGTATCGACAAAATATAGAAAAACTAATGGGGTTTATTGTTTTTATAATACCTCATTGTATATAGCATTCAAACAAACAACACTTAATCCTTATACACTTAAAGTATTAATATTTTTGATTCTCTAGAAATTGTTTAGAATATACCTTAATTAGCAAAACAACGTTTGCCGGGTCATCTAGTATATTTATAAATTTTTAAATAATTAAATTTGATAAATTAATAAAAATTGGTTAATTAAAAATAATTTTGATAAATAAAATGATTAAAATTTTTGATTCTCTAGAAATTGTTTAGAATATACCTTACTTAGCAAAACAACGTTTGCCGGGTCATCTAGTATATTTATAAATTTTTAAATAATTAAATTTGATAAATTAATAAAAATTGATTAATTAAAAATAATTTTGATAAATAAAATGATTAAAATTTTTGATTCTCTAGAAATTGTTTAGAATATACCTTACTTATGAAAACAACGTTTGCCGGGTCAGCTAGTATATTTATATTTTCCTAGTTTAAATTCCTAAAACACGTTTTCTTTTATAATGACTTGGTGAAAGGATAGATTTTGCACAAAATCGAATATTAAAACTATTAATACTTTTGCACAATTCTTTTGGAAATTAATATTTGCACAGAATTGCATAACAATAATTATTTGTAATTTGCAAAGCGATTTTAATTCATGTCGTTGTGAAAGATTTCGAATTTGAGAGAGTATTTCTTTAATTGATAGGGCCAATCTGTTAAGCAATAAAATTATATAAAATAAAAATTTGATACATTCTCACAAATAATTCTTGCACGTTAATAAATAACCTGGTTTAGAGTATCTAAATGAATTCAGTAATAACAATACACATAGTTACTCATTCCCTAATAAAACAGTTGTTTCTGTTTTAAATTGTTTGTGTGTTGAAAGTAGAGGGAAAAAGATGTATAACCGGCTATAACCTTGATTCTTATGACTTTGCTATCGGGAGATAAATGGTAATCTTTGAAAATCCATAATAGTTTTTAGTAAATTTACTTTAATTCATTGAATGTTACTTGAAACTTTTCAAAAAGTAGGTTGAAGAAGAAATACTTAATTCATTTTCTATCTATCCTCGCAGAAATTTGAAAATTTTGTATAAGCTCAGTAGTATTATTTACAATTATACACAAAATTCAGAATCCAAAAAGAATCTGAAAAACTTGAAACCTAATCAATAAGTCAAAAGACTAAAAAAGACTTCGATGGATTATACCATATGTTCTCTATAGTAAGTGTATAAAACTTCCAGACAAAATATAGACTTATGGGGTTTATTGTTTTTATAATACCTCGTTGTATATAGCATTCAAACACATCCTAATACACTTAAAGTATTAATTTTTTTGATTCTCTAGAATTTGTTTAGATTATACCTTACTAAGCAAATTGTTTGCGGGGTTAGCTAGTAAAGTAAAATAATTGTGCAAAAGTATAAAAATAAGAATCGCATACCTTTTACATACAAATTGCACACGATAACACACTTTATAAGTACTTATTCACTATTCACTTTTATCACTTAACCTCACTTTTTTCACTTAACCTCACTTTACTGTTCACTGTTCGAAATCTGATGCACTACTGAGCTCCATGACAACTAGTGCCGGCCTTTTATACCTGCGGATTCCGCTGTCAAGATGTCAAGAAGAAAAACGCAAATTTGACTTAAAATTTCGATTTAAATCAAACTAAATTGGCAAAAAACAATGTTTGTCACGGTAAATACCCTAAAAACAAGTAAAAACATAATTGGGTAAGCACTATTTGTTCTGTAGTTAAAAATTACAACAACCAGTAATAAAAGATGTAATATGGGATAAAATAGAAATTTTATGTTAATAAATTATTATTGCATGATTTAGTAGTCATATTTTAATAACAAACTATCCAAAAATATATGTTTTTGCTTGTTTTCACTCAAAATCCACTTCTAACCTCAAAGCGGCACATATGTCAAAACAACAATTATCAAAAACACAAATTTTTGTACACACACGTACATAAAGTCTGAAAATATATGAAATTAATAATCTTACATAATAATTTATGTAGAAAATACCAAAATAAATCAATTTGTTGCAAAATTTGCATATTGACATTTAGTTGTGAGGTTATGTGGTTGTTTGTTTATATACATACATTCCTATGCAAAACTTATATTAAATCGTAAGCTTATTGTGTTGTGCATGTATAATTCTTATAAATTATCACATGGATAAATATATACACACAAATACGTTGTGGCTGGAAAACACTATAGAACTTACCGTAGAATTCTGGTCCTACGGTATCCAATTAGGAGCCACATATAGCAATACAGCTAAGGATTCATTCTAAAACCAATTTGCTGTTACAAGAAGATCTGTAAGTCCCCACAATTCAACGAGAGATCTGTAGGGACATGGACATCTATTTGCGAGGTTATGTGTAGTTATTTGTTTTATATATATATGCATTCTTATGCAAAATTTGTATCAAATCCTTAGCTTATTGTGTTGTGCACATATTATTATGATAAATTATCACCTAGATGAATATATACACACAAATTCTTTACAGATATTGAACTTACCGTAGGATTCTGGTCCTACGGTATCCAATTATATATATATATATATATAATATATATATATATATGACATGGACATATAATTGTGAGGTAATGTGGTAGTTTGTTTATATATAAATACATTTTTATGCAAAATTTGTATCAAATCCTTAGCTTATTGTGTTGTGAATGTATAATTATTGTAAATTAACACCTAGATAAGTATATACACACAAATTCTTCACAGCTATTGAACTTACCTTAGAATTCAGGTCCTACGGTATCCAATTAGGAATCACATATAATATAACAGTTCTGCAAAAATTCATTTTAAAACAAGTGACCAAAACCGAATTAGCTGTTACACCTGCTGGGACTCCAAGTCCCCCCAATTGAATAAGAGGTTATCTGATATTTCTAAGGTTATCTGATTGTTTGTTTATATATATGTATATATATATACACGTATATACATATATAGCATAATATAGTATGCTAATTCATAACTGGTATATTTATATATTAGGTTGTCAAATATCTCCCTTCCGCTTTTTTGCTCTTGGTTTATAATACAAAAAGGCGGAAGGGAGATATTTGACAACCTAATATATATATACACATACATACATATATACATACACATCTACTTACATACATATACATACACATCTACTTGCATACAGATATACATACATATATACATACACATCTACTTACATACATATATACATACACATCTACTTACATACATATATACATACACATCTACTTACATACATATATACATACACATCTACTTACATACATATATACATACTTATATACATACACATCTACTTACATACATATATACATACACATCTACTTACATACAGATATACATACATAAATACATACACATCTTTTTTTTTTTTTTTTTTTTTTTTTTTTTTTTATAGAGAAGGAAAAATCTTTCAAAGACACCGTGTGTTTAAAAGATGATGGACGGTAGTGTGGGATTTCCACCCACTAAAAAACCTCCTCTCCTCATTCCCCCGCATATGATCACGAGGAAGACTGGGTCGGAACCGCGTTAGCATTTCTTCAACCCAGTCCGTGTTGCGTCACGTGACGTTAGCTCCTAAGTTTATTGGTCCCTCTCGGCGATTTTTGCTGTCAAGAGGCGCCGTGCATAAGCTGCTACCTCGGCCCAGTTTTCCTTGCTTTGCAGCATAGTATTTACAATGTCCTGGGGATTAAGGGCCCTTCCCAGGGACAATTCGGTGTCAGCCCTGAAGTTCTTCCAGCGCGTGCACTTAAAAAAGGTGTGCTCAGCATCGTCGGCTTTTTCCGGACAGTATTTGCACGTCGGTGATGTGTGCAAACCGAACCTGAATAGATATGCATTGAACGAGCCATGACCCGTCATCATCTGAGTTAGAAAGAAGTCTGTTTCGCCATGCTTCCTGTCGAGCCAGGCCTCGATATTAGGGATCAGGCGTGCTGTCCATCTACCACGATCAGACGCCTGCCACCTTACTTTCCATTCCTTCAGGGTGTCCTTTCTCACCATTGCCTTCGCTTCGCTGGCATTGAGGCCTCTTTTTTTGAGGTTATACAACCTGGCCCTTTCATTCGCCAAAAGGTCTATAGGCGGAGCTCCAGCTATAACAAGCACTGCGTCTTCGGAAACTGTGCGATAGGCACAAGCCACTCTAAGTGCTCCTCGCCGCTGCACTGCTGCCAGTTTCTTACGATACGTCTTCTGTTGTAATGTATGCGCCCAGATTTCCGCTCCGTAAAGCAGAACTGAGTGAACCACCTCCAGGAGAGCTCTTCTCTTTTTGGCACGTGGGCCGATAGTATTGGCCATGATTCTCGATAGACTAGACACAGTCTTGCTAGCCCTTGTACACGTGCGTTCCAAGTGTTCACGGAATGTCAGCTTTGCATCTAACTGAACGCCCAAATAGCGGACTGACTTTGTAGACGTCAGTGTTAGCCCGTCGATGATTGTACCACAGTGGTGGACCACAGTGGTGCACCACAGGGTTCGGTTATGGGACCTGATCTGTGGAACGCTGACTATGACGAGCTGTTCGAAATTCCCTTACCCCCGCAGGTGCATCTCACAGGGTTTGCGGATGATGTCGCAGCTACTATTGTGGCAGACAGCGTTGAAGAGGCCGAGGTACTGGTCGATTTCACCATCGAAGCCGTCGCGGCCTGGTTGGACCAGCACCATCTGAAGCTAGCCAAAGAGAAAACGGAGATGGTAGTCCTAACACGCCAAAAATGGTTCCCAGAACCGTTTAGTACAATCAAATACATACACATCTACTTACATACATATATACATACACATCTACTTACATACATATATACATACACATCTACTTACATACAGATATACATACATATATACTCATATAATACGCATGCATATCCATACATACATACACATATAAGTACATAAATACATACACAAATTGTTTATTATTTTTATTTGAGCCCCTGGGAGCAAGAAAATTCAAAAACATTCATATTAAGGACAAATTGAATATATAAAAAATACTCATTCATAAAAGTGCCTTTAACTCTGCAAATTTTCTAGTTTTTTACAGCTAATAAAATTCCAACTTATAAAACTACAATCAAGTATATCTGGACCTACAGTATCAGAATCAAATATAGAAATAATGCAAAGATTCATTTTAATGAAAGAAAACTAAAATTAGCTGCTACACTTATTACAATTGAATGAGAGATCTGTAGGGACATAGACATCTATTTGTGAGGCTTTGTGTGGTTGTTTGTTTATATATAAATGCATTCTTATGCTTGTTTGTTCCTGCTATAATTTATTTATTAATTTAATAATACGTTGAACATGAATGCATTCTAGTAGAGAAAGATTTTTGTGATTATGCTCAACTAAGCATTTTTAGTTTAATTTAAATTATTAAAACATAAAATAGAACAAAATGTTCAAAATGTTGAAGTTTATGATTCATCTTTTCAATACATTTGCTAGTATTCTATGAACGTCAATGTAATTCTGAACATTTCGTGTAAATTTTATGTAATGTAAGTAAATTCAAAGTTAATGTGTAAAATGTATATAATTGTGTGATTTATTTTTCTAACTATATATATATATATATATATTATATATATTATATAAAAAATACTCACTTCTAAAGATACCTTCAACTCTGTGTCCAAGGCAGTAATTTTCCAGTTTTTTTTACTGTTCATTAAAATGTGCAAAATGTTTCACCAACATTTCTGGTTTTATTAAATCTGCTGCAGGAGCCTCCTCTCAGGAGCAGTATAAAATACTGCTTTTATTCCCTATTACATAAAAATACAGATATAAAAAATGTAAAACATAGGAATTATAGACTAAAAAATAAAATTCAGGATTGCTGGATAGGTAAGAAAAATATTCCAGGAATTTTAAATGTTTTCAAATATATTATTATAAATACAGTAACTTTAATTATGCGTATTTTATAGATAAAATATAAGAGCTTACAAATTGGCTGACAAAGAGATTTTTCCATTTCCATTTCACAGAGCAGTGGAACCCCCCGGTATGGGTTTATTTTCAATTGGAAATATATACTTTTATCTATAGTTACAATTGAAAATACCCGATTTCAGATTTTCCAGAGCGGGGATTCGAACTCGCGACCCTATCCACACAGAGTCAACGCGTTAACTGATCTTCGCCACGACCGGACTGTTGAAGAGTAATTAAGCAAACTTAATCTAGCAAGTTAGAATGCAGGAGTTTATCTCATATTCATAAAAAAATATATAAACTGAATTGTAAAGTTTATAATTATTATTTCTGAATTATATAAGAGACATCCATTAATCACGTGATCGACTTTTTAAGGATTTTTAGACCCTCCCCTCTCCCTTGATGATATTCAAAAATTAACCTCCACCCCCCCCAGCAAGCATCACGTGTATTTTTAGTAACAAAAATAAGTAAAATTTTGTTTTTTTTTGAAAAAAAAAATTCAAGAGAAAATAAATACACGTGATATCTTACTATACCCCTTATGTGATGATTTGTCACATTTTTCAATAGTTTTCACATAAAATTGGAAAAGTGTTCCAGTACTAAACAGTCTAAACGCACTTGGGTAAACATTTGTACCAGGGTGGCGCTTAGACTGTGCTTAGCCTGGGTAATTTTTTGAATTTTCAATCAAA
>NW_020539725.1:62676196-62691221 GCF_003426905.1 Ctenocephalides felis | reverse complement strand
GAACATTTCATATCAAACAAATAATTAATTAAATAAATCAAATATTTCTTATAAAATTTGTGTTAAATTACTAAAGCCAAAATATTAGAATAATGTTTTTCATGTTGCCACTTTTTCATTTTAATAATGTATTAACATTATTTCATTTTTAGAACAATTAAAATTTGTTAATTAAAATATCCAAAGAAAAAATTGCAATTTGGTGCAAGATATAAAAATGTTCAAAGCAAAAAAAATTTAAAAACATATTAAACATCTCTACATTAACGTATAAGAAAATAGTAATAGCATTATAATTATAAGAAAATGGTAAATATTTTACTTAATTATTTTTATCACGTTTTTTAAATAAAATTTCCCTTTCTAAAAATGTGTATATAATTACTAACAAATTCAAACTGAATATGTCGATTTTTGTATAAAATGAAATAGATGTTTCCATTCTTCTTATTTACTTTTAATTTAATTTAACACCCTAGAAGTTACAAATGAATGGTTTAAATTTCAAATTTTTGATGGACTTGTATCAAAAATTATATAAAGTTGAAAAGTGTATATATTTACATTCAAGAGAACAAGATACAAGAATTAATTTTTTAGGTAAAGTCGAGTACTTTAAATAAGAAATTTTAATTAAATTAGCAGCTATGTGTCGATATTTGTATGAAATCATTAATTTTGTATTAATAAATTATACACGAAATCCAGAATCCAAAAGAATGTGAAAAACTTGAACGTAATCAATAAGTCGAGAGACCAAAAAAGACTTGGATTGGATATATACCACGTTTTCTATAAAAATTCCTAAAACACGTTTTCTTTCATAATGACCAACACATATTTTATTAGTTATTCGCAATCGACTTGGTGAAAGGATAAATTTTGCACAAAATCAAATATTAAAACTATTAATAACTTTTGGCACAATTCTTTTGGAAATTAATATTTGCACAGAATTGCATAAACAATAATCATTTTTATTTGCAAAAGCGATTTTAATTCATGTCGTTGTGAAGATTTCGAATTTGAGAGAGTATTTTTGTTAATTAAGGGGCCAATCTGTTACAATAAAATTTTATAAAATAAAAATTTGATACATTCTCACAAATAATTTTTCTTGCACGTTAATAAATAACCTGGTTTTAGAGTATCTAAATGAATTCAGTAATACAATACACATAGTTACTCATCCCTAATAAAACGTTTGTTTCTTTCTGTTTTAAAATTGTTTGTGGTGTTGAAAGTAGAGGGAAAAAGATGTATAACCGGCTATAACCTTGATTCTTATGACTTTGCTATCGGGAGATAAATGGTAATCTTTGAAAATCCATAATAGTTTTTAGTAAATTTACTTTAATTCATTGAATGTTACTTGAAACTTTTCAAAAAGTAGGTTGAAGAAGAAATACTTAATTCATTTTCTATCTATCCTCGCAGAAATTTGAAAATTTTGTATAAGCTCAGTAGTATTATTTACAATTATACACAAAATTCAGAATCCAAAAAGAATCTGAAAAACTTGAAACCTAATCAATAAGTCAAAAGACTAAAAAAGACTTCGATGGATTATACCATATGTTCTCTATAGTAAGTGTATAAAACTTCCAGACAAAATATAGACTTATGGGGTTTATTGTTTTTATAATACCTCGTTGTATATAGCATTCAAACACATCCTAATACACTTAAAGTATTAATTTTTTTGATTCTCTAGAATTTGTTTAGATTATACCTTACTAAGCAAATTGTTTGCGGGGTTAGCTAGTAAAGTAAAATAATTGTGCAAAAGTATAAAAATAAGAATGGCATACCTTTTACATACAATTTGCACACGGTAACACACTTTATAAGTACTTATTCACTATTTTTATCACTTAACCTCACTTTTTTCACTTAACCTCACTTTACTGTTTACTGTTTGAAATCTGACGCACTACTGAGCTCCATGACAACTAGTGCCGGCCTTTTATACCTGCGGATTCCGCTGTCAAGATGTCAAGAAGAAAAACGCAAATTTGACTTAAAATTTCGATTTAAATCAAACTAAATTGGCAAAAAACAATGTTTATCCCGCTAAATACCCTAAAAACAAGTAAAAACATAATTGGGTAAGCACTATTTGCTCTGTAGTTAAAAATTACAACAACCAGTAATAAAGGATGTAATAGGGGATAAAATAGAAATTTTATGTTAATAAAATATTATTGCATGATTTAGTAGTCATTTAATACTAACAAACTATCCAAAAATATATGTTTTTGCTTGTTTTCACTCAAAATCCACTTCTAACCTCAAAGCGGCACATATGTCAAAACAACAATTATCAAAAACACAAATTTTTGTACTCATACGTACATAAAGTCTGAAAATATATGAAATTAATAATCTTACATAATAATTTATGTAGAAAATACCAAAATAAATCAATTTGTTGCAAAATTTGCATATTGACATTTAGTTGTGAGGTTATGTGGTTGTTTGTTTATATACACACATTCTTATGCAAAACTTACATTAAATCGTAAGCTTAATGTGTTGTGCATGTATAATTCTTATAAATTATCACATGGATAAATATATACACACAAATACGTTGTGGCTGGAAAACACTATAGAACTTACCGTAGAATTCTGGTCCTACGGTATCCAATTAGGAGCCACATATAGCAATACAGCTAAGGATTCATTCTAAAACCAATTTGCTGTTACAAGAAGATCTGTAAGTCCCCACAATTCAACGAGAGATCTGTAGGGACATGGACATCTATTTGCGAGGTTATGTGTAGTTATTTGTTTATATATATATATGCATTCTTATGCAAAATTTGTATCAAATCCTTAGCTTATTGTGTTGTGCACATATTATTATGATAAATTATCACCTAGATGAATATATACACACAAATTCTTTACAGATATTGAACTTACCTTAGAATTCAGGTCCTACGGTATCCAATTAGGAATCACATATAATATAACAGTTCTGCAAAAATTCATTTTAAAACAAGTGACCAAAACCGAATTAGCTGTTACACCTGCTGGGACTCCAAGTCCCCCCAATTGAATAAGAGGTTATCTGATATTTCTAAGGTTATCTGATTGTTTGTTTATATATATGTATATATATATACACGTATATACATATATAGCATAATATAGTATGCTAATTCATAACTGGTATATTTATATATTAGGTTGTCAAATATCTCCCTTCCGCTTTTTTGCTCTTGGTTTATAATACAAAAAGGCGGAAGGGAGATATTTGACAACCTAATATATATATACACATACATACATATATACATGCACATCTACTTACATACATATATACATACACATCTACTTGCATACAGATATACATACATATATACATACACATCTACTTACATACATATATACATACACATCTACTTACATACATATATACATACACATCTACTTACATACATATATACATACACATCTACTTACATACATATATACATACTTATATACATACACATCTACTTACATACATATATACATACACATCTACTTACATACAGATATACATACATAAATACATACACATCTTTTTTTTTTTTTTTTTTTTTTTTTTTTTTTTTTTTATAGAGAAGGAAAAATCTTTCAAAGACACCGTGTGTTTAAAAGATGATGGACGGTAGTGTGGGATTTCCACCCACTAAAAAACCTCCTCTCCTCATTCCCCCGCATATGATCACGAGGAAGACTGGGTCGGAACCGCGTTAGCATTTCTTCAACCCAGTCCGTGTTGCGTCACGTGACGTTAGCTCCTAAGTTTATTGGTCCCTCTCGGCGATTTTTGCTGTCAAGAGGCGCCGTGCATAAGCTGCTACCTCGGCCCAGTTTTCCTTGCTTTGCAGCATAGTATTTACAATGTCCTGGGGATTAAGGGCCCTTCCCAGGGACAATTCGGTGTCAGCCCTGAAGTTCTTCCAGCGCGTGCACTTAAAAAAGGTGTGCTCAGCATCGTCGGCTTTTTCCGGACAGTATTTGCACGTCGGTGATGTGTGCAAACCGAACCTGAATAGATATGCATTGAACGAGCCATGACCCGTCATCATCTGAGTTAGAAAGAAGTCTGTTTCGCCATGCTTCCTGTCGAGCCAGGCCTCGATATTAGGGATCAGGCGTGCTGTCCATCTACCACGATCAGACGCCTGCCACCTTACTTTCCATTCCTTCAGGGTGTCCTTTCTCACCATTGCCTTCGCTTCGCTGGCATTGAGGCCTCTTTTTTTGAGGTTATACAACCTGGCCCTTTCATTCGCCAAAAGGTCTATAGGCGGAGCTCCAGCTATAACAAGCACTGCGTCTTCGGAAACTGTGCGATAGGCACAAGCCACTCTAAGTGCTCCTCGCCGCTGCACTGCTGCCAGTTTCTTACGATACGTCTTCTGTTGTAATGTATGCGCCCAGATTTCCGCTCCGTAAAGCAGAACTGAGTGAACCACCTCCAGGAGAGCTCTTCTCTTTTTGGCACGTGGGCCGATAGTATTGGCCATGATTCTCGATAGACTAGACACAGTCTTGCTAGCCCTTGTACACGTGCGTTCCAAGTGTTCACGGAATGTCAGCTTTGCATCTAACTGAACGCCCAAATAGCGGACTGACTTTGTAGACGTCAGTGTTAGCCCGTCGATGATTGTACCACAGTGGTGGACCACAGTGGTGCACCACAGGGTTCGGTTATGGGACCTGATCTGTGGAACGCTGACTATGACGAGCTGTTCGAAATTCCCTTACCCCCGCAGGTGCATCTCACAGGGTTTGCGGATGATGTCGCAGCTACTATTGTGGCAGACAGCGTTGAAGAGGCCGAGGTACTGGTCGATTTCACCATCGAAGCCGTCGCGGCCTGGTTGGACCAGCACCATCTGAAGCTAGCCAAAGAGAAAACGGAGATGGTAGTCCTAACACGCCAAAAATGGTTCCCAGAACCGTTTAGTACAATCAAATACATACACATCTACTTACATACATATATACATACACATCTACTTACATACATATATACATACACATCTACTTACATACAGATATACATACATATATACTCATATAATACGCATGCATATCCATACATACATACACATATAAGTACATAAATACATACACAAATTGTTTATTATTTTTATTTGAGCCCCTGGGAGCAAGAAAATTCAAAAACATTCATATTAAGGACAACTTGAATATATAAAAAATACTCATTCATAAAAGTGCCTTTAACTCTGCAAATTTTCTAGTTTTTTACAGCTAATAAAATTCCAACTTATAAAACTACAATCAAGTATATCTGGACCTACAGTATCAGAATCAAATATAGAAATAATGCAAAGATTCATTTTAATGAAAGAAAACTAAAATTAGCTGCTACACTTATTACAATTGAATGAGAGATCTGTAGGGACATAGACATCTATTTGTGAGGCTTTGTGTGGTTGTTTGTTTATATAAATGCATTCTTATGCTTGTTTGTTCCTGCTATAATTTATTTATTAATTTAATAATACGTTGAACATGAATGCATTCTAGTAGAGAAAGATTTTTGTGATTATGCTCAACTAAGCATTTTTAGTTTAATTTAAATTATTAAAACATAAAATAGAACAAAATGTTCAAAATGTTGAAGTTTATGATTCATCTTTTCAATACATTTGCTAGTATTCTATGAACGTCAATGTAATTCTGAACATTTCGTGTAAATTTTATGTAATGTAAGTAAATTCAAAGTTAATGTGTAAAATGTATATAATTGTGTGATTTATTTTTCTAACTATATATATATATATATATATATATATATTATATATATTATATAAAAAATACTCACTTCTAAAGATACCTTTAACTCTGTGTCCAAGGCAGTAAATTTTCCAGTTTTTTTTACTGTTCATTAAAATGTGCAAAATGTTTCACCAACATTTCTGGTTTTATTAAATCTGCTGCAGGAGCCTCCTCTCAGGAGCAGTATAAAATACTGCTTTTATTCCCTATTACATAAAAATACAGATATAAAAAATGTAAAACATAGGAATTATAGACTAAAAAATAAAATTCAGGATTGCTGGATAGGTAAGAAAAATATTCCAGGAATTTTAAATGTTTTCAAATATATTATTATAAATACAGTAACTTTAATTATGCGTATTTTATAGATAAAATATAAGAGCTTACAAATTGGCTGACAAAGAGATTTTTCCATTTCCATTTCACAGAGCAGTGGAACCCCCCGGTATGGGTTTATTTTCAATTGGAAATATATACTTTTATCTATAGTTACAATTGAAAATACCCGATTTCAGATTTCCAGAGCGGGGATTCGAACTCGCGACCCTATCCACACAGAGTCAACGCGTTAACGATCTTCGCCACGACCGGACTGTTGAAGAGTAATTAAGCAAAACTTAATCTAGCAAAGTTAGAATGCAGGAGTTTATCTCATATTCATAAAAAAATATATAAACTGAATTGTAAAGTTTATAATTATTATTTCTGAATTATATAAGAGACATCCATTAATCACGTGATCGACTTTTTAAGGATTTTTAGACCCTCCCCTCTCCCTTGATGATATTCAAAATTAACCTCCACCCCCCCCCAGCAAGCATCACGTGTATTTTTAGTTACAAAAATAAGTAAAATTTTTGTTTTTTCTTTGAAAAAAAAAATTCAAGAGAAAAATAAATACACGTGATATCTTACTATACCCCTTATGTGATGATTTGTCACATTTTTAAATAGTTTTCACATAAAATTGGAAAAGTGTTCCAGTACACAAACAGTCTAAACGCACTTGGGTAAACATTTGTACCAGGGTGGCGCTTAGACTGTGCTTAGCCTGGGTAATTTTTTGAATTTTCAATCAAAAATTACAAAAGTATTTTTCGAAAAAAAAATTAGAAACGTTTGAAATTTGAAATTAGAAATGTTTTTTTCCCAAAAGCAATTATTTTGTTGAAACAAGCAGAAAGTTTTTGAGATCATTCAAATCAAAGGACGCTTAGTTCACTGAAAAACTGCCAATTTTTGCACATTTAGCTCTGTATCTCCGAAATCGTTAGGCCTGCCTTTGCCAAAAACTAATAACCACTTTTCCCCGTCATTACGAACTGAATGTTTTTTGCATCATACATATCGGATGATCCGTTTTCTCAAAAACTCGATTTGTGTTTTCTGCACTCTTTGCTCCGTATCTCCGTAACGGCTGGATCTGCCTTTGCTAAAAACTAATCAGCTCTTTTCCCTATCAATAGGGATCGAATGTTTTTTGAACCATTCAAATCGGTTGATCCGTGCGCACGCAAACGTGGACGAAAATATGCGGACATACAGAACACACACACACACACATCTATTTAGTTTCTGAGGTACGCCAGTAAAATGTTCAGAAACCTTCAAAACGTCGAGGAATGCAAAATTTTTCATTTTCGATGTTCTAAGGACCATCATTATATTTATTATGTAAAAACAATTTAAAGAAAATAAATTAGCACAACTAAATACACAAAGTTATATAAATTTTGGTGCCAAACGATTCAGAACGACTTGAAACAACAAATACTGAAATTAAATAGGTCATTTGTCTACGAAATACAGTCTTTTAATGAATTTCTAGTAAACGAGCTCAAAGAAGTTTTACTTCAAAAAATTTAGATTGTATCTTTTATGACATATGGGGTATCGTTTGAAAGGTCTCGACGAGTAGAAAACGATTTCCGAAAAACCCACAAGCATTATATATTAGTACAGTCAATCAATTTAATTTTTTAATGAATTTCTAGAAAACGAGCTTAAAGAAGTTTTACTTCAAAAAATTTAGATTGTATCTTTTATGGCATATGGGGTATCGTTTGAAAGGTCTCGACGAGTAGGAAACGATTTCCGAAAAACCCACAAGCATTATATATTAGTACAGTCAATCAATTTAATTTTTTAATGAATTTCTAGAAAACGAGCTTAAAGAAGTTTTACTTCAAAAAATTTAGATTGTATCTTTTATGGCATATGGGGTATCGTTTGAAAGGTCTCGACGAGTAGGAAACGATTTCCGAAAAACCCACAAGCATTATATATTAGTACAGTCAATCAATTTAATTTTTTAATGAATTTCTAGTAAACGAGCTTAAAGAAGTTTTACTTCAAAAAATTTAGATTGTATCTTTTATGGCATATGGGGTATCGTTTGAAAGGTCTCGACGAGTAGGAAACGATTTCCGAAAAACCCACAAGCATTATATATTAGTACAGTCAATCAATTTAATTTTTTAATGAATTTCTAGTGAACGAGTTTAAAGAAGTTTTACTTCAAAAAATTTAGATTGTATCTTTTATGGCATATGGGGTATCGTTTGAAAGGTCTCGACGAGTAGAAAACGATTTCCGAAAAACCCACAAGCATTATATATTAGTACAGTCAATCAATTTAATTTTTTAATGAATTTCTAGTAAACGAGCTTAAAGAAGTTTTACTTCAAAAAATTTAGATTGTATCTTTTATGGCATATGGGGTATCGTTTGAAAGGTCTCGACGAGTAGGAAACGATTTCCGAAAAACCCACAAGCATTATATATTAGTACAGTCAATCAATTTAATTTTTTATTGAATTTCTAAAAAAGGAGCTTAAAGAAGTTTTACTTCAAAAAATTTAGATTGTATCTTTTATGGCATGTGGGGTATCGTTTGAAAGGTCTCGACGAGTAGGAAACGATTTCCGAAAAACCCACAAGCATTATATATTAGTACAGTCAATCAATTTAATTTTTTAATGAATTTCTAGAAAACGAGCTTAAAGAAGTTTTACTTCAAAAATTTAGATTGTATCTTTTATGCATGTGGGGTATCGTTTGAAAGGTCTCGACGAGTAGAAACGATTTCCGAAAAACCCACAAGCATTATATATTAGTACAGTCAATCAATTTAATTTTTTAATGAATTTCTAGAAAACGAGCTTAAAGAAGTTTTACTTCAAAAAATTTAGATTGTATCTTTTATGGCATATGGGGTATCGTTTGAAAGGTCTCGACGAGTAGGAAACGATTTCCGAAAAACCCACAAGCATTATATATTAGTACAGTCAATCAATTTAATTTTTTAATGAATTTCTAGAAAACGAGCTTAAAGAAGTTTTACTTCAAAAAATTTAGATTGTATCTTTTATGGCATATGGGGTATCGTTTGAAAGGTCTCGACGAGTAGGAAACGATTTCCGAAAAACCCACAAGCATTATATATTAGTACAGTCAATCAATTTAATTTTTTAATGAATTTCTAGTGAACGAGTTTAAAGAAGTTTTACTTCAAAAAATTTAGATTGTATCTTTTATGGCATATGGGGTATCGTTTGAAAGGTCTCGACGAGTAGGAAACGATTTCCGAAAAACCCACAAGCATTATATATTAGTACATTCAATCAATTTAATTTTTTAATGAATTTCTAGTAAACGAGCTTAAAGAAGTTTTACTTCAAAAAATTTAGATTGTATCTTTTATGGCATATGGGGTATCGTTTGAAAGGTCTCGACGAGTAGGAAACGATTTCCGAAAAACCCACAAGCATTATATATTAGTACAGTCAATCAATTTAATTTTTTATTGAATTTCTAAAAAAGGAGCTTAAAGAAGTTTTACTTCAAAAAATTTAGATTGTATCTTTTATGGCATGTGGGGTATCGTTTGAAAGGTCTCGACGAGTAGAAAACGATTTCCGATAAACCCACAAGCATTATATATTAGTACAGTCAATCAATTTAATTTTTTAATGAATTTCTAGTAGAGTTTAAAGAAGTTTTACTTCAAAAAATTTAGATTGTATCTTTTATGGCATGTGGGGTATCGTTTGAAAGGTCTCGACGAGTAGAAAACGATTTCCGAAAAACCCACAAGCATTATATATTAGTACAGTCAATCAATTTAATTTTTTAATGAATTTCTAGTAAACGAGCTTAAAGAAGTTTTACTTCAAAAAATTTAGATTGTATCTTTTATGGCATATGGGGTATCGTTTGAAAGGTCTAGACGAGTAGAAAATGATTTTTAAAAAAAAAACACACACAAGCATTATATATTATTATAATTATATGGCAAACAATATTAGAATGTCAAATTTTATTGAAAAACCGTTCAAAACATGTAACCTGCAAAACTTTTGTAGCGAATACTAATACATTATATTTTTTATTATATATTTCATTTTGTCTCTGTCTGTAAATGTATTTCTTCATTTTGCATTCTGACTAGCTCTCTTTGTATCACTCTATCTCGTATTATGTCTCTATCTCTAAGTGTAAATATCTAGTCTTTCTTTATACTATACACCTGAATGTCTCTATTGCACATAATGCATCTATTTTTCTATATCTCTCTTTAAAATTAATTCTGATTTTCACTATTTCTATCTCTTACTTTACCTTCGGCACCTTGTTTAGATTTAACTAATGCAATCCTTATTTGCATCCAAAAACTTCATTATCCAATCCTACCCTAAAAAGCTTCACTTCACGCATAAAATCTACAGTTCGCATTAAAACAAAAACAAAACATGCTTAAAAAAAATTCTTTATTACTTTCAAAAGTGTTCACCGGCCATCCGGACAATAACCCTGAACCCGAACATGGTCTCCTCGAAGATCTTCATCATATCTTTGGGTTCAGGATCAAAACCGGTATCACCGCCTTTTGGTAACTCGATTGTAAAAGCAAACTTTAAACCTGCTGCTCCATATGCATAGTCATCACTGCCTCCTGCAGCAGGATAAAGGACTGCTGAGGAACTGCCCGTTGTGTAGGAAGGACCATGGTGCTCCCTGGAAAAGATAATGAAACTAGCTGTAAGTGGAATTATGTCTTAAGGCAATTAGGGCATCGTGCCTCAAGGCGAATTGCTGGAACTTTCCCCGTGCTATAATGAAATATTTGAGAAATTTTAAACGTGGTATTACAAATGCTGTAACTTTCATTATTTTTGCCGTATCTTGTTTGTTATATCTGAGCAAATCAAATGTAAATCATAAATCAATTTATCTCCAGAACATTAACAATCGTCATTTCATTTCGAATTCAATTTCAATATTTATTATTATTTCGTATAGTCACAGTCTAAACGCATTTGCAAACAATTCTGTACAACATTTTCACTTATACTGTGTTTAGCTTGGCGGCATTTTCATATTTTTCAATAGTTGTTTTCACAAAATTGGAAAAGTGCTCCACAACATAAACAGTCTAAACGCACTCGGGTAAACATTTGTACCAGAGTGGCGCTTAGA
This sequence comes from Ctenocephalides felis, assembly GCF_003426905.1. Lineage (NCBI taxonomy): Eukaryota > Metazoa > Arthropoda > Insecta > Siphonaptera > Pulicidae > Ctenocephalides > Ctenocephalides felis. The sequence goes on along the minus strand of NW_020539725.1, from coordinate 62,679,932 downwards.
CTGTGCTTAGCCTGGGTAATTTTTTGAATTTTTGCATTTAGTATTTTTCATCATCAACTGTATTTTACCAGACATGAAAATAAAAAGGACTCTACTGACAAGCAAACTATATTCTGCATTATATGAACTGACGAGCAAACTGAAATACTCGTCCGCTCGTCAGTAGAGTCCCTTTTTTAACTGTAGATTAATTATGCTCGTCCCTTTTTTAATTCTAAATTAGTTTGCTCGTCAGTAGAGTCCCTTTTTTAATTCTAGATTGTGTCTGCCCGTCAGTAGAGTCCATTTTTTAATTCTAGATTAGTTTGCTCGTCAGTAGAGTACCTTGTTTAATACTAAATTAGGTTGCTCGTCAGTAGAGTCCCTTTTTTAATTCTAGATTAAGTTTGCTCGTCAGTAAAGTCCCTTTTTTATTTCTAAATTAGTTTGCTCGTCAGTAGAGTCCCTTTTTTAATTCTAGATTAAGTTTGCTCGTCAGTAGAGTCCTTTTTTTAATTCTAGATTAGTTTGCTAGTCAGTAGAGTCCCTTTTTTTAATTCTAGATTAGTTTGCTCGTCAGTAGAGTTCCTTTTTTTAATTCTAAATTAGTTTGTTAGTCAGTAGAGTCCCTTTTTTAATACTAAAAATGCGTACATACACACACGCATTCATTTAGTTTCTGAGGTATGCCCCTTAAAAATGTTCAGAAACCTTTAAAACGTCGAGAAATGCAAAAATTTTCATTTTCGATTTTCGGCCCATTACTATAACTTACTCTACGGAAAGTTAAAAAAAAAAAATAGTTGCCTAATTTACACAAAATTCAAAAAAGTGCTCCCGTATAGTCACAGTCTAAACGCATTTGTAAATAATTATGTGCGACATTTTTACTTTGACTGTGCTTAGCTTGGCGGCATTTTCACATTTTTCAATAGTTTTCTCACGAAATTGGAAAAGTGCACCAGTACATAGACAGTCTAAACGCACTTGGGTAAACATTTGTACCGGAGTGGCGCTTAGACTGTACTTAGCCTGGGTGATTTTTTGATTTATTTGAATTTTTAATCCAAAATTAGAAAAATATTTTATGGAAAATAAAAAAAGATGTTAAAATTTTTTATCCTCAAAAGCAATTGTTTTGTCAACAGCTGCAGAAAGTTTTTTAGATCATTCAAATCGGACGCTTGGTTCACTCAAAAACTGCCATTTTTGCACATTTAGCTCTGTGTCTTCGAAATGGCGGGACCTGCCTTTGCCAAAAACTAAACATCTCTTCTCCCAATTATTACAAATTGAATGCTTTTTGGATCATTCAAATGCGATATTCCGTTCTCTTAAAAACTCGATTTGTATTTTCTGCACTCTTTGCTCCGTATCTCCGTAACAGTTGGACCTGCCTTTGCCAAAAACTAATCAGCACATCTCCCTATCAATAAGGATCGAATGTTTTTTAAACCATTCAAATCGGATGATCCGTGCGCCTGAAAACGTGGACGAAAAAATGCGGACATACAAAACACACACACATATACACACACATCCATTTAGTTTCTGAGGTATGCCAGTTAAATGTTCAGAAACCTTCAAAATTGGCTTCGGGAAATGCAAAAAAATTCATTTTTGATTTTCGGCCCATTACTAGAACTACCATACGAGAAGTAATAGGATGATTAAAATAAATCCTTTATCTCACATTATAGCACCAGCGGCTTCAAAAGCAATATCCTGCAAATCCCACCAGCCTTCGGGCGCATCATAGGTGTACCCGTAAGGATACAAGATGAAATTTCCGAAACTGTGCAAAGTTAAATACAATTGTACATTATGTGCCTTCATTAGGTCCCTTAAAGCCCTTGTTTCTGGTTCGGAAAACGCTTGTCTCCTGGATAGTCCTCGTCGCAAGGTTTGGCATGGCTATCGTCTTCTTTCCAATGAAACCCAAAATTGCGATTGGCGTCTACTCCTATACAATCTGGCGAGCTCGTAAGGGTGCTTCTTGTTTTTCGCCAGAGACGGTCCTGGGTAAGGGATAATTGATTATTGGATACAGGATTGTTTATTACTATTGCTAAGGTGACCATTTTTTTACATGAAATCCGGGACGGACTAGAACAGGGGCGAGCAACCTTTTTAACCCACGGGCCAATTTGGTTTTCAAATTTTTATGGCGGGCCGCATGTAATTTATATATATATATATATATATATATATATGAGTAAGTTCTTCAAGGGCATACATCAAAATAAAAGGCAAAGATTTAGAAGTTAATCTTTAATTTTTCCAAACGTTTCGACATAGTATTTTATGTCATCATCAGTGGATCTACAGAATGAATATTGAAAAATTAATATAAACTAGGGAAAAATTGACAGAAATTGGAAAAAGAACTATAGATATAAGTAATATAATTATAACAATAACAAATATACTTAACAGCTAGATAAACTATCTAGCTGTTCTATCTAGCTAGATTTATCTAGCTATTAAAGAAAAGAAAAATTAAAGATTAACTTCTAAATCTTTGCCTTTTATTTGATGTATGCCCTTGAAGAACTTACTCATATTTCTCAACATCAAAACTAACTTCTCTAACATATATATATATATATATATATATATATATATATATATATACATCGCATTTCTACTTGACAGATAGGCTCATCATAGTGACAGCACTGAGAAAACAAAAAGTAAAAATATCAGTTCGGATCTCTCTATTTTTCTTCCCAGTCTCTTTTCCAAAATTATAACTCTCAAAACTTTTCCTTTTCATTTTAAATAAACTAATTCTAACTATATATTATAAATGATAAATATGATTACACATAGTGTTGTCAATACTAATCATACATAAATTAAACCAAATATAAAACATGATATATCGTGGAATTTATTATGTCTACAATTTGAAACATTAAGGGGAGTGATATCGCAGAATGAATTATATTTCATGACGCCAATGTGATGACTAAACTACACAGCACACTTGGAGCTACGCTGATGCGAATATCGCATCTAGCAAGCTATAGTAGATTATTGTTTTCACGATCGAAAAAATTGTCTCTCGGTTTTAGTTTGCGATCAATTGTCGGACTAATAAATTGATATCAAAATTTATATAATATCAGTTTCGTTGTAAATTGAGTTATCAATAAACTCACATTATTATCGAGTCTACAACAGTTAATTGCGGTTTCATTTCTTAATATAATTTAATAATCAAAAATCTTGATCAAATTTCAACAAAGAAGACGATAATATTTAATTGATCGATTACCGAGCTAAATAAAAAATAATTGGACTACTAAAATGATTATTATATAATAATGAAAATTTGAAGTTGTATGTAGTTAACCATTTCGCATTAAGAAAATTAAAATAAAGAACAAAATTTAAAAAAATGTTACGGTCGTACAACCCATGATAAATATAAATTGATTTTTCTTTTCGAATAAAATTGAAGCTTTTTCCAAAGTCTGAACTAAAATTAAGTCAAAAGATTTATTGACTGAGTGCGGGAATAATGTAATTGCAACAAAATTACAAAATTGCCACAAAATAAGAACAAAAATACAAAATTTAAAATATAATATATTTTATATAATTACGAGTGTATACTATAAGTGTTTATAAATATAAATACAAAATAAAAACAAATAATAGTTAAACAGAAAAACTAATTTACTAGAAAACTTTAATAAGACATTTGGCACTGCTTTTTTATATAAGCTGATCAATATCAGCCGTTTTTTTT
>NW_020539725.1:62656112-62675196 GCF_003426905.1 Ctenocephalides felis | reverse complement strand
TTTGCTTGTTAGTAGAGTCCTATTTTATCTTCGTGAAAAGTTGCGCGTCAGTAGAGTCTAATTTTATTTTTATAAATCATTTTTCTCAACAGTAGAGTCCAATTTTATTTTCATAAGTAAGTTTTCTCGTCAGTAAAGTCTTATTTTTTCGTAAATAAGTTTGCTTGTCAGTAGAGTCCCTTTTTTAATTCTAGATTAAATCTGCTCGTCAGTAGAGTCCCTTTTTTAATACTAAAAATGCGGACATACAAAACACACACAATCACACATCCACTTGGTTTTTGAGGTATGCCTAGTTAAAAATGTTCAGAAACCTTCAAAACGTCGAGAAATGCATAAATTTTCATTTTCGATTTTCGGCCCATTACTATAACTTACTCTACGGAAAGTTAAAAAAAAATTGTTGACTAATTTACACAAAATTGAAAAAGTGCTCCCGTATAGTAACAGTCTAAACGCATTTGCAAATAATTCTGTGCGACATTTTCACTTGTACTGTGCTTAGCTTGGCGGCAATTTCACATTTTTCAATAGTTTTCTCACGAAATTGGAAAAGTGCACCAGTACATTAACAGTCTAAACGCACTTGGGTAAACATTTATACCAGAGTGGCGTTTAGACTGTGCTTAGCCTGGGTGATTTTTTAAATTTTCAATCCAAAATTACAAAAAATTAGAAAAATATTTTATGCAAAATAAAAAAAGATGTTAAAATTTTTTATCCTCAAAAGCAATTGTTTTGTCAATACAAGCAGAAGGTTTTTTACACACACACATCCATGTATGCCAGTAAAATGTTCAGACACCTTCATGCAAAAATGTTCATTTTCGGTTTTTGGCCCATTACTAGAACTACCCTACGGGAAGTTAATAATAATAAAGTATGTATAAAATAAATCCTTTATCTCACATTATAGCACCAGCACCTCAAAAGCAATATCCTGCAAATCCCACCAGCCTTCGGGTGCTTCGTAAGTGTACCCGTAAGGGTACAGGATGAAGTTTCCAAAACTGTGCAAAGTTAAATACAGTTGTACATTATGTGCCTTCATAAGGTCTCTCAAAGCCCTGGTTTCTGGTTCGGAAAAGGCCTGGTCTCCTGGATAGTCCTCATCGCAAGGTTTGGCATGACTATCGTCTTCTTTCCAATGAAACCTAAAATTGCGATTGGCGTCTACTCCTATGCAATCTGGAGAGCTTGTAAGGGTGCTCCTTGTTTTGCGCCAGAGACGATCCTGGGTAATAGATAATTGAATATTACAGATTACACATTAATGTTACTGAATTGTGTATTATTACTACTTACTCCAACGTGCGAGTATTCGTATCCATCAGGGTTTAGTACAGGTATGATTATCCAGTCGAACTTTTGCAACAGTTCTTTATTGTCCTGGTGGTGCTCTACTAGGAGATTCAAAATGTACAAGGACATACTTGGCGCAATCCATTCTCTGGCGTGGATTCCTGCGTCTAATAAAACCACAGGCCTATGGCTGGCAAAAAAGAAACAAATTATTGATAAAAAAGAGAAAGATCCGGAACGAATTAGCAATGGAATCAATAATTGTTTTAAATAATTTCAAATAGATTATCTACATATATATATATATTATATATATATATATATATATATATATAAATAAGTCGGTGTGTTCCTTCCTGACGAATTTAACTCCAGAAACGCACGAACCGATTTCGACAATTTGTATGCGTTGAAAAGGTCTCCTGCACCGCAAGGTTTATAGCTAATGAAAATTAGTGTGCATGGCAATTGTGCCTTAATGCAAATTGCTGAAACTTCACGCACCGTAATTAAAAATTCGAGTAATGACATTAGTGAGAATTATCAGAATTATGCTTGGTTAAGTCAACGAGCAATTCTTGCCGCAAAGAATAATGATGTTCCTCAGGGATCCATTCTTGGCCCACTACTATTTATTATTTTTATTAATGACATATCTGATATTATTAGCTGTCCACATTTATTATTTGCAGATGATCTCAAACTATATCTCAAAATAAATTCTATTGATGACTGCTTATTATTACAGTCTCAACTTGACTCTTTCCACTCTTGGTGTGTCTATAACAAATTGCATTTAAGTATATCAAAGTGCAAGATTTTTAGTTTTTCACATAAGCGCGTTCCAATACATTTTGATTATAAAATTTCTAACACCGGCATTGATAGATGTAATAAAATTTCAGATTTAGGAGTTCTATTTGATTCTGGTTTGTTTTTCACGGATCATGTAACTGATATTTGTAATAGAGCACATAAATCTTCAGGTTTGATACTGAGAAATTGTAAACAATTCAATTCTAACAATGCACTTCTTTCCATGTACTATTCTATTGTACGTTCAAAATTAGAATATGGTTCGATTATTTGGTATCCTCATCAAATCAAGTACTCTGATGCGATAGAGAAGTTCAGCGAAAATTTCTGAAATATCTTTATTATAAAACATATAAAATTACCCTGAACGTGGCTTTTGACCACAACACTTTACTAAAAGAATTGGTATTCCTTTTCTTGCCTCACGTCGATTTATCTGTACAATTATGTTCTATTTAAACTTTGAAATAATTCTATAGACTGTCCTCTTATTCTTAACCAACTATCCTTTAATGTTAACAATTATTTTTCAATTATCCTACTCCTAAATCTAATTCTCTCTTAAATTCGCCTATTTTACTTATGTCCTCCAGCTTTAACTCAATTAATAATGAAATAGATATTCACAATACTTCACCTAGTCAAATAATCTCCATCTGCACAAGTTAACCTTTTTATTTTCTTTTCAAATATCTCATTATTTTATCTTATTCTGTTTATAAATAATATTGTTACATTTTGCATTATATGTAATTTTATGTTACTAACTATATATTGTAATTTTGTATATATTTCAATTGTTATTCATTATGAAAAATAATTGTATTTTTGAGTCCTCTTGGAAGAAATCTGTGGGCTATATATTTGAAATAAATAAATAAATAAAATAAATAAATGTACGCGCACTGAATTTTACCATTCAATCAAAAATTGCTGGCGGTTTGGTGACATACCAATGATTCCGACTGGTCTTCCGTTTGACTTCAAACAATTGCAATTTCCTTGCGTTAGCAATAACAAGTCTCAAGGCCAATAGCTTAGTGTTTGCGGGATAAATTTCAAATATATTATTTAGAAAATTATTGTTTTTCACATGGGCAGTTATACGTTGCCTGTTCACGAGTTGAAAAACCATCCGCCTTGTTTGTGTTAACGTCAGACCAAAAAACAAAAAATGTGGTTTACCAAAGAGCACTTCAATGAAACGGATAATTGGCGGATTCACTTTCATTTACTTAGAGAAGTTCAGTTAAAAAACACTTCATTTTTGTAATCGAAATAAATTCATTACTGTAATAAAATCAAATTTTTCCTTTTCAAATATAAAACAAACAGAAAATTTCTTTATCTTTCTCACGAAACCGTCTGGTGGCGAAACGGAGTTCGTCGGGTTTGCTAGTATAGTAATAAGAACATTATATACATTATCATAATTTATTGCTAAAAATCTTAGAATGTTAAAATTTATTTATTTTTATTAATGATTGAAAATTGTGATTTTTTTTACTTTTCATGTGGTTTGTGTTCACAAAAAATTCACTTTTTTCGTATTTGTAGCAAAGGAGCCTAAAGAAGTTTTACTTCAAAAAATTTGATGGTACTTTTTTGGCATGTGGGGTATCATTTGAAAGGTCTTTCTTATTAGATTTCGAATACTAAAAAAAGTTCTGAAATTTAGCAATAATTCTGAAGAAACATCAATTTTACAGTAATATATATATATATATATATATATATATATATATATATATATTATATATATATATCTTTTTACCTTTCCTATCAGTAGAAATATAAACCATAGTTAAATTTCTGCCTTCGAAGCTTTTACCAAAATTTTGTACTTCCACCAAATCAGGATACTCATTTGCCAAAAGTTCATATAACTTTGAATCTATTCAAAAAATAAACATTTTTACAATATTAAAATAAAAATTATTTAATTTATCTATACTTACCTTATTGTACCTGTGGTAAGTGGTAAGATTAAATCCCGAATTTGGGTCACCATTATTTTCAGATATTGATCTGAAAAAAAAGATAAAAAATAAGTGTAGTAACATAATTATTAAAGTAAAATTAAATAATAGAGAAAAATATTGTAAAATTTATTAATTAGAATATAATTTAGAACTTTTCTATTACTGTCGTTTATTTTATTATTACATATATCAATTTTTCAATAAAAAACAAATTACTATTATTATTTTTACCTTCCGTGGATTTCGTAGAAAACCAAAAAAATAGTCAAAATTGCAAATAAAGATTTATCACGACACAACATTTTGTCCAAGAACTTATCTTTTGCAAATGACAATTTGATTTGATTGAAACAAATTAAGAGATAATTAAACTATATTTATTATCTCCTATTTATATACTTGTATTTGTAAAAACAATTCTCTTGATTATTTAAACAGGGTTGTGCACTATCATGCAGTGATTTAATAATATAAAATATATTTTCAAGAATATTTTCTCAAAATATTGTATGTTATTTATTTATATTATAATTATTTTACATTAAAAAATAAACTAGTGGTGTATGGCATCGTGCCTTAAGGCAAATTGCTGGAACTTCCCGTACCGTAATGAAATATTCGAGAAATTTTAAACGTTTTCAAATATATTATTGCAAATACTGTACATTATTTTTGCTATCTTGTTATTATATCTGAGCAAATCAAATGTAAATCATAAATCTATCAATTTATCTCTAGAACATTGACAATCGTCATTTCATTTCGAATTCAATTACAAAAAAATAGTTGCCAAATCTGCACAAAATTGAAAAAGTGCTCCCGTATAGTCACAGTCTAAACGCATTTGCAAATAATTCTGTTAGACTTTTTCACTTATACTGTGCTTAGCTTGGCGGAATTTTCACATTTTTCAATAGTTTTCGCAAAATTGGAAAAGGGCTCGATTACATAAACAGTCTAAACGCATTTGGGTAAACATTTGTACCAGAGTGGCGCTTAGACTGTGCTTAGCCTGGGTGATTTTTTGAATTTTTAATCCAAAATTACAAAAATATTTAGATAAAATTGCAAGAAAAAAAGATAGCATATAAAATGAAAGGAAAAAATGCTAGGCCTAGGCAAAGTAATACAAGTGCAAGTTTTGGAAGTAAATTGCATATAAGTTATAAATAATAAATAATAGTTATAATTTTTTTTTTGATGTTATAAAAATCCAAACCCTATCGTAATGATTTAACACAAACCTCAAGTGCTATCTATATTATTAATAATAATATTGTTGATATTACTTCAATTAGTAAAAAAATACAAATAATTGTATTTAGTGCAGACAAATTAATATTTATCAGTCTCTTAAATTTTAATGGTTAATTTTCAGTATATTTATAATTTTAATTAATTTAAGTAAAAAGTAATTAAATCATTATTTTTAAAATTTAAAAAAAAATTTAAGTATGATCATTTTTAACCAATTCAAGATTTAAAATTTGTCTCGTTTTTTTTTTAAACAAAATACTATTTTCTTTTATTTCTCTTAAATTAAATAAATCATAATGTTCCAATTCAAAATATTTTGATAATTAAAAATTGATAATTAAAAAATAATAAATTAAAATTGCAAAGAATTATAATATAAACAAAAAATGAGTTTCCTCCTAGTATTGAGATAAGAGCTAATTTTTTTTTTAGATTTTGATATCGACTTAAAAATTCCAAAGTGCAAATACACGAATCATTCGGCATTGGTGACGTTTTCGATATTCGATTAATCGATAATGGATAATCCTATTAAACATATTGATAATTACCTAATTTTTTAAATGCATTGTACTTGCCAAATATTTTTAAGTGCCAAAAAATAAAATATAAATATAAATATAAATGTAAATATATAAATATAAATGTAAATATAAATATAAATATAAATATAAATATAAATATAAATATAAATATAAATATAAATATATAAATATAAATATAATATAAATATAATATAAATAATTAAATAGAATATAAATAATAAATATGAATATAAATATAAATATAAATATAAATAAATATAAATATAAATATAAATATAAATATAAATATAAATATAAATATAAATATAAATATAAATATAAATATAAATATAAATATAAATATAAATATAAATATAAATATAAATATAAATATAAATATAAATTATAAATATAAATATAAATATAAATATAAATATAAATATAATTATATAAATATAAATATTGAGAAGAACTAACTGAATCTCAAATTAGATATAGAATAAAAAAGGACTCTACTGACGAACAAATTAAATTTTAATCTAAAAAATGAACTCTACTGATGAGCAAAGAAAAAAAGGACTCTTCTGACGACCAAATTGAATTTTAATCTAAAAAATGAACAAGAGACTCTACTGACGAGCAAAGAAAAAAAGAACTCTACTGAAGAGCAAATTAAATTTTAATCTAAAAAAAGGACAAGGAACTCTACTGACGAGCAAAGAAGAAAGAGGACTGTACTGGTTTAGATTTCAAAATATTCAGAAATTTAGGTATTTATAAATTTAGGTATACAAATATTTAGAAATTTAGAAATATTTAGAAATTTAGAAATTACATTCAGAAATTGAAGTTTTTTAAATATTTTATAATTTAGGTATACTAATAATTAGGTATTTATGTTTTTACATATTAACAAATTAAGTTATCCTCTTATTAGAAATCAAGATATTTAAATAATTAAAAATTTAAATATCTTTTAATGTAAAATTCTAAATATTTAATTATTTATAAACTCATGTATCCTCATATTAAAAATACAGAGATATAAATATTTATAATTTTAGATTTTCAATTATTTACAAATTTAGGTACCCTATAATTTAGAAATTGAGGCATTTAGATATATTAGAATTTAGATAACCTAATATTCATAGATTTAGAAATTTAAATAATTAAAAATTTAGATATCCAATGATGTAAGATTTTAAATACTTAATTTTTTTAAACTTTTGGTATCCCAATTCTTAGAAATTGAGGAATATAGATAATTAAAAATTTATATATCTTCTAAAGTAAAACTCTAAATATTTAATTATTTAGAAACTCATGTATACTAATATTAAAAACAAAGAGATTTAAATATTTATAATTTTAGATTATTAATTATTTAGAAATTTAGATACCCTATAATTTAGAAATTGGAGTATTTAGATATATCAAAATTTAAATAATCTAATATTCACAAATTTAGATATTTATTTAATTAAAAATGTAGGTACATATCCAATGATGTAAGATTTTAAATACATAACTATTTAAAAATTTAGGTATCCCAATTCTTAGAAAATGAGGCATTTAGATATTTTGAAGTTAGATATTTAAGTAATTAAAAATTTAAATATTTTTCTTCTTTCTTTATTGTTTATACGTAAAATACGCCTGATAGCACGGCAAATACATAGACTTTTTTTTACAGTTTTAATAACATTTTATGAGGCAGAATTGCACCATGAATACGCAAATGACTAAATGCTTCGTTAATTAACAAAAATGTATTTTTAAAAAATATTTAATTAAAAACTTAGGTATCCTAATAGGTATTATGTAGAAATATGTAGCAGTTACACATTAATAAAATCTAAATATCTAATTTTCTTAATACCTAACTATCTAAATATCGGAGTGCACAAACCAAAGAAATTGCAATACAATTTGTTCCACTTTCCATGAAAATTTAAAATAACCCAAAATTCTAAAATAACCCAAAAATCTTAATCTCTTCTAATCGGATCAGTAATCAATTTTTAGATAAGATTATTAATAGTCATATTTCGGCATACATATACATACACACACACATATATATATATATATATAATATATATATATATATATATATATATATATATACAGACATTTCGATTTGGAAAATCCAATCTTTATTAACACAATGGATTAACAATAAAGACGATAAGATAAAGATTCGCGTTTGCGATTAATAATAGAATTAGTATAAAAGAGTATTTCGAATGTATATACATCGTTAGTGGTGTATTTATTTCAATTTTGGTTGAAATGAAGTTCTTGGTCGTCGTTTTGGCCACTTTGGCCACATTAGTGGCAGCTGATGGAGGATACAAAGGGTAAATAATAATAAATTATCACATTTTGGTAGAACAAAGATATTTTAAGTATTTTCCTCTGTTCAACAAAGTATTTTTTTTTTTTAGTTACAAAATCTACGACGTGACTGTAACAAATTCAATCCAAGAAGCAGCCCTTAGATCAATAGGTAACAGTGGCGAATTCGATTTCTGGAGTCCCTCAAGGGTCCTTGTAAAACCTGAACAAATCGCAAAATTCGAAGGACTTTTGAAAACTGGAGGAATCGACTTCCAAGTTTTTGTTGACGACGTTGACGAGTGAGTTGAAAATTATAAAAAAAAATTATATACATGTAGTATTTTTTTATTTAATATTTATTTTTGTCTAGATTTGCACGTAAGGAAAAAGCCGAAAATGAAGTCGCCGAATCTAGGGCCGAAGGGCGCTTGTCCTTCACTGCTTATCATCGTTACGATGTGGTGAGTACTTTAAAAATACATTATTTTTTGTAAATATTAAAACTAGGATAAAATCAGTATATATAGATCGCAAATACTATTACTTCATTTTTAATTATTTTCCCCACTCCATAGAGTGCGCCATCAATTTAAATTTACCCATAAATTCGATTTTAAATTTCTTCGTTTGCATTCTAAAATATACACTATTTTTTGTAAATATTAAAACTATAGATGTATAAAACACGGCCGCATTTTCCGTACTTCATTTTTAATTGTTTCCCCGCTCCATAGAGTGCGCTACCAATTGTAGCACGTAAATTTACCCATGGATTCAATTTTAAATTTCTCCGTTATAATAATAGAATAAAATCAAATATTCAAGTCTCTAATTAAATTTCATTATCGCAAATATAATAAATTTTCGCTTTATCACTTTATCAAGTGCTGTCAAGTGTTATTCTTATCATTAAATTCGATAAGACGATTTCTGATACCAAAGGGTCAGACAAAATATATCAAACACTCTTTTTCTCAAAGTAGTTAAGATTTATTTCACATTCTTCTAAATTTGTCGACATTTATTTACAACACTCAAGATCTTCCAAATTTTAATCTAGATCACAAAACGTACATTTATATTTCAGATTTGGAAGCAAAATCAATTTATACATTTATATATTGATTTATGCACCCTAAAACGTACATTTATATATGAGATTTTGGAGAAAAATTTATATATACTTTATATATTCATTTATACACCCCAAAATGTACATTTATATACGAGATTTTCCGGAAAAATCAATATATACATTTAAATATTTATTTATACACCACAAAATGTATAAGATTATGAAGGAAAATCTATATATACTTTTATATTCATTTATACATCACAGAACATACATTTATACACGGGATTTTTTGTAAAAATTAATATATACATTTATATATTTGTTTATACCGCCCAAAATGTGCATTCATATATGAGAAATTGAAGCAAAAGTAATATATACATTTATAAATGATTTATACACCCCAAAATGTATATTTGTATATGAGAATTTGAAGCAAAAGTAATATATATATATATATATATATATAAACATATATATATATATATATATATACACATATATATATATATATATATATATATATACTGATTTATACATCAAAAACCATACGTTTATATATGAGATTTTCAAGAAAAATCAATATATACATTTATATATTTTATTTATTTATTTTATTTATTTTTATTTATTTATTTATTTATAAGCAAGCCGTAATCAATAATAATAGATATTATTTCAGGCTCTTGTCAAGCTTATATGATTTATACACCCCAAAATGTATATTTGTATATGAGAATTTGAAGCGTATGAAGAATTTGTATATGAGAAATTTTGAAAGTAATATATATATATAAATATATATTTATATACTGATTTATACGTCAAAAACCATACGTTTATTATATATGAGATTTCCAAGAAAAATCAATATATATATACATTTAAATACGATTTATACACCCCAAACTGTATATTTGTATATGGGGATTTGAAGCAAAAGTAATATATACATTTATATATTGATTTATACGTCAAAAACCACACGTTTATATGTGAGATTGAGAAAAATTATTGTGATTTAGAGAAAAATCAATATATACATTTATATATGATTTATACACCCCTAAAGGTACATTTTTATACGAGTTTTATTAGAGAAAAATCAATATATACATTTATATATCATTTTTAACACCCCAAAACGTACATTTTTATACGAGATTTTTAGAGAAAAATCTATATATACTTTTATATATTTATTTATACACGAGATTTTGAAAAAAAATCTATATATACTTTTATATATTTATTTATACACCACAATAAGAGATTTTTAGAGAAAAAATTATATATTCTTTTATATATTTATTTATACTCGAGATTTTGAAGAAAAATCTATATATACTTTTATATATTTATTTATACACCCCAAAACGTACATTTTTATACGAGATTTTTAGAGAAAAATCTATATATACTTTTATATATTTATTTATACACGAGATTTTGAAGAAACATCTATATATACTTTTATATATTTATTTATACACCACGAAATGTAGATTTATATACGAAATTTTAAAGGAAAATCTATATATACATGTACTTTTATATTTTCATTTATTCATCACGGAACATACATTTATACATGGGATTTTTTGTGAAAATTAATATATACATTTATATATTGATTTATACGTTAAAAAAATTATATATTGATTTATACGTCTATTTAGATCTCATTATTAATATTATTTCCAGATCCAACAATACTTGAGCGAAATGGCATCCAAACACCCAGATTTAGCCAAGGTCGAAACCATCGGAACTTCCAGCGAAGGAAGACCGATCAAAGCGCTGCGCTTATCCAGCGGAGGAAACGGTAAATAAATATAAGCAAGACTTTAATTCGGTTTGTCCAGGATTTATAATCCATTCAATCAAGGGCTCCTGTTCCCCCCATATAAATACATTGAATCAAGTGATCCTTTTCTCCTAATATCTTGTTGAAGTAAAACTTCTTTAGGCGCGACTAGGGTGTAAATCCGTACAAATAAGATAAGAGCCGAGTGCCAATGATTCGTCATTCGCTCTCGATGATATCATTTCAGTACGGGTCGATTGTTATTAGTCGTCGTGTATGTGAATAGAGATCTGTCGTTGTATGCGTACCGGCATCAACGTTGTATGCGTAAGGATACAAGAAGGAAATTGGAATGTTATTAGTTTTGAGGTTACATCGTAGTACAAATCTTGATTTAATGAAAAATGCCCGAATCAGAAGAGTATTTTACCCAGTTCCTTGAAAATAATAAAACATATTAAACATTTGTGCCGTGTAATAAACGTAAGTTTATTGATTAAAAATTATTTCTATATTATTCGTTATAAAATATTTCTATATTAATCTTCTAGGTTGTTTTTTAATTTGCTCGTCAGTAGAGTTCTTTCTCACAATGCCATTTAAATTGCTTATCAGTAGAGTCCCTTCTTATCTTCTGAATTGTTTTTTAATTTGCCCGTCAGTAGAGTTCAGTAAGCTTGGGAAATTAATAAATGGACTCTACTGACGAGCAAAACCTAAAATATACAAAAAAGGACTCTACTGACGAGCAAAGGTTGGAAAATTAATAAAAGGACTACACTGACGAGCAAAACCTAAAATATACAAAAAGGAACTCTACTGACGAGCAAAGGATGGAAAATTATTAAAAATACTCTACTGACGGATAGAATAGAAAATTACTAAAAAGACTTCGAGCAAAAAGTAAAAACTCTAAAAGGGACACTACTGACGAGCAAACTAATCTAGAATTCAAAGAGACTCTACTGAATTAAAATTAAAGGTAAAAGGGACTCTACTGACGAGCAAAATAAAAATAAAATTTAATGAGACTCTACTGATGATTAAATTAAAAATTAAAGAAAATGGGACTCTACTGACGAGCAATCTAAAAATAACATTAAAAAGGGACTCTACTGACGAGCAAAACTAAAAATAAAATCAAAAATGGACTTGTAGTTTCTATAAGTCTTAAAGAAGTTATTAAAATGGAAAATATTTTTTGGGCAAAACAGATATCACAGCGGTTCAAATAATGATATTATATCGCAAGCAAAAAAGTAAAAAAAATACAAACAGTCAATGAATGTATGTTAATTTTAATTACATGAAGTTCTTCAAGCACAATTATTAAATGATGAGTGAAGTTGCAAAAACAATACTTGTTTAGGCGTTGTTGAACATAATCCACTGTGTAAACGAATATTATAGAATTTATTAATCAGCAATTACTTCATTTCTCTAATGAATGTTCAAGTCGTAAATACTAATTACAATGACAAACCGATCATATCAT
Organism: Ctenocephalides felis; assembly: GCF_003426905.1. NCBI lineage: Eukaryota > Metazoa > Arthropoda > Insecta > Siphonaptera > Pulicidae > Ctenocephalides > Ctenocephalides felis. The sequence continues at coordinate 62,662,592 of NW_020539725.1, read as the reverse complement.
ATTTGAAGTATAACTTTAATTACATTATTGTTTTATAAATATTATACATATTTTTAATGCAATCATAAATATATAATTTATCATTATATAAATGTGTATAATGATTGACGACACTAATAAAAGTGTGCATCACGAGTGTTACCATATTACTAATAAACATTGTTCAAAATTGTTACATGATGTATTTATTTTAACTTAAATTTGCTACTTTGTACAGTAGCAAATAAGTTTTACTTCAATCGCGTGTAAACCTTTTTTTTTTTTTTGATTTTAGGTAGCAAACCGGTTGTGGTTATGGACGCTGCCATCCACGCCCGAGAATGGTTGGCACCAACCACCGCCTTGTACTTGATCGACCAAATTCTGGAAAACGGCCGAACATCATTATTGACGAAATTAGATTGGGTCATCATTCCTGTTTTGAATCCTGATGGATACGAATACTCCCACACTGGGGTAAGATGATAAATGATAAATGATAAACGATAAGTAGTAACAACTAGGGTTTGTCGGTTTTCAAAAACCGGTTTGGAAACTTTCCTTTCACTATCATAAAATTATTTTCATTCTTATATACATTTCGATTAAAATTGAAAAAGTGCTCCCGTATAGTCACAGTCTAAACGCATTTGCAAAATAATTCTATGCGACATTTTCACTTATACTGTGCTTAACTTGGCGGCATTTTAACATTTTTCAATAGTTTTTAAAAAATTGAAAAAACGCTCCTGTAAAGTCGCATTCTAAACGCACTTGCAAATATATTTGCGCCAGGTTTTCACTTAGACTGTGCTTAGTCTGGGTAGTTTTTATTGAATTTTTAACTTAAAATTACATTTCTGTAGTTTATTTATCTGAAATTAATAATTAAATAATGAAATAATTTATATCCAAATCATTTTTGATATTAAAAGAATATTGTTTGAAAATTAAAAAAAAAATCAAATTTTAAAATAAAACTAGTTGCGTATGGCATCGTGCCTTAAGGCAAATTGCTGGAACTTTCCGTACCGTAACGAAATGCTCGAGGAATATTAAAACGTTTTCCTATCTTGTTTTGCCATCTTGTTATATCTGAGCAAATCAAATGTAAATCATAAATCAATTTATCTCTAGAACATTAACAATCGTCATTTCATTTCGAATTCAATTTCAAAAAAAATAGTTAGTAGTCTCTAATTTACTCAAAATTGAAAAAGTGCTCCCGCATAGTCACAGTCTAAACGCATTTGCAAATAATTCTGTGCGACATTTTCACTTATACTGTGCTTTCCTTTGCGGCATTTTCACATTTTTCAATAGTTTTTTTTTCTCACAAAATTTATTAAGCTCGTCAGTAGAGACCCTTTATTAATTCTATATTAGTTTGCTCGTCAGTAGAGTCCCTTTTTTATTTATAGATTACGTTTGCTTGTTAGTAGAGTCCCTTTTTTAATTCTAGATTAAGTTAATCAAGATAAACTATTATTTTTTAGTTCTTTTGATTAAAGTTAAAATAATTTTGTTTACTATCTATAAAATTGAACAATAAATAAATTCAGTCAAATACTGCTCTAAATTACACTAAATTTGCGGATAAATTACAGAATGTTCGAGCGAAAATTTATTTTCTATATGAAATTCGAAAACCGGTTAGTATTAAAAAAGGAATTATACTGACGAGCAAACTTAATTTTCAACTAAAAAATGAAAAAAGAGACTCTACTGACGAGCAAACTTCATTTTAAACTAAAAAATTTAAAAAGGAACTCTACTGACGAGCAAACTTAATCTAGAATTAAAAAAGGGACTCTACCGACGGGCAAACGTAATCTAGAAATAAAAAAGGGATTCTACTGACGAGCAAACTTAATCTAGAATTGATAAAAGGACCCTACTGACAAGCAAAAGCTAAAATATATAAAAGGGACTTAAAACCGGTTTTTTAGTAAAATTAAAATTCGAAAACCGGTTTTCTGAAATGTCAGTTTTTGTATAAACCCTAGTGTTTTTTAGGATGGTTGTTGTGATTGCTTGCCTTTTGAAGGACCAATTGTAAATACTTTGATTATAACTGTATATATTCGGTTGTAAAATATCTCCCTTCCGCCTTTTTGTATGGTTTATAATACAAAAAGGCGGAAGGGAGATATTTGACAACTTAATATTTATTTTATATTAATAACAAGTTATAAGTGTATTTACAATAATTTTAATACTGTTTTTGATTGATTTGATTTATTTGTATGATTTTCGATTGATGATTTTTTGTTTATTAACTTCCCGTAGGGTAAGTTATTAAAATGGGCCGAAAATCGGAATTGAAAATTTTTACATTTCTCGACGTTTTGAAGGTTTCTGAACATTTTGGCATACCTCAGAAAAAATGGATGTGTGTGTGTGTGTGTATGTGTGTATGTATGTGTGGATACAAATTTCCAGTCACGTTTTAGGGCGCACGGATCAACCGATTTGAATGGTTCAAAAAACATTCGATTCCTATTGATAGGGAAAAGAGCTGATTAGTTTTTGGCAAAGGCAGGTCCAGCCGTTTCGGAGATACGGAGCAAAGAGTGCGGAAAATAGAAATCGAATTTTTGAGAGAACGGAGTATCCGATTTGAATGATCTAAAAAACATTCAATTAGTAATGATTGGAAGAAGTGTTTATTAGTTTTTGGCAAAGGCAGGCCCAGCCATTTCAAAGATACGGAGCTAAATATGTAAAAAATGGCAGTTTTTGAGAGAACTAAGCGTCCGATTGAATGATTCAAAAAACTTTCTGCTTGTCTTAACAAAATAATTGATTTTGGAAAAAAAATTTTGTTCCATTTTTTTTTTTAGTTTTTGTTGAAACAAATAATTTCAACTTTGCAATTCGGTTTATATAATTCTTATAAATATTAGACAATGTTACAATATTTATAATAATCTATTTGAAAACATTCAGTACTCCTCGAACATTTCGTTACGGTACGGGAAGTTCCAGCAATTTGCCTTAAGGCACGATGCCACCCACCCCACTAGTATATTAATATAACCGCATGCTTTGATTGGCGCAAACACCTAGTAACAACTAACAGTGTCCTTTACCCTTTACCCTTTATCCCTTACTGACGAGCAAACTTAATCTAGAATTGATAAAAGGACCCTACTGACAAGCAAATCCCTTTATCCCTTAGGATCGTTTCTGGAGAAAGACCCGAAGCAAGAACCAAGGGTCAAGCTGCATGGGCACAGACGGTAACCGAAACTTCGATTTTCACTGGATGGAAGTCGGTGCCAGTAACAGCCCTTGTTCAGACACCTTCGCCGGTAACAGACCCTTCTCAGAACCCGAAACCAGCGCCTTGAGAGACCTCCTGCTCCGCTCCAATGTTAAATTGTACCTGACAATACATACTTATGGCCAGTACTTCTTGTACCCTTGGGGCTACACTTCGGCCCTTCCCGACAACTGGAAGGACCTAGACGCTTTGGGCAGACAGGCGGCGAGTGCCATACAGGGAGTCATCGGAACGAGGTAACTAGTGGTGTATTTAATAATTTTAAATTTTTTTCCAATAGATTTTACAATTTAAAAAAATTAAAAAAAAACGCTCCAGTATAGTCACGTTCTAAACGCACTTGCGAAAATTTTTGTACCGGGTTGTCACTTAGACTGTGCTTAGTCTGGGTAGTTTTTTAATTTTTTGAATAAAATAAATTAAATTAAACGAATAAATTTAACTAATAAATAATGAATAGATTTAACCCGTATTAACATTTCGATTAATTTTCATAAAATTGAAAAAGTACTTCCGCATAGTCACAGTCTAAACGCATTTGCAAATACTTCCGTGCGACATTTCTACTTATACTGTACTTAGCTTGGCGGCATTTTCACATTTTTCAATAGTTTTCACAAAATTTATAAAACCGCTCCCGCATAGTCACATTCTAAACGCACTTGCAAAAAATTTTGTACTCGGTTGTCACTTAGACTGTGCTTAGTCTGGGTAGTTTTTTAATTTTTTGAATAAAATAAATTAAATTAACTAATAAATAATAACAAATAAAATTAACTAATTTCACATTTTTCAATAGTTTTCACAAAATTTATAAAAACGCTCCCGCATAGTCACAATCTAAACGCATTTGCGAAAATTTTTATACCAAGTTGTCACTTAGACTGTGCTTAGCCTGGATGATTTTTTAATTTTTTTAAAAAAAAAATTAACTCAAAATTACATTTTTATTTTTACATAAAATTGGAAAAGTGCTGCTATATAGTCACAGTCTAAACGCATTTGCAAATAATTTCGTGCGACATTTTCACTTGTACTGTTCTTAGGCGGCATTTTCACATTTTTCAATAGTTTTCACAAAATTTATAAAAACGCTCCCGTATAGTCACGTTCAAAACGCACTTGCGAAAATTTTTGTACTGGGTTGTCACTTAGACTGTGCTTAGTAATTAATTTAATTTTTGAACTAGTGGGGCGCATGGCATCGTTATTAAAAAAACTATTTTTTTAAAAAGATTAACATTTTTGAAAAAAATTACTCTGAAAAAGTTAGATTTTTGAGAAACTATACATTTTTGTCAAAAATTTCCTTTTTTAGGAAAAACAGACTTTTTGAACAAAAATTTATTTTGAATAATTTTGGAAATTCTGAACTTTTTTCAAAGCAATCGTACTGCTGTTACTGCATAGAAACAAAATATCGAAGCGCGTAAGCGCCGCGTCGACGTCTAACGCGTAAACATTGGTACGGAACCCATAGGAATGTAAACAAAATTTATACTTATTGTTGAAATCTCTATAAAACATCTGATAATTTGATGTGCATATGTCTAATGTTCATTTTTGTCCGCCAAATGGCTCATTTTTTTTACTTTTTTCTCCATATCTCCAAAGTCGTTGGACCTGCCTTTCCAAAAATTTGATCAAATCTTCATCTTGTCAATACAAGTAAAATGATTTTTGAATTATTCAAATTGGACGATCCGTTCTCTAAAAAACTGAGTTACCGTTTTCGGCACTTTTTGCCCCGTATCTTCGGAACGGCTAGACCTGCCTTCGCCAGAAACTAATCAGCACGTCTCCCTATCAATACAAGTCGAATGTTTTTTGAATTATTCAAATCGGTTGATCCGTGTTCCCGAAATCGTCGACGAAAATTTGTATCCGCACATACATACACACACGCAAATACGTACACACACACACACACACATACATCACTTTTTTTCTAAGGTATGCCAAAATATTCAGAAACCTTTGAAACGTCGAGAAATGCAAAAATTTTCATTTTCGATTTTTTTGCGATTACTATAACTTGCCCTACGGGAAGTTAAAAATGAAACAAAATGGGACTCTACTGACGAGCAAACTAAAAATTTAAAGAAAAATGGACTCTACTGACGAGCAAACTTAATCTAGAATTAAAAAAAGGGACTCTACTGATGAGCAAACTTAATCTAGAATTAAAAAAGGGACTCTACTGACGAGCAAACTTAATCTAGAATTAAAAAAGGGACTCTACTGACGAGCAAACTTAATCTAGAATTAAAAAAGGGACTCTACTGACGAGCAAACTTAATCTAGAATTAAAAAAGGGACTCTACTGACGAGCAAACTTAATCTAGAATTAAAAAAGGGACTCTACTGACGAGCAAACTTAATCTAGAATTAAAAAAGGGACTCTACTGACGAGCAAACTTTATCTAGAAATTAAAAAGGGACTCTACTGACGAGCAAACTTAATCTAGATTTAAAAATGGACTCTACTGACGAGCAAACTTAATCCAGAATTAAAAAAGGGACTCTACTGACGAGCAAACTTAATCTAGAATTAAAAAAGGGACTCTACTGACGAGCAAACTTTATCTAGAATTAAAAAAGGGACTCTACTGACGAGCAAACTTAATCTAGAATTAAAAAAGGGACTCTACTGACGAGCAAAACTAAAAATAAAAAAGGTACGCTGGTGACATATTTCAACGTCGATTTAAAGTACACCGAGTAGCTCGACAGTGTTATAATATTAGACAATATTTTAGATAATTTCATTTGTACAAATTTCTCAAACTGTGTCCTTAACCCTTTAACCCTTAACCCTTTTTTATCTAGGTATACAGTTGGAAGTTCTACGAACGTCCTCTACGCCGCAGCCGGTGGAAGTGACGACTACGCCTTGGCAGTAGGCAAAGCGCCTTACAGTTATACCATCGAGTTACCAGGAGGCGGTTCTGGCGGTTTCAATCCACCACCAAGTTCTATTTTGCCGGTTTGCCAGGAACGATGGCAGCTTTTGTTGTGGTTGCCCAGCATGTCGCTAAACTTTATGGCTAAGATGTGATATTAATTTATGTAAAATGATATTTTTGTAAGATTTGTTAAATATATTTATTTGAAAATGTGCAGAGTTGTTATTGAAGTGAAACTTCTTAGGTGATTTCCAGCAAGATAAATGAAAATGTGGTAGGTGGTCTGAAAATATGGCAAAGTGTTTAAAA
>NW_020539725.1:62630624-62655112 GCF_003426905.1 Ctenocephalides felis | reverse complement strand
GCCTTAAGGCAAATTGCTGGAACTTCCCGTACCAAAAATTATTATTTTTTTAAAAACGATTGACATTTTTAAAACAAATTTACTTCGAAAAAATAAGATTTTTGAAAAACTATAAATTAAAACAAAAAATCTATTCTTTTTTTTTTTTTATTTTTTTTTTTTGAAAAAATAATGTTTTCTTTATTTTGGCATATTTTGGAAGATCTTTTTTCAAAGTAATCGTACTGCTTTAACTGCATAGAGACAAAATGTCAAAGCGCGTAAGCGCCGCGTCGCCGTCTAACGAATAAATATTGGTACAGAACCTATAGGAATGCAAACAAAATTTATATTTATTGTTAAAATCTCTATAAAATATCTGATAATTTGATGTGCATATGTCTAATGATCATTTTTGACCGCCAAATGGCTTTTTTTTTACTTTTTTCGTTAGATCTACGAAACCGCTAGACCTGCCCTCATGAAAATTTGACCAATTTTTCATCTTGTCAATACAAGTCAAATGTTTTTTGAATTATTAAAATCGGACGCTCCGTTCTCTTAAAAACTGAGTTACCGTTTTCGGCACTTTTTGCCCCGTATCTTTGGAACGGCTGGACCTGCCTTTGCCAAAAACTAATCAGCACGTCTCCTTATCAATACGAATCGAATGTTTTTTGAATTATTCAAATCGGTTGATCCGTGTTCCCGAAATCGTCGACGAAAATTTGTATCCGCACATACATACACACACGTACATACATACATACATACACACATACATACATACACACACACACACACACACACATACATCCATTTTTTCTAAGGTATGCCAAAATGTTAAGAAACCTCTGAAACGTAAAGATATATAAAAATTTTCATTTTCGATTTTTTTGCGATTACTATAACTTACCCTACGGGAAGTTAAAAATAAGACTTTACTGACGAAAAATAATTTATAAAAATAAAATTGGACTCTACTGACGAGCAAACTAAATTACGAAGATAAAATAGAACTCTACTGACGAGCAAACTTAATCTAGTATTAAAAAAAGAGACTCTACCGACGAGCAAACTAGTCTAGAATTTAAAAAGAAACGCTACTCACGAGCAAACTAATCTAGTATTAAAAAGAGACTCTGCAAACGAGCAAACTAATGTAGAATTGAAGAAGGGACTCTACTGACAAGCAAAATGATTTGCAATAATAAAATAGGACTCTACTGACGAGCAAACTAATCTAGAATTAAAAAAGGGACTCTACTGACAAGCAAACTTATTTAAGATAAAATAGGACTCTACTGACTAACAAGCAAAATAAATTATACAAATATATTAGGACTCTACTGACAAGAAAAATGATTTGCAATAATAAAATAGGACTCTACTGACGAGCAAAATAATTTGCAATAATAAAATAGAACTCTATTGACGAGAAAACTTATTTATAAAAATAAAAGTGGACTCTACCGACGAGCAAATTGAATTACAAAACAGGAAAAGACTTTACTGACAAGCAAGTTGTGACAAAAAAAAAAAAGAAAAGAAACCCCACTGACAATCAAATTGTGAAAAAATTAAAAAGAAACTCTGAAGAAAACCGCAACCGCATGGCTTTTGTCAATATTCAGTATGGAAAGTTTTTCATAATATAGCCTTGCCATAACATTGGTCTGTTATGCGGTAGAATAAGTTCAATAATTAATATTTTTATGGTTTCAGTTACAAAATCTACGACCTGCAAGCCACAAATTCTATCCAAGAAGCGGCCCTTAGGTCTATAGGTAACAGTGGCGAATTCGACTTTTGGGGTCCCTCAAGGGTCCTTGTAAAACCTGAACAAATTGCAAAATTCGAAGGACTTTTGAAAACTGGAGGAATCGACTTCCAAGTTTTTGTTGATGACGTCGACGAGTAAGTAAGAAATTACAATATGGTTTATATACAAAAGTTTTCTTAAATACTTATTTTTTCATCAGACTGGCCCGTAAAGAAATTGGTGCAAACAAAGTGGCCCTATCCAGGACAAATGGCCGGTTGTCTTTCACTGCTTATCATCGTTACGAAGTGGTGAGTAATAATAAACAGAATTTAATAATAACTAGTGGTGTATGGCATTGTGCCTTAAGGAAAATTGCTGGAACTTCCCGTACCGTAATTAAATATTCGAGAAATTTTAAACGTTTTCAAATATATTATTCATTCATTATTTTTGCTATATTGTTATATCCGAGCAAATCAAATGTAAATTATAAATAAATCAATTTATCTCCAGAACATTAACAATCGTCATTTCATTTCGAATTCAATTTCAAAAAAATACCTAAGTTGCCAAATTTACAAATTAAAAAAGTGCATCTGTATAGTCACAGTCTAAAACGCATTTGCAAATAATTCTGTGCGACATTTTCACTTATACTGTGCTCAGCTTGGCGGCATTTTCACATTTTTCAATAGTTTTTCACAAAATTGGAAATGTGCTCCGGTCATAAAACAGTCTAAACGCACTCGGGTAAACATTTGTACCAGAGTGACGCTTAGACTGTGCTTAGCCTGGGTAATTTTTTAAATAAATTTTAAATAAATTTTTAAATAAATGCAAAGCAAATTATACAAATATATTAAGACTCTACTGACAAGCATACTAAATTACAAAAGTAAAAGGAACTCTACTGACAAGCAAACTAATCTAGAATTAAAAAAGGGACTTAACTGACGAGCAAGAGCTAATTTAGACAAAAGGGACTCTACTGACGAGCAAACTAAATTACAAAAAGACAATAGGACTCTACTGACGAGCAAACCAAATTACAAAAGTGAAAGGAACTCTACTGACAGGCAAATTGATCTAAAATTAAAAAAGGGACTCTACTGACGAGCAAAAGCTAAAATAGACAAAAAATGGACTCTATACTGACAAGCAAAAGTTAAAATAGACAAAAAATGGACTCTACTGACGAGCAAATGCTAAAATAGACAAAAAGGGACTCTACTGACGAGCAAACAAAATTGAAAAAAGACAATAGGACTCTACTGACGAGCAAACTTATTTACGAAGATAAAATAGGACTCTACTGACGAGCAAACTTAATCTAAAATTAAAAAGGGACTCTACTGACGAGCAAACTTAATCTAAAATTAAAAAAGGGACTCTACTGACGAGCAAACTAATCTAAGGGGGTAAAAAATACTAAAATATCGGTGTCCAAAATTACAAAAATATTTTATGAAAAATAAAAAAAAAATTATTATAACTTTTCATCCTCAAAAGCAATTGTTTTGTTAATACAAGCGGAAAGATTTTTAGATCATTCAAATCGGACGCTTAGTTCACTAAAAAACTGCCATTTTTTGCACATTTAGTTTTGTATCTTCGAAACGACTGGACCTGCCTTTGCCAAATAGTAATCACCTCTTCTCCCAATCATTACAATTAACTTTTTGAAAAAAAAATTCCTAGATTCTGCAATTTCTGGACGAAGTTGCTGCCAAACATCCAAACCTAGCCAAGGTTGAAACCATTGGAACAACTACTGAAGGACGTCCACTTCGGGCAATATATTTATCCAGTGGCGGAAATGGTGAGAAACTCCTTGTTTGTAAAATCCATTAACTGGATCGTAAATTGTAGTATTATCTATTTGGCAATGTATTTGTCCAGTGGTGGAAATGGTGAGAAACTTCTTGTTTGTGAGTAATTGTAGTAAAGTTTTATTTACCCCTTGGTTTTATCTATTTAGGTACCAAACCAGCAATAGTGATGGATGCAGCTATCCATGCTCGAGAATGGTTGGCTCCAACCACTGTTTTGTACCTGATTGACCAGTTAGTTGGTTCATACAAAAATCTTTTGGATAAAGTTGATTTTGTCATTGTTCCTGTCCTCAATCCTGATGGATATGAATACAGTCACACTACGGTAAATATAGTAAAATTTAATTGATAGACATAGAAAGAAAATGATAATGAAAAAAATTATAATGAAGTATTTAATAAGTTTCCCAAGAATTATAAAAGGTGCTTCTATAAATTTGTCTTAAACACTTCATATTACTTACCATTTACCATAAGTTTTATTATTTGCACAGTTCTATTGCCAATCAAAATAATATACATTTTTTAAGACAATATGCTGTTGGAGTTAATGCATTTAAGAGATGATCTCCTATGAGATGTCTCTTTTTTATTTTTGACATTTTATTTAAGATCGTATGACCATTTTTTTTTTCAATCTTCGTGTGGGATATTCCTCGCTTAACTCTTTTAAATATATGTTTGGGTGACCTGGTAATAGTGAGGTATTTAATGAAATATCCAAGAGTTCTATAAATTTAACTAAAACACTTCAAATTTCTTCTTATTTACCATAAGTGCCTAAAAAAATACAACTTGGGTACCAAAGTCTTCATGGTGAAAATGAAAACACAATTGATCTTTTTATCCAAAGGAAAAACTGATTAAATTTACCGGAATATGTGAAAATGTCTGCTGTGCGATCAGGCTTATAAAATAGGACTCTACTGACGAGCAAACTAAATTACAAAAGAAAAAAAAACTACTGACGAGCAAACTTATTTACAATATAGGAAAGAACTCTACTGACGAGCAAAATGATGTGCAATAATGAAATAGGACTCTACTAACAAGCAAAATAAATTATACAACAAATTAGACAAAATTACATATAATGTTGTATAATTTATTTTGCTCGTCTTTAGAGTCCTAATTTATCTTCGTAAATGAGTTTGCTCGTCAGTAGAGTCCTATTGTCTTTTTGTAAATAAGTCGTCAGTAGAGTTCCTTTTTCTTTTGTAATTTAGTTTGCTCGTCAGTAGAGTCCTTTCCTGTTTTGTAAATAAGTTTGCTGGTCAGTAGAGTCCCTTTTTTAGTACTAGATTAGTTTGCTCGTCAGTAGAGTCCTTTTTTCTTTTCATATTTTTCAATTCAGTTTGTTCATTAGTAAAAACCTTTTCTTATTCTTTTCTCTTGTAAAATACAATTTGCTCGTTAGTAGAGTCCCTTTTCATGTCTTTCAAAATACAATTTGCTCATCAGTTGAGTCCTCGTTTATTTCCTATGTTTCCAAATCTGCTCGTCAGTAAAGTCCTTTTTTGTATCTTTTAAAACACAATTTGCTCGTCAGTAGAGTCCTTTTATTCTTCTCATATCATTTATTTCAGTTTGCTTGGCAGTAGAGTCCATTTTTTCTTTTCATATTTTTTATTTCAGTTTGTTTGTCAATAGAGTCCTTTTTTATCTTCAAAGTTCTTTACTAATTTGATCGTCAGTAGAGTCCTTTTCTTCTTCTTTCCTTTTTTAAAATACAATTTGCTCGTCAGTAGAGTCCCTTTTTTATTTCTAGATTAGTTTAATCGTCAGTAGAGTCCCAATATATTTGTATAATTTATTTTGCTCGTTAGTAGAGTCCTATTGTCTTTTTGTAAATAAGTTTGCTCGTCAGTAGAGTCCAATTTTATTTTTGTGAATCATTTTTCTCAACAGTAGAGTCCAATTTTATCTTTGTAAATATTTTTTCTCGTCAGTAGAGTCCTTTCCTGTTTTGTAATTTAGTTTGCTCGTCAGTAGAGTCCCTTTTTTAATTCTAGATTAGTTTGCTCGTCAGTAGAGTCCCTTTTTTGATTCTAGATTAGTTTGTTCGTCAGTAGAGTCCCTTTGTTAATTCCAGATTAGTTTGTTCGTCGGTAGAGTCCCTTTATTAATTCTAGATTAAGTTTGCTCGTCAGTAGAGTCCCTTTTTTCATCCTAGACTATTTTGCTCGTCAGTAGAGTTCCTTTTACTTTTGCAATTTACTTTGTTCCAGCAATTTGCCTTAAGGCACGATGCCATACACCACTACTTTTTAATTTTCAATCACAATCATCTTTTTCCCTCCAGAGCCGTTTCTGGCGAAAAACCCGAAGCCCTAACCCAGGCACCGATTGTCCAGGAACAGATGGCAACCGCAACTTCGATTTCCACTGGATGGAAACCGGAGCAAGTTCGAATCCTTGTTCAGACACTTATGCAGGATCCAAACCATTTTCCGAGCCCGAAACCAGCGCTTTGAGAGACATCTTGCTGAAGACGAATGTTAAACTATACTTGGCAATGCATACTCATGGTGAATTATTTTTGTATCCTTGGGGGTACATTGCAGAACTTCCTGATAACTGGGAGGATTTAGATGATTTGGGCAAAAGGGCTGCTAAGGCACTTCAGGCAGTATCAGGAACCAAGTAGGCTAAATTATTTTAACCGAATACAACAAATGATAGGTTCTAGATTAAGTTTTCTAGTTAGTAGAGTCCTTTTTTTGATTCTAGATTAAATTTGCTCGTCAGTAGAGTTCCTTTTTAATTCTAGATCAGTTTGCTCGTCAGTAGAGTCCCTTTTTGTCGATTTTTAGATTCAATTTGCTCGACAGTAGAGTCCCTTTCCTTTAGATTTTTAGATTCAATTTGCTCGTCATTAGAGTTCTTTTTTATATTTAGTTTGCTCGTCAGTAGAGTCCCTTTTTTGATTCTAGATTAAGTTTGCTCGTCAGTAGAGTCCCTTTTTTAATACTAGATTAGTTTACTACAGTAGAGACCATTTTTTAATTTTTTAGTTTAAAATTAAGTTTGCTTGTCAGTAGAGTCCTTTTTTAATTTTTCAGTGCAAAATTAAGTTTGCTCGTCAGTAGAGTCCCTTTCAAATCTTGCACGTTTCTATTCAATTTAATTTGCCAGTCAGTAGAGTCCTCTTTTTTGACCAATTTTTTTGACCAAAATTAAATTTGCTCATCATTTTTTTGACCAAAATTAAGTTTGCTTGTCAGTAGAGTCCATTTTTTAATTTTTTAGTCAAAATGAAGTTTTCTCGTCAGTAGAGTCCTTTTTTTATTGTTTAGTCCAAAATTAAATTTTCTCAGCAGTAGAGTCCCTTTTTCAATTCTAGATTAAGTTTGCTCGTCAGTAGAGTCCCTTTTTAAATTCTAGATTAAGTTTGCTCGTCAGTAGAGTCCCTTTTTTAATTCTAGATTAAGTTTGCTCGTCAGTAGAGTCCTTTTTTTATTGTTTAGTTTAAAATTAAGTTTGGTCGTTAGTACAGTCCTTTTTGTCACTATATTCCTCTTTAGTGTAGCCAAACTTTATTAAAGTCTTTTTTTAGATTCATATTGGTTGTCAATAGAGTCCTTTTCTACCTTCGACTTTGCTACAAAATTTGATCGTATTTAGAGTCTTTTTGTGTATCAGTTTTCTCGTCAGTAGAGTCTCTTTTTTAAATAATAAACATTTTTTTCTATTCCCAGATACGAAGTTGGGTGCTCCACTATAGTTTTGTATGCTGCAGCAGGTGCAAGTGATGACTTTGCCTTCGCAGTAGGAGAATCTCCTTATGCATATACTGTAGAATTACCAGGAGGCGGTTCTAATGGTTTCAATCCACCGCCAGAGCGAATTTTGCCTACTTGCCAGGAGACAATGGCGGCTTTTGAAGTCTTTGCCAAACATATCGCTGATGTTTATGGATAAAAAATAAAATCAGACTAGAATAGTCATAATCTTATGTTTGTTTCTTGTTAGTAAAACTGTGAAAATGTCGATTTATTTGCTGTGTGATCAGGCGTATTTTACATATAAACAAGCAAGGAAAAATCTTACGATAACTGCACCATGTAGAATTCTTTTACTATTAACATTATTTCTTGTCTGTTCATATGTAGGAGGCAGAATAATATATATATATATATATATATATATATATATTTATATTTATATTCATAAGATAGTCATCAAGATGATGATGATGAAAATAAAATTTAGATTCAGATATAATTTCTATTGATGTAATTATATATATATATATATATATATATATATATATATTTATTGATTGTTAAATAAATGTATGCAAAAATTAATGGTTGTTAGAAAGAAGTTGGCAGATTTTAGATTTACTAAAAAACTGGTTGCTCGTCAGTAGAGTCCCTTTTTAATACTAGATTAAGTTTGCTAGTCAGTAGAGTCCCTTTATTAATACAGGATTAAGTTTGCTCGTAAGTAAAGTCCAATTTTATTTTTGTACATCATTTTTCTCGTCAGTAGAGTTCTATTTTATTTTTGTAAATCATTTTTCTCGTCAGTAGAGTCCTATTTTATTATTTCAAATCATTTTGCTCGTCAGTAGAGTCCTAATATATTTGTATAATTTATTTTGCTTGTTAGTAGAGTCCCTTTCTTAATTCTAGATTAGTTTGCTCGTCAGTAGAGTCCTATTGTCTTTTTGTAATTCAGTTTACTCGTCAGTACAGTTCCTTTTTCTTTTGTAATTTAGTTTTCTCGTAAGTAAAGTCCAAATTTATTTTTGTAAATCATTTTTCTCGTCAGTTGAGTCCAATTTTATTTTTGTAGATCATTTTTCTCGTCAGTAAAGTCCTATTTTATTATTTCAAATCATTTTGCTCGTCAGTAGAGTCCTAATATATTTGTATAATTTATTTTGCTTGTTAGTAGAGTCCCTTTTTTAATTTTAGATTAGTTTGTTCGTCAGTAGAGTCCCTTTTTTATTACTAGATTAGGTTTGCTAGTCAGTAGAGTCCCTTTTTAATTCTAGATTGAGTTTTCTCGTCAGTAGAGTCCCTTTTTTAATTCCAGATTAAGTTTGCTCGTAAGTAGAGTCCCTTTTTTAATTCTAGATTGCTCGTCAGTAGAGTCCCTTTTTTATTACTAGATTAAGTTTGCTCGTCAATAGAGTCCCTTTTTAATTCTAGATCAGTTTGTTCAACAGTTGAGTCCTATTTTTTGTAATTAAGTTTGCTTGCCACTAGAGTTCCTTTTACTTTTGTAATTTAGTTTGCTCGTCAGTAGAGTCCTATTTTATTATTGCAAATCATTTTGCTTAATCAAAATCATAGTTTTCATCAAAAATGTTCTTAATCATCCATAATAATAAAAAGTCATTGAAAATCATCAATAAATATTAACACTTATTAATAATGTTTCTATCTGATCTATCATCACTTATTGCATTAAATAATAATTATTCATCATTTATCATCAGCAATCATCAGCAATCTTAGATAATGTCTTTAAAAATTGCGAAAACCGTTTTCAATACATCTAATTACTACTTGTATAAAACAATTATTCAAATAATCATCAATATTGGTTTGTAATAATCAAAAATCATCAAAAATCATCAGAAATCATCAGAAATCATCAAAAATCATCAATAATATTAAATATTCATTAAAAATCGTCAATAAACATTAACATTTATCAATAATTTTCTATAATCTAATTATTCAAATTCGAATAATTATTCAAATAATCATTAATATTAGTTTGTAATCATCAAAAATCATCAGCAATCATCAATAGGTTTCATCAAAAATGTTCTTAATAATAATAAATCATCAATAATAATAAAAAGTCATTGAAAATTATTAAAAAATGTGAACACTTATCAATAATTTTCTATTATCACGAATTGTCAGAAATAATCATTAATTATCATCACTAATCATCAACAATCATCAATAATCATCAAAAATTTCTAATGATCATCAAATTATCAAATATCATTAACAATCTTTAATAATTATCAATAGTCTTCAATAATATGCTTCAACTTCAAATAATAATAAAAAAATCATCACTAATCATCAAAAATCACCAAAAATCATCAGTAATCATCAGAAATCATCAACAATCTTAAATAATGTCTTTAAAAATTGCGAAAACCGTTTTTAATACATCTAATTACTACTTGTACAAAACAATTATTCAAATAATCATCAATATCAGTTTGTAATCATCAAAAATCATCAGCAATCATCAGCAATTATCAGAAATCATCAATAGTCTTCATCAAAAATGTACTTAATCATCAATAACATTAAATATTTATTAAAAATCATCAGTAGGGGTTAACACTTATCAACAAGGTTCTATAGACACTAATTGTATCAAATAATCATCAATTATCATCAGTAATCATCAATAATCATCAGTAATCATCAAAAATTCTAATGATCATCAAATAACATACACAATATTAAATAATATGCAATAATCATGAATAGTAATGAATAATATGCTTTAATCTCGAATAATATTGAATAATCATCACTAATCATCAACAATCATTAATTATCATCAATAATCATCAATTATCATCGACAATCTTGAATAATGTCTTTAAAAATTGTGAAAACCGTTTTTAGTACATCTAATTACTACTTGTATAAAACAATTATTCAAATAATCATCAATATTAGTTTGTAATCATAAAAAATCATCAGAAATCATCAATTATCATCAGCAATCTTGAATAATGTCTTTAAACATTGTGAAAACCTTTTTAATACAACATCTAATTACTACTTGTACAAAACAATCATTTAAAATCATCAGTATTAGTTTGTAATCATCAAAAATCATCAACAATAATCAGCAATCATCAATTATCATCAACAATTTTAAATAGTGTCTTTAAAAATTGTAAAAACCGTTTTAAATACATCTAATTACTACTTGTACAGAACAATTATTACTAATCATCAATTTTAATTTGTAATCATCAGTAATCATCAATTATCATCAAATTTTAAATAATCGTCAAGATTTTTAAAAATTGTATTTTAAATTAAATAAAAACGGTTTTTAATACAACACAAGAGCAAATTTCACCTCTCGACCACATCAATAAATCATCATATTTCATCATAAATCATCATTACTCCTATTTACCCCGCTTTCCCTTATCATCATCCACTATTTCAGGAATGTTCAACAAAATACTTTTGGCAAGCGATCAGAAAAAATAAAAAAATAAATAAACGCACGCAAAAATGTCAATAACGACAACGACATCGGGGATTGCTATGATATTGATTTTTCAAACAAATTTCTCAGTCGCATATTTTTTTCTAAATCTAACCTTAAAATTAATCTAATTTTTATCTAGAGTCGAATGTCATCAGTTCATCGGATAATGAGTGGTTTATTGAAGTTGATTTTTATTTATTCTTTCGTTTGTTTCATTGGCGACAAATCGACACGTAAGTAGATAAATAGATAAATTGATATTGTGATAGATAAATACATGTGTTATTAGTGACATTTTTGCCTAAAGGCAAGTTCTTGGATAAACGTATAAGTATATGGCAAACACAATTTTAATTCTTTCAGTGTATCAAAGATGTCGCCATAATTTACGTAGCACGTAAATTTACCCAGATAAGATTTATATAAATTTATTAGCTGACCCGGCAAACGTTGTTTTGCTAAGTAAGGTAGTTTCTAAACAATTTCTAGGGAATAAAAAAAAATACTTTTAGTGTATTAGATAGAATGTGTCATTTCATTCCGAATTCAATTTAAACTAGCTGTAAGTGGAATTCTGTCTTGAGGCAATTATGGCATCGTGCCTTAAGGCAAATTGCTGGAACTTCCCGTACCGTAACGAAATGTTCGAGGAATACTGAATGTTTTCAAATAGATTATTATAAATATTGTAACATTGTGTAATATTTATAAGAATTATATAAACTGAATTGCAGAGTTGAAATTATTTGTAAAGTATATTATATATACTTTATAGTATGTGTATAGCACTATAGTCAGAATTAAAAATAAAATCTGAAATATTTTCGATATACAAAAAAAAAAAAAAAAAATGGAACAAATTCTTTTTTTTCCAAAATCAATTATTTTGTTGAGACAAACAGAAAGTTCTTTGAATCATTTAAATCGGACGCTTAGTTCTCTCAGAAATTGCCATTTTTCACATATTTAGCTCCGTATCTTCAAAATGGCTGGGCCTGCCTTTGCCAAAAACTAACAAACACTTCTCCCAATCATTAATAATTGAATGTTTTTTAGATCATTCAAATCGGATACTCCGTTCTCTCAAAAATTCGATTTTTATTTTCTGCACTCTTTGCTCCGTATCTCCGAAACGGCTGGACCTGCCTTTGCCAAAAACTAATCAGCTCTTTTCCCTATCAATAGGAATCGAATGTTTTTTGAACCATTCAAATCTGTTGATCCGTACGCCCGAAAACGTGGGCGAAAATTTGTATCCATACATACATACACACACACACACACACATACACACACACACACACACACACATCCATTTTTTCTGAGGTATGCCAAAACGTTCAGAAACCTTCAAAACGTCGAGAAATGTAAAAATTTTCAATTCCGATTTTCGGCCCATTACAATAACTTACCCTACGGGAAGTTGAAAAAAAATAGTTGCCTAATTTACACAAAATTGGAAAAGTGCTCTCATAGTCACAGTCTAAACGCATTTGCAAATAATGCTGTGCGACATTTTCACTTATACTGTTCTTAACTTGGCGGCATTTTTACATTTTTCAATAGTTTTCACAATATTTAATAAAAAACCTTAGAGCCACAATCTAAACGCACTTGTATATATATTTGTACCAGGTTGTCACTTAGACTGTGCTTAGTCTAGGTATTTCTTTTTGAATTTTCACCCAAAATTACATTTCTATAATTTACATAAAATTGAAGAAGTACTCCCGTAAAGTCACATTCTAATAGCATTTGCAAATAATTTTGTAAGAAGTTTTAAAATCACATTCTAAACGCATTCGCAGATAATGTTGTAAAAAGTTTTTACTTAGACTGTGCTTTTGCCTTGTGTGACATTTTTACATTTTAAAATAGTGTTTACAAAATTAAAAAAAAAACTCTTAGAGTCACAGTCTAAACGCACTTGCATATATATTTGTACCGGGTTGTCACTTAGACTGTGCTTAGTCTAGGTATTTCTTTTTGAATTTTCACCCAAAATTACATTTCTATAATTTACATAAAATTGGAAAAGTATTCCCTTAAAGTCACATTCTGAACGCATTTGCATTTTCACTTATACTGTGCTTTGCTGAGCGGCATTTTCACATTTTTCAATAGTTTTCACAAAATTTAAAAAGATAGAGTCACAATCTAAACGTACTTGCAAATGTATTTGTACCAAATTGTCACTTAGACTGTGCTTAGCCTGGGTAATATTTAATTTTTTTTACTATAGTTTTTTTAATATAATTACGGTCTAAATGCATTTGCAAATTATGCTATGCGACATTTTCACTTATACTAGTGCTTTTCACTTATACTGTGCTTTGTTTGGCGGCATTTTCACATTTTTCAATAGTTTTCACAAAATTGGAAAAGTGCTCCAGTGCATAAACAGTCTAAACGCACTTGGCTAAACATTTGTACCAGGGTGGCGCTTAGACTGTGCTTAGCCTGGCTAATTTTTTGATAAAACTTTGACACAAGAATAGATAAAACCACAATTTAAGATACAGTCAAAGGAGTTTGTTAATCCTTACCATTTCCGCCACTGGACAAATATATTGCCCGAAGAGGGCGCCCTTCAGTAGTTGTTCCAATGGTTTCAACCTTGGCTAGGTTCGGATGTTTGGCAGCAACTTCGACCAAAAATTGCAGAATCTAGGAAAAATTTAACAAACTAGATAGAAAATTTCAACATATTGTAGATGGAATTATTGTGATGTCTTATTAACTTCCCGTTGGGTAAGTTATGTAATGGGCCGAAAATCGAAAATGAAAATTTTTGCATTTCTCGACGTTTTGAAGGTTTCTGAACATTTTTAAGGGAGCATACCTCAGAAACTAAATGGATGTGTGCGTGTATGTGTGTGTGTGTGAGCGCGTTTGTGTGTTTTGTATGTCCGCATTTTTAGTATTAAAAACGGGACCTTACTGACGAGCAAACTTAATCTAGAATTAAAAAAGGGACTCTACTGACGAGCAAATTAATCTAGAATTAAAAATAGACTCTACTGACGAGCAAACCAATCTGGAATTTAAAAAGGGACTCTACTGACGAGCAAACTAATCTAGAATTAAAAAAGGGACTCTACTGACGAGCAAACTAATCTGGAATTTAAAAAGGGACTCTACTGACGAGCAAACTAATCTAGAATTAAAAAAGGGACTCTACTGACGAGCAAACTAATCTGGAATTTAAAAAGGGACTCTACTGACGAGCAAATTAATCTAGAATTAAAAAAGGGACTCTACTGACGAGCAAATTAATCTAAAATTAAAAATAGACTCTACTGACGAGCAAACTAATCTGGAATTTAAAAAGGGACTCTACTGACGAGCAAACTAATCTAGAATTAAAAAAGGGACTCTACTGACGAGCAAACTAATCTGGAATTAAAAAAGGGATTCTACTGACGAGCAGACGAGTATTTCAGTTTGCTCGTCAGTGCATATAATGCAAAATATAGTTTGCTTGTCAGTAGAGTTCTTTTTATTTTCATCTCTGGTAAAATACAGTTGATGATAAAAAATACTAAATACAAAAATTCAAAAAATTACCCAGGCTAAGCACATTCTAAGCGCCACTCTGGTACAAAAATTATCGTAAGTGCGTTTAGAATGTGACGATGCTGGAGCGTTTTTATAAATTTTGTAAACATTTTATAAACTATTGAAAAATGTAAAAATGCTGCCAAGCTGAGCACAGTACAAGTGAAAATGTCGCACAGAATTATTTGCAAATGCGTTTAGACAGTGACTATACGGGAGCAATTTTACAATGTTTGTGAAAATTAGGCAACTATTTTTTTTTTTAAATTGAATTCGAAATGAAATGACGATTGTTAATGTTCTGAAGATGAATTGATTGATTTATGATTTACATTTGAATTCAACTTCTTAGGTTGGCGATGTATAAACTAGTAAAAGAGAATTTTATTTTTGAAGTAAAACTTCTTAAGTCGCGATGTGATATAGAGTCTGTTTTGATTAAACGTAAAAGAGACAACAGTATATAGGGAGAAAATGAGAGAGAGAGAGATATATAAAACACTAGTGCGAAAAAGAGCAACATATACCCGACAGTGTAGAGTGACAGAGTAAGATACATGAGTATGATGTAACCTCCAAAATTTGGCAACTACCTTTTTAAATGTAAATTTTTGATAAAAGGACAAGAGATACCAATTTTTGTTGTTAATAAAAATTGTAGATAATTTAATTGGCTATAAATTTGCTGAATATTGCAAAATGGTGGGACATTTCGTTTTGAAGTTATAAATAGATAAATAAATAAAAATCGAACTGGTCCAAAAGTGTGAAGCAAGATATACTGATGCAACCTCCAAAATTTAACAACAACCTGTTTTATTGCAAATTTTGGGTAAAAGGATAAGAGATACAACATTTTGTTATTAACAAAAGTTGTAGATAATTTAATTGGCTAAAAATTTGCTGGATATTGCAAAACAATCGGACAATTTGTTTAGAAGTTATAAACAAATAAAAATCGAACCGGTCCAAAAATATAAAACGAGATAATAATATATTAAAATGTAGCCTCCTCAATTCAACAACAATCATTTTAGTTCTTATAAATGCCGCCAAGCTGAGCACAGTATAAGTGAAAATGTCGCATAGAGTTATTTGCATATGCGTTTAGACTGTGACTGTACAGGAGCACTTTTTAAATTTTGTACAAATTATAGGCAACTTTTTTTTAAAATTGAATTCGAAATGAAATTACGATTGTTAATGTTCTGGAGATTTATTGATTTATTTATGATTTACTTTTGATTTGCTCAGATATAACAAACAAGATAATGCAAAAATAATGAAAGTTACAGCATTTGTAATACCACGTTTAAAATTTCTCGAATATTTCATTACGGTACACGATGCCATACACCACTAGTTCTTTTTCATTTCAGTCCACGCCGAGTTGGCATACCCAGACGACCCTTGTCTGAAGAAGGCCGATTTTTGTTCCTACGAAACGATAAATCGTTACTTGGACTACATCGAGGAGGAGTACCAGGATTACGTAACCGTCACGCAAATCGGTAACTCTTGGGAAGATCGCAAATTGAAGGTCGTCATTGTTAGTGACCCTAGCAGAGAGGCCAGTTATGGAATTTGGGTTGACGGAGGTAAATGGATGGTAAAAGTTACATTCGTATGGTAATAAGGTGCTAAAGTTTGGCCAATTATCAATCTACATTTTAACACGTTAATCTGAGTAATACGCCTGACTGCACAGCAACCGCATGTCAAACGTATATCTCTGACTTGTGAGGCTAAGAAGTTTTACATTAGCCGTGTTGGACATATATGTCTTGACAGACACGATTTGGTAGAAAGATTTTTTTCTTGTCATTGACATAAAAAATTTTTTTTGATACATTTTTAACATAATTATCTAATAAAGAAGTCGATGACCTTTTTAAATCATCAAATTCGATATCATAAACAATCACCAATTCAACCAATTTTTATTAATATGCAATAATAACCAGTGATTGAAAATAATAGCCAATAGCTATCATCAGTCGTTAACAATCATTGATAATTGTCAACAATCATAAATAATCATCAATAATAGAAAATAATCATCAATAATAGAAAATAAACTGCAATAATCATCCTGTCTTTCTCATCGAAAAGTATAGTATTTCAGTTTGCTAGTCAGTAGAGTCCCTTTCCTTCTAATTTTCGCGTCAATTGAGTTTTTTTTATCTTCCCATGTCTTTAATTTAGGTTTGCTCGTCAGTAGAGTCCTTTTTTCTTTCCTTATATTTTATTTTAATTTGTTCGTCAGTAAGGTCCTTTTCATCTTCTTAGTTGTTTTCTAATTTGTTTGTCACTAGATTCATTTTTTTCTTCTCATATCTTGAAAAATACAGTTTGCTCGTCAGTACAGTCTTTTTTTTTCTTCAGCATTTTTTTCAATATGCTCATCAGCAGAGTCCTTCTTTCTTTTCATATCTTGTAAAATCATTTGCTAGTCAGTAGAGTTCTTTTTCCTTCTAATTTTCACGTCAGTAGAATCTATTTTTCTTCCAATCACTTTAATTTAGGTTTGCCCGTTAGTAGAGTCCGTTTTTTTCTTTCCATATATTTTATTTCAGTTTGTTCGTCAGTAAGGTCCTTTTTACCTTAAAAGTTCTTTTCTAATTTGCCTGTCAGTAGAATCCTTTTCTTCTTCCTTTGTTTTGTAAAATAAAAGGTTGCTCGTCAGTAGAGTCCTTTTTTTCCAGGAGTACACGCAAGAGAATGGGTGACCACAGCCGTGGCAATGCGACTCCTGCAGGAATTGGTAGAAAACAGGGAAAAGAATATCAGGATGCTGAAATTCATCGACTGGTACATCATGCCATTGGTCAATCCTGATGGATACGAATTTTCTCGAGAGGTAAAAAAAAGTAAAAGTAAAGACATGTTATGAAGAACTTTTCATACTAACAAGGTAACCATCAGGTTTACACTTCTGGGATTTTGATGAAACTTCGCATAGTTGTAGAGTTGGTTGTCAAACCAAACACCTTTAAATATTAGAGTCCTATGAGAAGCGGTTTAATTAAAAAAATTAAATAGAAAATGATTAAAACAGCGAAAAACACGCTAAGCCCTACATCTACGCGCGTTGCGCACCGTATCTCCGTGTCTATTTAATTATTTTTTTTTAATTTGCAATAAATTGATATATATATATACATTCTTTAAAAAAAATACGCAAATTTTAGGTTGCCAAACGCATATTTGCATTTAATTAGTGCATCATTTTGATTAAATTAGATTTGGTACTCAAATTGTATATGAAAGTATAAAAAAAAATTAGTGGCGTTAAATAAGCAATAAATTTTACTATCAATTGATATATAATTATATATACATTCTTTAAAACAATTTTGCATAAAATTGCTAGTTAAAAAACCAGTAATGGAATTAAATAGACAATAAAATTTTCAATAAACTAATATATTAATTTACATACATTATTTAACAAAATTTACGAAAATTTTAGGTTACAAAATGCAAATTTGCATTTGGTGCATTATTTTGACTAAATTAGATTTTGTACTGAAATTTTATATAAAAGTATAAAAAAAATTAGTAATTTTTTCTAAAATAATTTTAAGTTAAAGAAACTGACTTTGCTCGTCAGTAAAGTCCCTTTGTTATTTTTAAACCGTATGGAACTTTCCTTAAAGAAAAATATCACTTACACATAGTTCTTTATACGATTTTATGTTTTTTTCGACAATTTTGGACCTTTTTATCCTCTGAATTGTTTTTTAAATTGCTCGTCAGTAAAGTTCTTTCTCAAAATGTCATTTAAATTCCCTATTAGTAGAGTCCTTTTTTGTCTTCAAGTTGTTTCTTTATTTGATCATCAGTAGAGTCTCTTTTTATCTTCTAAGTTGATATTTAATTAGCTCGTCAGTAGAGTCCTTTTATTCTCCTCATATCATTTATTTCAGTTTGCTTGTCAGTAGAGTCCCTTTTTTCTTTTATTATTGTTTAATTCAGTTTGCTCGTCAGTAGAGTCCCTTTTGATCTTTTAGATTCTTTTATAATTTGCTCGTCAGTAGAGTTCTTTCTCAAAATGCCATTTAAATTGCCTATCAGTAGAGTCCTTTTTTGTCTTCAAGTTGTTTCTTAATTTGCTCGTCAGTACAGTTCTTTTTCATGTCTTTCAAAATACAATTTGTTCGTCAGTAGAGTCCCTTTTAATGAATTTAAGAAACAATTTGATCGTCAGTGGAGTCCCTTTTTATCCTCTAACTTTTAATTTGCTCGTCAGTAGAGTCCTTTTTATGTCTTTTGAAACACAATTTGCTTGTCAGTAGAGCCATTTTATTTTTGTCATATTTTTATAACAGTTTGCTCGTCAGTAGAATCTCTTTATCTTCTATGTTTTTGAATTTGCTCGTCAGTAGAGTCCTTTTATTCTCCTCGTATGATTTATTTCAGTTTGCTTATCAGTAGAGTCCTCTTTTTTCTCTATGTATTCTAACGTATGCGTTTTTTTCTCGTGCCTATAATTTAAGTTTGCTCGTCAGTAGAGTCCAGTCTTTTTTATCTTGAAAGTTCTTTTCTTTTATAAAATACAATTTGCTCGTCACTAGAATCCCATTTTATTTTCTATGTTTTCAAATCAGTTCGTCAGTAGAGTCCCTTCTAATCTTCTCATTGTAAGTAGATTTTCAACTTGCTCGTCAGTAGAGTCTTTTCCATGCCTTTTTAAAAAGAATTTGCTCGCCAGTAGAGTCCCTTTTTATTTCCTAAATTGTTTTTTAATCTGCTCGTCAGTAGAGTCCTATTTCTCTATTTATTTTTATTTTTCTTAGCATTTCACTTTGCTCGTCAGTAGAGTCCCTTTTCATGACTTTCAAAATACAATTGACTTTCAAAATACAATTTGCTCGTCAGTAGAGTCTCCTTTTATTTCCTATGTTTTCAAATTTGATTGTTAGTAGAGTCCCTTTTAATCATCTAGGTTGTTTTTTAATTTTGTAGAGTTGCTTTTTATTATCATCAATTATTAAAATTTTTATTAAAATCAATTATTTTTCCAGAAAGCAAGATTCTGGCGCAAAAACCGCAACCCGATGGGCGGCGACTGCATGGCGATGTGCAGAAACGCCAAGGACAGAATTTGCGGCACCGATTTGAACAGAAACTTCGACATCAACTTTGGAGGTAAAAAAATTACACACTATTTTATGTTTCCAACTAATTTTGAAGTAAAACTTCTTTAGGCGCGATTTGGGTGTAAATCCGTATAAATGCAACGGAAGTGCGTTACGGCAGATAAGATAAGATAAGAGTGTCAATCATTTTTACACGGGTCCTTATATATGTATTTAAATTTGCTTGTCAGTAGAGTCCCTTATTGTCTAAGTTAAATATTTAATTTACTCGTAAGTAGAGTCCCTTTTATTTTAATTGGGGTTTAATCGTACGTGCTTGTATCTTCTATGTCATTTTTTAATGTGCTCGTCAGTAGAGTCCTTTTCTCTTTTCATACTTTTTATTTCAATTTGCTTGTCAGTAGAGTCCTTTTTTATCTTGAAAGTTCTTTTCTAATTTGATTGTCAGTAGGGTTATTTTTCTTCTTTTCTTTTATAAAATGGAATTTGCTCGTCAGTAGAGTCCTTTTTTTCTCCTCACATCATTTATTTCAGTTTGCTTGTCAGTAGAATCTCTTTTTATCTTCTACTTTTTTCTAATTTGGTCGTCGGTAGAGTCCTTTCTAATTTTCAAATTTGCTATTTCATTTAAACATCTAAATTATTGAAAAAATAATAAAAAAGTAGGATAGACACATTCTAAGTTACAATCATGTACAATTATATTTGCATTGGCGTTTAGATTGTGACTTTAAAGAGCACTTTTCCAATTTCGTGAAAATTATTGAAAAAAATTTGAAAAGCAGCCTGTCTAGGCACAGTCTAAGTTACAATCATGTACAATTATATTTGCATTGGCGTTTAGATTGTGACAGTAAAGGAACACTTTTCCAATTTTGTGAAAAACTATGGAAAAATGTGAAAATGCCATCGAACAAAGCACAGTATAAGTGAAAATGTCGCACAGAATTATTTGCAAATGCGTTTAGACTGTTACAATACGGGAGCACTTTTTCAATTTTATGTAAATTATAAAAATATAATTTCGAGTTAAAAAAATTTGAAAAACTAGTCCTGCTAAGAACAGTCTAAGTGACAACCCAGTACAAAAATTTTTGCAAGTGCGTTTAGAATGTGACTATGCGGGAGCATTTTTATAAATTTTGTGAAAACTATTGAAAAATGTGAAAATGTCGCCAAGCCAAGCATAGTCTAAGTAGAAATGTCGCCAAAAATTATTTTGGAAATGCATTTAGACTGTGACTATGCGGGAGCACTTTTCCAGTTTTATGTAAATTATAAAAATGTAATTTCGAGTTAAAAAAATTTGAAAAAATGTGAAAAACTACCCCTGCTAAGCACAGTCTAAGTGGCAAACCAGTACAAAAATTTTTGCAAGTGCGTTTAGAATGTTTTTATAAATTTTGTGAAAACTATTAAAAAATGTGAAAATGCCGCCGAGCAAAGCGCAGTATAAGTGAAAATGCTTAGACTTGAAATGATTTCTTATTATTAATAACGATTTTAAAGTATACCGAGTTGCTATGTAAGACAACTTTATGGATAATTTATTTTTAAATAATTTTGCCGAATATTTTATTTTTTAAATATAATAAATATTTTTAATGCTATTATAAATATATAATTTATAATTCATTATTATATAAATGTGTGCATCACGAGTGGTTACCATATTACTAATAAACATTAATTCAAAATTGTTATATAATGTATTTATTTTTACTTAAATGCAATCTTGTACAGTAGCAAATAAGTTTTACTTCAATCGCGTTTTTTATCCTCTATCTATATTTTTAGGTCCTGGTACAAGTCGAGACATGTGCTCGGAGATCTATCACGGCAATTCGGCATTTTCAGAACCGGAAAGTCGAGCTGTAGGCCAATTTTTGTTGAAAAACAGGAATAAATTGACGATGTACTTAAGTCTGCATTCATTTGGATCGGCTATTTTGATACCTTGGGGTTATATCGACGAGAAAGTTGATGATTATGATGATCTGGTAAAAATTAAATGTCGAATAGAGAAATTACAAGGGCAATTGTCATTTGTCAAAATGTTGTATTTCCCGTGCGATCAGGCGTATTATACATATATTATATATTATTTATATATCTCAAAATCATGAAAAGGAACTGTACTGACGAGCAAACTGAAATACAACTCTGATAAGAAAAAGAACGAGGAAACGTATTTTGCAATATATAAAAATAAAAAAGGACTCTACTGACGAGCAAGTGAAAAAACTACCTAGAATATGACAAAAGGACTCTAGTGACAAGCAAACTGAAACACAACTCTGAGAAAAAAAAGGACTCTACTGACGAAGAAACGTATTTTATAATATATGAAAAGTAGAAGGGACTCTACTGACGAACAAACTATATTTTAACAGACATGAAAATAAAAAAAAGAATTCTACTGACAAAAAAACTGAAATAAAAAATATAAAAAGAAAAAAGGACTCTACTGACGAGCAAACTGAAATACTCGTCTGCTCGTCAGTATAGACTCTTTTTATATATTTTAGCTTTTGCTCGTCAGTAGGGTCCTTTTTTAACTATAGATTAATTATGCTCGTCAATAGAGTCCCTTTTTTACGGGAGATTAGTTTGCTCGTCAGTAGAGTCCCTTTTTAATACTAGGTTAAGTGTGCTAGTCAGTAGAGTCCTTTTTTGTATGCTTTGGCTTTAGCTCGTCAGTAGAGACCTTTTATTAAATTTTTAGCTTTTGCTCTGATAAGAAAAAGGACTCTACTGACAAGCAAACTATATTCTGCATTATATGAAAATTAAAAAGGACTCTACTGACGAGCAAATTGTGTTTTAAAAGACATGAAAAAGGACTCTACTGACGAGCAAATTAGAAAAGAACTTTTAAGATAAAAAAAAACTCTACTGACAAACGAAATAAAATAAAAAATATGAAGAGGTAAAAGGACTCTACTGACGAGCAAACTTAAATTAAAGGCACGAAAAAAACGCAAACGTTAGGATATATAGAAAAAAAAGAAGACTCTACTGACAAGCAAACTGAAATAAATGACATAAGGAGAATAAAAGGACTCTACTGACAAGCAAAAGCTAAATTTTACAAAAAAGGGACTCTACTGAGGAGCAAAAGGTGAAATATACAAAAAAGGACTCTACTGACGAGCAAAAGAATAAAAAAATAATAAAAGGACTTTACTGACGAGCAAAAGCTAGAAAATTAATGAAGGGACTCTACTGACGAGCAAAGGATAGAAAATTAATAAAAGGACTATACTGACGACCAAAAGTTAAAATATACAAAAAGGGACTCTACTGACGAGCAAATTGTATTTTGAAAGACAGGAAAAGGGACTCTACTGACGAGCAAATTAAAAAACATAAAATATAAAAAAGAGACTTTACTGACGAGCAAATTGTCATAAAAAAGACTCTACTGACAAGCAAGTTAAAAAACTACTTACAATTAGAAGATTAAAAGGTACTCTACCGACTAGCAATTTACATACATATCAACTTCAATATAAACAGGGACTCTACTGACGAACAAATTGTTCTTGAAAGATAAAGCTTTATCAAATTGGTGTCTTTTTAGTTGGTTTGGTCATAACATTATTCTTTGTTTATATGTAAAATACGCCTGATCGCACGGCAAATACAAAGACCTGATTATTATTATTATTGTGTCCTTTTTGCAGTTGGAAATGGCAACAGCAATAACGATGGCAATCAGCAAAGTCAACGATCATCAATATGATATATTCCACACGGCAGATTACGGTAAATAAATATATGTATATAAATATAATGAAAGTTACAGTATTTCTAATAATATATTTGAAAACGTTTAAAATTTCTCGAATATTTCATTACGGTACGGGAAGTTCCAGCAATTTGTCTTAAGACACGATGCCATACACCACCAGTTATGTCTATATTTATTTTCTCAGGAATTGGTTCCGGCGGATCAGACGACTACGCCAAGAGCATCGGCATTAAATTCTCCTACACCATCGAATTGCCTGGTCGAAACTTCCAGAAAAAAAATAAAGGAAACCAAGGATTCGACTTTAAGGCCGAAGACATCGAGGTAATTTTATCTAAGGGACCGATTCAGGTCGTCTGATAAAAAACTTAACCTATAAACCAGGTTAGATAACAGGGTCTTTCTGACCCAGCTTCATAACATACGAGTTACGTTGCAGTTTATGTATAAAACGCCCGAATGCACGGCAAATAGAGTTCCTTTTTTAATACTAGATTAAGTCTACTCGTCAGTAGACTCCCTTTTTTAATTCTAGATTCGTTTGCTCGTCAGTAGAGTCCCTTTTTTAATACTAGATTAATTTGCTCGTGAGTAGAGTTCCTTTTTTAATTCTAGATTAAGTCTGCTAATCAGTAGAGTCCCTATTTGTATATTTCATTTTTGCTCGTCAGTAAAGTCCTGTTAATAATTTTCTATCCTTTGCTCGTCAGTAGAGTTTATTTTTGTTTATTTTAGCTTTTGCTCGTCAGTAAAGTCTTTTTAATAATTTTCTATCCTTTTGCTCGTCAGTACAGTCCTTTTTTGTTTATTTTAGCTTTTTCTCGTCAGAGTCCTTTAGTAGTAGAGTGCTTTTATTAATTTTCTATCCTTTGCTCGTTAGTAGAGTCCCTTCATTAATTTTCTTGCTTTTCCCAACTTCATAACATGCTACTAACTAACATAGAACTCTACTGACGAGCAAAGTGAAATAAAAATATGAAAAAATAAAAGGACTCTACTGACGAGCAAAGAGAAATGTAAAGAGAAATACAAATAAATAGAAAAATGGGACTCTACTGACAAGCAATTTAAAAATCAACTTGAAAAAGAACTCTACTGACGAGCAAATTAAGAAAAAATGTGTAAAACTCCTGAATACACAGCAAATACATGGTATTAAGTTGGTAAAATGGACTCTACTGACGAGCAAACTTAACAAAAGGGACTCTACTGACAAGCAAACGTAATTTTAGACCAAAAAAATGAAAAGGGACTCTACTGACAAGCAAACGTAATTTTAA